>NC_056660.1:225606214-225925381 GCF_018350195.1 Panthera tigris
ACATCCTGAACAAAGCTCCCAGCAGATCCTGGCCCAGAATTCCATCCCCAGGGAACTGTCGGATAATAGATGTATCCTGTGTCCCGCTGCTCTGAAGTTTGTGGTGACTTGTCACACGGCGATAGAAAACTAATATAATGACCATCCAATTCTATCACAAACGCGCTCTTCTCGCTTAGCAAGTTAGGATCAAAACCCTTACATGCAACTGAGAAACACGTTCCCTGCGCAGTGATACGTGCCCTAGTTTCGTGGAGTGCAGTCACATCCAAAAACAGAGTAGAAAGTACAAAGGCACTTCAACTTAGGAGCTTCGGGGATTTGCTTGTGAATGTTGAGAGTACTGGAACAAGCCAAGTTCATGGGTGATATCACCTGAGCAGGGAAGTCAAAAGGCTGTTGTCTCCTTTCAGCACTGCCCGTTGTTCACTGTGACTCCTGACTCTGAAACAAGTCTGTCATTCCAGTTGTCCCGGCCCATTTCCCATCTTCCGCACTCAGAGTTAGCCAAGGTGACACATAACTCTCCATGAGTTTGTGTCTAGCCCAATTTTGTGGCCTGGCGGTGGTCGCCATTTATCTGCCACGGTCCACCTTTGGACAGGGTTGACAGGTTGGATGGGGTGTGTAGTTTGAAGCCTGCCGACCTGCTCTCTGACCTCAGTCAGCCCCTACTCGTTTTTGACCTTGGCCACTCATTTCTCCTCCAGGAGGCTCAGTGTCCACATGTGGTAAGAGAGATGGGTGGACTGATTCCCAGCAGCTTGGATAATCTGTGATCCTAGGAGTCCCTCACAGTGCTCCTTAAACCCGAGCAATGCCAACACTCCCTTTGATACGGCAAAAAGCATTATTGCCCACCACTGATGGAGACTTACATTATTTTTAGTATATTGGTATTTAGCAATGCACAAATGGAAAGCTAGAAATAAACTCCATACGCTTTAACTCTGATTCAACAATGAGACCAAAACAAAGTAACAAATTGAACACGAAAACAAGAAAGCCCATAAAATTCAAATTAACGGCATTAATTTCATGTGGTAGATGATGTTATTTTGCAGAGATTAAATTGCCTTTCAAAATGTTAATACAGTACGGGCTGCAAAAGCGAATGTTCTCTGGGTTAGGGCATGTCCGTGCTCCCCCTGGCCCGTGTGAGGGCTCAGGTGAGCACCACTTTCCTCCATCCAGAATCGGGAGTCCTCCCTCCCAGAGCAGGAAGACAGGTCACTGGGCCTTCACTCCGTCTGTTTTACTCATGATCTTTAAGTCTTCTCCTCTTTTATTCTTTATTGGCCCCTAGGCATTGAAATAGAACTCCTATCTTAAAAGATAGGCGTAAACTTGGACAATGAAATCTTGTGGCAGGACTCATCCATAAAGGGGAACCAGGATACAACGATTTATTATTTTCATGCCTGTCATCAAAACGAAAGCCCAAAGCAAAATAAATTCTAGAGGAAATTCTCAGACAGGTCTGAAAACAGAATGCAGACCCCCTCAGGGGACCACAAACTCCAATTTAAGAAATGCTGGTCTATGAAGAATGGGAAGAGGCTAAGAAAACAAGTAATATTATCAATGATATTAATAATAACAGCTATGTATACTGTGCTGTGTAGCCTAATAAATATTTTCTTCATCACATATTGACTGTGCCCTGCGGCTATGTTTTGCAATCACTTTTTCATTACTGCCCTCCCCCCCAAGGAACCTTGTTAGACATTTCTCCCAATTACCCCAAAAGATATTGTAATACCACCAATATACTATATATGTTATGCACTGCATATATACCTCTGCTTTTTACATTAAATGGGGTTCTCCCCCCCATCAAGAACCATTTTTTGTCCCTTTGAGAATATATGTCCTTTGACAGTAAAACACTGAGTATTTAACGAATTAACTAATTAAGGAAAGCAAGATCATAGAGAAATGCAGTCCATTCTTGTTATTCATGGTAGTTATGTTCTATAAAGCCACCCCAAACCATGCAATGACAAGAGTGGATCATTGCTTCTAGGGGAAAGACAGGGTTAGCTTTCTGCCAGCTGCTGGACACAACATTTTTGTCCACCCGTCAATACATACCCTTGTTTCATGTGTGTTTCTATTTAAAGACACCTTATACTGTTGATTGATTCGCACTGAACTTGAGGCCAACAGAGCTATACCTCAAGCTTAAGTGAACCTTATCTAATAATACATGTGAGACACCTCCCAACCTTCTCACACCTAGGAACGTTAGACAGCTCTTCAGCATGACCCTTGAAGGCCACCTTAGATAGTGAAACCACCAAAGAAATGTACACAAATCGAAAAACGTGGTGGTCAATAAGGCTGCAAAAAGGACATTTAGTCACAGCCGAAGAGCCAAAACAAGAAGACAGGCATCACCTTGTTCATCCCCAGCTGGGGACATGCACGTTGGGAGACTCAGATTTTCCTCACTCTGTTCATGTCCGCAAATGACCACGAAAACATGTATTGATTTGGGGGTTACAAATAAATTTCAGCAAGTAGACACATTTCCAAATATGGAATTCACAAATAGTGAGCATCAACTTATATAATCTTGTATTAAATATGGTTTCGCAGCTTTCATGTGGACCGGAGGGAGTATAGTCTGTAAATGACAAATCTCACATGTGGATTTGTAATTTACTGGTCTGAAGATTCAATAAAAATAACCCAGAAACAGCACTTAGGAAATACTCCACGAATCTTAGAATAAGTTCATATTTTTGGATGCTATTAATATGCTCTTTGTTTCTACCCTGCTTCTGGAAACATAACCATCTCCCCAGTGAGTTCAGGAAAAAGGTGTATGTTTCGGGGTGGGAAACTTATAACAGAAATGTTACAGGAGGAACTCAAGAAGGAATGGAGGAGGTCGTATGTGTCAAAAACAGGAATTGGAAGTACAACAATGTTCTTGCAAGCCAAGCTATGGCCTGAGAAAGATCATCCTACATTTCTTACCTTCAGACAATGTTTGGTTGAGTAACTGCTGTCTACACCTTGGCCAAGTTGACACATAAAACTGTCCATCAGTGTCAGACCACAAGAGTTTTAATTCCATATCTACCAGTTCCAAGCAACGTGTCCAGGAGAAAATCTCTCTAATTCTCTAACGTTCATTGTCTTTATCCATAAAGTGGGGATAAATGCAAAAAAAAAAAAAAACACTACCCATTTCCTCTATAAATGGGGGACTGTATCCACCCTTCAGTGTTTGGGGACGTTGCTAGGAGGAATAAACGGGATTCGGCTGGTAAAGCATTCGATCATGCCCATGGCTGTCAAGAGCCCACCCTGTGATTGTTTAGTACTGACCCATTTATTACAGCCTAATTTGTATCAGGAAACAGGAAATGAAATTTAAAACACTAATTATTATTACACCATTACATGGATATATAGTAGTAAATAAATATTACACATGCACGTAAATTAAATTATACATACTTTATATAGCTGGCGAAAATCCCTCTGGTATGAGCAAGGCTGATAATTCTGCTATCTGACTGCTTTATGTAACTACGTGAAAGTCTGTGTATTTGATCAACGGCCAAAACCCTCATTAGGGGTTATGAGCATATCAGAACTACACCTGTTAGACTTGGTAAAGAACCATGTTACGCTTTATTAAATGTCCTCCCAATTGGGCTAAAGGCCCCAAAATGAGGATAGTGGAACCAACAACTAGGTATCAGATACAAATACACACCAAAGCAAGTGAAAACTAACTAGTGTGCTGATGTTGGTCGATGTTATTTGTACCAGATTAACATACATACATGTAATTCTCAATCACAGTATAGCGAAACTAGTCAGCTGATTGATTACCCCGGTCAGTTGGGACACACTGTTAATCCGGGGATGTTAGCAGAAGACAGTGCTGGTCCTCTATTCCAGCCATGCTGTGAGAGCGTGCCAGGTTTCCACAGTGTTTGAGGAGAAAGACCATGTTCATTAAATGGGGATCCTCTCATAGAGAACGATTTTAAATCTCTTAAAGTTCCCATGAGTAAAACCTGCAAAACTAAGTCTCTTCTCGCTTTTCCTTCCCAGTGCCCAGGCTGATTTTGTAAATGCAGGTATTTAAAACAAGACAGTCAGACATTCCACTGTCATTTATTGATAACACGAGAAGGGAAAGGGTAGACGAGACCAGATCAATCGATACATGACAAAAAAATGAACCAAGGGATCCTACGGTTTTGAACATTCTTAAGAGTCCAAGAAATTACCTGCAAAATTGATTCCTTATATAACTTCCAGATTATATGCATTGAATTCATTCCTGTGGGTTTCAGCCATGGACTTCGGATATGAAATCCACAAACCAGCATGTGGGCCCACGTGGGGGCCTTAGCCCGCTACATTTCCTGTTCCTCTCAGGTACCTTCTTTTCAAGCTGCTGTTGGCACACCCTGAGAGCATGGTTTAAATACTAAATGTCTACACCAAATGAAAGAGAATTCTTTTTAATATCTCAGAATTAGATCACAGGAGTGGTGGGGCATATTTGTATGTTGAACTCACTGTTATTTTCCTGATTGTTACCATGAGATAATTTCTTATCTTCCTTGATCCACAGTTCAAGGGTCTATACATGCAGAATAATAATATTAGTTACCTCAAAGAATGATCCGGCTTAATCCCCAGCCCAGGTGCATACAGGGTTTGAAAAAGAAACTTGTATCATGAAAGTGTATTAGTCCTTTCAGGCCACAGGGGAGAGAGAGATTTAACAGAGGAATTCTCCAGAGTCAGAAATCTTGAAGTAGAGGGAAATGAGGGATCGGATCCTGAACTTTCTGCTTTATTTTATTATGAGCAAAAATCAGTCGATGGTGCCCTCTGTATTTGCTTCTCCCCCAGAGAAGACCGCAACAGGGGATGAAGAGGGTAAGAGGAAGAAAGGAAAGGAAGCAGAAGGGCAAACGTGAGTCCCGGTTCTCTTTTCATTTCAAGCCATTTAATGTCCTAAGTAGTATCTTCCTTCCTCCACTTTCCCAAAGCACCTAGCAACTGATCTCAGGGCCACTGAGCAGGATACCGGCATCTATAACGTGTTGGCGGTCCAGGGCAGGGCTGGAAAACAAGACAGTTAAGTGAACACCTGCTTCACACCCCGGAGGTGTGCCGGTCCCTTCCTGCTGAGACGCTGCCATTCTTACAGGTTTATATTCAGCCTAAGAGAAGCCAAGGACGCTTTTCAGCGTTTTTCTCAATTGCTAAGAGAGGCGACGTCCACCCAAACACAAGATCTGGTTCAGAGTGGGGGCATTCTTTAAGTCCATGAAAAATAGGTACAACATAAAATCTGCCAGAAAATGTAACTATTTTTAAGCGTACGATGTAGCAGCATTATTTACCTTCACGATGTTGTACAACCATCACCTACTATTTCCAAAACTGTGCATCACCTGACACAGAAATCCTGCATCCAGGAAGTAGGAAGTCCCCACTCCACCCTCCCCCAGCTGCCGGTAACCTCTGATCTGCTTTCTCTCCCTGTGAGGTAGCCTGTTCTGGATACATTCTCTAAGGGGGATAATATAATATTTGTCCTTTTGTGTCTGGCTTACTTCACTTTTGCAAGGTTCATCCGGGTTTTAGCACGAGTCGGCACGACATTCCTTTTTACGGCTGAATAATACTTCATTGCGCGTACCTACCTATTTATCTATTTCTCTCTTGAGGATGGGCTTGTCTACCTACTCTTCCTTGGGCTATTGCGGGTAATGCTGCAATGACAGGGTGCTGGCTTCCACCGCTTGTGGCTTTTGACTCTCAAACTTCTGGTGCATGTTGTTTCCAGCCGAAATCAGATCCCGAGAGCTGTGGCTGGAGCAGGCGAACAAAGTACACAGAGTTCTTCCAGGAGAGAAACACGGGACAACCCCGCTGCTGAGTCAGCAGCTCCCTGACAGGCCTGCCGCACCCCCAGGAACGGAACGTCAGGCGGTGATACGGGGTGTGTTATGTTACCCCCAGGCAGGGCTGGATGGCTGCTGCCGCCAGTAGCGATGAATCGAGAACAGAAAACCAGCGCGCCGCACAGATGCTAAGAGAGCAGACACAGAGAGGCACAGAAAGGGCTTGGGGATCCAGACACACACGTGCGGCAGGGGCTCTGCCCTTGGAAGGCCTGCGAGGCTCAGACTGCACGCTTGGGGGCCGCCCCCTTCTCCCCAGATGGAGACTGTCTACACTCTCTCTCTAGGAAAGACAAGAGCTTCTGCCTCAAGTAATTCAGGGCAGGAGGGGGTGGAGGGGTCCCACTCCCAAGTCACAGGAGCGAAACCACGACGTGAAATGCAAGCCCAGGGCTTACCCACACATGACCCTGGAGGAGACCGATCACTGAAGTGGTGTTAGCTTGGACGCCAAGGGCTAAAAAGAGGCAGAATTAGATAGAAATATAAGTTGATCAGCAATCGTTCGCTGCACACCCTGTCGTTCTTTTTCTTGGGGGAAGAAAGAAGCCACACTCAGAGAAAAATCTCAATTAAAACCCACCATTTCTGCACGTCAGCGGAAGGCTGTGATAAAGAAAAAGAAAGGGGCATGACCGTGACACAGTCCTCTCCAATCCACGGAAGGTGGCAGACAGCCACATGTGGGCCCAAAGCACAGCGCGTGGTGCCGGAGGGCGTGGAGCCTGGCGGCAGGCTGCTGGAATAAACCCGAATCTTGGCTTCACTGACAGCTGAATGGTGGAGCTTCAGGCAGCTTTCCGGACGTCTGAGCACCACAGTGACCCCATCTTTAAAGTGGGACGTTGGGAAATAGAAACTCACAGGGAGCAGCTGTGAGAATAAAATGACAAAGGGCCATTGCTTATCGTGGCATGTATGTATAAAAGGTACTTAATACCTGCTAGCTGTTATTAACCATCTTCCCTATCGATATCCTCAATCAATAACTCAGTTTAATTCAGCAACGACGTGTGAAAGCTACTGCACGCAAAGGACTGTGATTGTGGAAAACGCAGGACGGTTTTGTATTGGGTTGGGGAGAGAAACCACAGGCACATGAATAGAACTGAACATAAACACAGTATATTAAGTTTCCGAATCAGATCATTGAGTGGCATCCCCAAATACTATTTGATTTGCGGAGTTTCGATGCTGTTTAGCGTGGCTGCTTTTTCCACATACATAATGACATTAAAAATATGCAGAGTCGGGAGCCTGGGCGGCTCAGTCGGTTGAGCGTCCAGCTTCGGCTCAGGTCATGATCTCGCAGTTCGTGAGTTCGAGCCCTGCCACAGAGCCTAGAGCCTGCTTGAGATTCTGTGTCTCCCTCTCTCTCTCTATCCCTCCCTTGTCCATGCTCTCTCTCTCTCTCTCTCTCTCAAAAATTAAAAAAAAAAATTAAAAAATTAAAAATAAAATAAATATGTAGATTAATTGAAATCAATCCTATTTGTTTTCTCTACGGTATCCTCAGCTCCATGTGGGTAGATCCCTTAACCTCCAAAGCAAGCCTGTGCTTGGCCTATTATGGGCACTCAGTACACATGTTAAATGAGTTGGCATAAGAGGAAGGTCCTAAAGTGAATACGCAGGAAATTTCTTTCTTTTTCCTTTTTTGGGAGAGAGCACGAGTGTGCGCACCAGTGGGGGAGGGGCAGAGAGCGAGGGAGGGAGAGACAGAGAGAGAGGGAGGGAGAATCTTAAGCAGGCTCCAGGGCAGAGCCCAACTCGGGGCTGGATCTCACCACCGTGAGATCACGAGCTGAGACGAGATCAAAAGTGGGATGCTTAACCGACTGAGCCCCCCAGGCACCTCTGGAAATTTATTTCTAATGGAATGGCCCCCTTCCTGTAATGTTTCCTAGCAAGCACTGTCCCTTCCTTACAGACGCCACTCAAATCCACGTTGGCCCAGAGGAGTCTTTACACAATGGCGATGTGTCGAGTGTGCAAAACAGAACTCGGAAAACTCACGCGGATTCCCAGTGACGACACAGAACACAGTAAGCTGTACTAGCTTCCTGTGGCCGCTGTTAACAAATTGCCGCTGACCACGTGGCCGAAAGTAACAGAAATTTCCTGCCTCACAGTCTTGGAGGCTGAAGGTCTGAAACCGAGGGATTCGGTCAATTCTCCAAGAGGAAGACCCTGCCCCATGCCTCTCTCCTAGCTTCCGCTGGTCGCTGGCAATCCTTGGCGTTCCTCAGCTTGCGGGACAAAACTCCAATCTCTGCCTCAGTCATCCTGTGGCCATCTTCCCTCCATGTGTCTCCGGGCCCCTTGTCATCAAGGCATCAGCTACAAGGGTCCATCCAGCCCACTCCGGTGTGCCCTTATCTTAACTGCTTACATCTGCACTGACCCGATTTCCAAATAAGGTCCCATGCTGACGCTCCAGGAAGGACCGGAAGCAGAGGGGGGTGTGTGTGTGTGTGTGGAGGGAGAGGAGGGCCACTTGGCAACCCGCTAGATTTTCCAACACCATTTTCTGAAGAATTGAACAGAAAGCAGAAAACCCCGCCCTGAGTCTCTCATACAAGCATTTACTCAAGTCCTATTGCCTGGCAATGTTGCTGCGGGTGCAAAAGATTAGCAAGCGGGGCTCCTGGGTGGCTCAGGGGGTTAAATGTCCGGCTTCAGCTCAGGTCATGATCTCACGGTTTGTGAGTTCGAGCCCCGCATCGGGCTCTGCCCTGACAGTGTGGCGCCTGCTTGAGACTTTCTCTCTCTCTCTCTCTCTCTCTCTCTCTCTGCCCCCACTCCACTTGCACTCATTCTCTCACTCTCTCTCTCTCTCAAAGTAAATACACTTTAAAGATCAGCAAGTAAGATTTAATGCATCCTGGAATGCAACAAGCCCTAAAAGAAAGGGTCTCCCAGCTCGTGAAAAAGCAAGCACTTAGCACACCATCACGGGGGGTTTTCAGTTGAAAAGGCCGGGCAATATTTCACTCAAGGCACCACCGCAGAGCCCGCTTCCCTGAGCCTCACAGCCACCTACGGGCCTTCAGGCAAGTCCACGAGAGTTAACGCAGATGTCAGCCGACGGAGACACAGATGCCGCCTTCGCTGACAGATGGGGCCTCACAGCTGGGCTTCTGAGCAGGGTACCGAGAGGATGGGACCTCGGACAGGCTCAAGGGTACATACGTGCACCAGCACCAGCATTTCCATTGTGCTCTAGGTCGCCCAAAAGACGTTTTTATACTAATGGCAGCATCACTGTAATTTGTACCACTGATTTCCTCCAAAGACCACAAGCGGACTGCGTCTGCTTGAACTTGACGCGCTTGGAAACAGGGGAGCTCTTTCTGAAGTTCAGCGCTGTTTCCACGTGATCTGGGCACGGCTTCACAGCCACGTGATCATTTCCTGGCATCCAGAGCCTCTGGTGCCAACAAATGCACGACCGCGTCTTCTAATTCACCCTCTCACTCATTCATTCATCCAACATGCCGCGTGCCAGGAGCCCATCTTAGACACCATCCCATGATCAAGCATCTTGGTGGCAGAGGACCTTGAGAGCAGGGAAAGAGCGGAGAAAACACCAACTTTACCTTTCAGCGGAGAGTCTACTAAAGGAACAGGCAGCAACATCCTCTGAGTCTTTGTGGCTTTCTGTGGCTCAGCCCATCAAAAATTAGTAACAGACCTTTGTACCCTATGGCCACTGATTGATTTCAGAATTTAAAAAAAAATTTTTTAATGTTTATTTATTTTTGAGAGAGAGAGAGAGAGACAGAATGCGAGTAGGTTAGGGGCAGAGAGAGAGGGAGACACAGAAGCAGAAAGCAGGCTCCAGGCTCTGAGCTGTCTCAGCACAGAGCCCGACGTGGGGCTCGAACTCACGAGCTGTGAGATCATCACCTGAGCCGAAGTCAGACACTCAACCGACTGAGCCACCCAGGCGCCCCCGATGTCAGAATTTTTATACAAAGCACATTTATAAGTGTTTACCTTAATTATCACTGATGATCAACGTAAATTGGTGCAAGTTCTGAATAATAAATTCTTAAAAGGCATCGATTCTCCTTTAATGCACAAGCAGTAAATCAACCAACAGTGAAAGAGAAAAACGAGCTATCTCAGAACTTAATCTTAATTAATATAAAACAATCTTAGGATCTTATATGTTCCCCATTCCACACTGGGCAAAATTCTATTATCAAAATTCTGTATCAGTGGAACGAAAAAAGATCCAACCATCCCTACTTCGTAAACAGGATTAAAGCAAACAAGTTTCTCTTCCACAGGAGACACAGGCACCAAACACTGTTGGGAAAGCATTTAAATGGAGAAACTGGAATTCTCAGCTCAGATCCACATTCACTCCCTGACCAGCCGGGAGGCCCTTGGTAAACTACTCAAGACTTCTCAGTAACAATCCAGACCCACTGACTGGGGGAGAGGAAAATTGGAGAAGCTCATATTCAAGATCCCTTTTAGTTTTCAATTGCTACATTCTCCATTTTCTCCACTTCCCCAGAATCCAAAAGTTACCAACTGTGTAGCAAACTACAAACTGCTTTACAACCATAAGCCAAGACACAAAAAGACCTAAAAATTAGTTAAAAGTTGAATGACAGAGACAGAGTGGTTAGCCAACTTCCTCCTTCTACTGAATTGAAATTATATAGAATTATACACATAATTATACACACACACATACATACATTCAAATATATATTTATACACACATACATTCAAGTCACCAACTCACAGCTGGATTATTTCACCGCTGTGTCTTCTTGGGTATGCGACCTCTGAGCCTGCCTGTCCAGTGTGGTGATCTTAGTCCCCAAATGAGAATCTTGATTATATTACCTGCCAGGTTCCCAAGAGTATCGTTATTCTCCTCCTACGTCTCTTCCACTTCCCTTGCGTTGGGAGAAGTTTTCTTTAGAACCACAGTGGGAAGCTACAATCCTATTCCATAGGAGTTGAAGTGCTTATCCTTGCCAGTAGGCAACTCTGAGCATGGGGCATCTCCAAGAAAGTATGAATGGCAACAAGAGAGTGTCTCACAGACAGCCAAAATCCTTCTGAGTCCTGACTCGAGGGAAGGAGAGGCTAAACCAGTACCCTGAGCGCAGTGATCACCCCACCCCCCAATCCATTCCGTCCCCTTGACTTTATGTAGCTGTCTCACGGTTGGGTGATAGTGACTTCACTTCTAGCTCCAGCAGGGAGCTCTGCCTGTCCTAACTCAATCAACATGAACCTGTCCTCACTGCACAATGATTAACTGGGCAGAAAATGAGGGGCAGTTGAACGGCCAAAGCTTTCCAACAATAGCGACAAGATGCTCTCTCTCCCTTTCTGGATAGAAGACCAGGAGCTGTTCGCAGCCATACTGCATTGAAAAGGACAGCCCACCTGGGCATCAAGATGCACGCAGCAGAACAAAGACAGAAGGAAGTCAGGTAAGCCTATCGCTAAGATATTACCAATTGTAAACAGTCCTGATGCCTGCTCCACTGCTAGAATTCTGTTGCATGAGTCAGTGAGGAACAAAGGAGAAGTTCTGTGTGCTGCACCTCGTGGCGAACATTGAAACTGCAGACGTTTTATGCTTACACATACAACTTGCAAAGAAAACCATTGCATCGCAAAGCTAAGACACTTTTTTTCCATGTGCAAGCAGCACTCTCTTTCTTTAGACACTGACTCCATGAAAGGCTGAATAAGTACCCAGTGGTAATTTTAACAGTGATGAATTGTAAGATTTTAAACAGGCACAACCAAGTAAAATCAGCCACATGATAAAATCTGATAAGGTTTTCCAGACCCGGGAAATAGTTTAATTTTCTCTGGGCAATGAACAGATGATTTGGTAGGTCTTTCTTCTTTTAACAACCTTAATTCAGCTTCCACCTATAATCTATGTGGTATTTTTCAAAGCGTTATGCATTAACAAAAAAAAAATCACTCTCCCTAAATTTTGCATTTATGGCCCTTTTATCATATAAATTGTGGTTATAACCTAACTTGAGGCTTGCAGGGGCCGGTGAAGGGAAAGGTCTGGCTTCTATAAAATGAGATACATTAAGCAAAATAAATCTTGCCTGAAACTGAAATAGTTCTTGAATATAGTAACTTAGGAGCTAATCTCTCCTTTCTTTTAAAAATATAATAACTTTGCCTTTTGGCCAAAATAGATATACTCCACCAAGAGCTGTGGCTTGTTTCTCCATTCTCTTTCTTGATGTGCTGATACTTGGTTGATAGCTGGAAAATGTCCTAGAATTCTTTTCCCAAACTCGTCTAGCACAAAGTCATCGCTTCATCCATGAAAGTGATGGCATTCTGACCATCCAATCTAGTCTGAAGGGAGACTAAGGCTCAGGGATTTAAGGTTTCAATCTATTCATCAATGTCTCCCTCTACACTCTGCCTTCATTCACCTTCTTGTAAATCTTACACTCATCCTAAAAAGCAAGCTACATTTGATGAGCACATTTTGTGAAACCCAGACAGGAATTCCGGATATGTTTACGCCATGCGTATGTTCATGAAGACTTCGTTGGAATGCAATTTACGGGGCTTTAAGTCACTGGAATAAAAAGTAAGAATTTCAGGGATTTGTGACGGTATTTTTTTTCTCCGTGTGATACCATCTAGGAAAATGTTTTCAGATGCATGATTTGCGACAGGCAGAATAATCTTGCCTGCCTCAAGATTTACAGATTCTTTATCAAAGAGGAGATGGAATTAAATATTCCGGCCCTGTTTTCCCTCCTGGCCTCACTACTGACTCTTCCCCATCTTTTCAAGATGTTACCAACATAGACGCTGATCCTCAAACCATCTGATCGTGTCATCAGCCCAGTTTAAAACTCCCTAACAGTTTCCTATTGGGTTCTGGCTTAAGCCCAAACCCCCTACAGTGGCCCACGAGACTCTGTGTGATAAATAGTCACTGCCTGTCCTCCTCTCAGAAGTCACCCCGAGGATCCCCAGAGGTCTCTATTGCGATCACTGCCATCCACAGTCCCAGGCGCTTGGAGATAGTCAATATATACCTGTTGAATGAACTAGGTAATACTACTATAAACACAGCCTTTCCCTTTTAGATTTACCCAAATTACAAAATTAACAAGCTTTTCAATACAAAGAATCTTCACCTACAGAGAAATAAAAAATTCATGTAGATCAATGTGAGACAGACAATGAGTTTGGATATCGATCACAGAAAGGAAAGGCCACGGATATCTCTTTAAGTTCCTAGAAAAACTGCTTAAAGTAGTTTATTGCCAAGTAGAAATCGAACAGGGGCTAAGAGAAAATAAACTAATGAGAACAGATCAGAAAATAAATTAGTTGTTTGGGTGCCTGGGTGGCTCAATTGTTTGAGCGTCCGACTCTTGATTTCAGCTCAGGTCGTGATCACAAGGGCATGGGATAGAGCCCCACATCAGGATCTGCACTGGGCACGGAGCCTGCTTAAGGCTCTGCTCCCTCCCCTGTTTGCGCCCTCTCTCTACATATAAATAAATAAATTAGTTGGAGGTAAAGGAGGAGGATGCTGGTGACCAGCCCTAGCCCATTAATACCATACAAAGGGTACACCCATTAGGTCAGGATGATACAGACAGGACAGAAATATCAACGTAACAAAACAGGAGCCCAGAGGTAATTCACTTCTAAATGGTGAAGGCAGAAACGTAACACAAACAAATCGGTGGAGAAGGGAAGAATTCCCTGAGATAGCCAGGTATCCATTGTTTAAAAAATCATATCCTCGTCCTCCTCAAAAATAAAGTATAACAGTCAAAATAGATCAACTTTTATAAAAATAAGCAAAGATTTATCAAATTTCTAGAAGGCAGAAGCCTACTAACCTAAAAGCTAACATAAGAAAGTGCAAAAGAAATTATCAAGAGATTCAACCTTAGACAAATTTTGAACTTCCGTATGTCAAAAATCAACAAACAGTAACATATATAATTGAAGTCAAACAGTCGGTTAGGGGGAAAAAAATCACAAGGGGCAAATGTCTTTATTGTTCAAGGAACTCACGGGAATCACTCAAAAAACAGTAAGACAAACACACAAATCAGGAAAGAACACCAGGCGATTCCCCAGAGAAAAAAAACACACATGGTAAAACAGAATGTGAAACAGAGTTTAACGCACTGATAGAAACAAAGCAAACAGAGTGTTTGTTTGCATGGGAATATCCATTGCGCTGCTGCAAGAAAAAATACATACAAGTACTTTAAAGCGTCCGGCCACATGCACATCAAAAGCCTTGATATGGTTTAAGCCCTTTTACCCAACAATTCCACTTGTCCTTCAATTAACACGGGAGTCTGCTACTTCCTTACCTAATGTATTCTTGAATTTGTCTTTAAAAGTAAACTATGCAGGTCAAGTAGCTGACCATGTTGTTTAAGGGGCAGGACGGGCTACATGATTTATGGGCCCCAGAGCAAAATGAAACTGTGTAGCCCTTACTAAAATGTGATTAGGAATTTCAAGGGATTTCAAGAGCATCAAATAAGCATGGGACCCTTTTGAACACAGGGCTCTGTGTGACCACAAAGGTAGAAAATCCACAGATCTGGCCCTGCTAGGGAGTGCTCTGTATCCAGACTGCTGGGGAAGAAAAGGAAATTTCTTATTGTGGTCCATCCTGGCACTACCCTTCTGATCCTGCTTAGCGGAGGAGAGGCTTGGGGGGTGGATTAGGGAGAGAGCTGTCTGTTAAGAGGAAGGGTCCTCTTCTCTGGGGAAAGCAAAAAATAGGTCCTGGAGATGATGCACCTGAGCAGACATGATGCCAAAGCCTGGGCCATTTATAAGGCAGCCCCCAGCAGTGTCTTCTCATCGTGGAACTTAGTCGACATCCAGAACAGGCACCCAGTCTCTCTTCCTTCCCCCTGGGCTGCAACAGAAGTCAGACAGAGAGCCTGACCGGCATGGCTCACACCCAGCCCAGCCCTCTCCTGCCAGTGGATACCAGGCCAGGAGATACCAGCGTGCCACCAACCCCTAGAGACTGGTTCACCTGGTGTCTCTCAAATCAAGCAGCACCATGGGAAAGGGATAGGAGGTCATGGATAATTATCAAGTCTGCTTATATGTCACTAGAGAAATTGAGCACGCAAAAGGTGCTTTAGGAACAGCAACGTGTAATAATTGGGGAGTGTTTGAAAGTGGCCATTCATCTTCATTTTAGTGTGGGGAGAACATATGCTAAGATGCCGAAGTGGAGAATTAACATCTCCTTCTGAATAATTAGAAACAAAAGAAACTCTCTCTCTGCCGCAAAAACACATACCCACAGAGATCTTCGTATCATACAAAAGTAAACTCTACCATAATATGCCTACCTGAATGCACCAGACTTTACTTTCAAATGCTTTTTTCTCAGTTATTTCAAGAGCGAGCCTTAGCCCAGTTTTGGCATGACCCGACATTCTGATACAGCACGTTGCACGCTGTTGAGACGAGAGTTCTTACTCTTGTAGACGAGAGCACTTCATCCTCATCCCAAATGTGTGTTTGAATAAACCGCATAAAATCCCTGAGCCTCCAGTTTTTTCTTACCGTCAGGTGAGAAGCTGAGGGCTCAGATGTTCCCAGACCTCTCCCAGCAGCCAACCCTTATCGAGCACGTTCCGCAATCTTATTATTCCACCGCATGAGATAAGACCTATGTTACCACCCCTTACGTCCATACAAGGAAATTAAGGCATAGGCTGTGCAACATTCCCAGAGCTCGTAAAGGAAAGCACCAGGCATTAGACGCCCCGATCACCACATGACATCATCTGCTTGAATTTTTATTAGAGCCTTGTAGGGAAAAGCCCAAATGCTGGGACCAGCACACTTAGATTTGAATTCTTTTGTCACTTACCACCTCTTTGACTTTGGAAAGATAGTGAACTGTTGCAGCATCCCGGTTTATAAAGCGGGGTCCCGGAGTGGTGGGTGTGCTGTGAATAAACACACGTAAAGCACCTAGTTTGATGCCTGCCCCTAGCAAGCACTCGGTAAGTGTTCCTTATTAATACTGTGCCGAAAGCGTGGGTTAATACGGTTGTCCGACACTTCAAAATTAAGATCCTAGATCAGCCCTTTAATCTAAGCACTTTATTCCAGATTAATAATCAGGTTAAAGAATTCCGACCAGGGCTGTCTTTGCCACTGGTTCTTCTATCGCTGTGCTGGTCAATCCGGTCGGCCTGTAATTTCCCAAACTCACTATATGCAGGGCCGCCTTGCGCCCTGTTGCAACTTTTCTGGTAGCTTAGAGTGACATCTCTTTCTCTCCTAAATATGACCCTAATCCATTGTCAACTCTTCCACAAACAGCCTCCTGTGGGTCTCTGGGACCCCACGCCACTTGGAATTTTGGCGTCATTTACAGTCATTTGGCTCTTACAATTGTAATAATCACAACTGACATTTATAGCTGTTGTGGGAATATACTGATTTGTTTTTATGTATATCTCCCCGCTGCACTGGCATTCCTAACTTTTTACGTGCCCCGGGATCACAGCCTCTCATACACTGCAGCTGGCAAAAGGGTCACACCGTGGAGCCCTCAAGAGAAGGTCACTGCTGACAGCAGGGCTCCACAGAATGGGGCAGGGGATGACAAATCCTCAGTGGACTTCTTTTCGTGCGCAGGTATATTTTGTCAATCTAAAGAATGACGAGATTCTTTGACAGTGTGCACAGATCCACCTAGGAGAATAACAAAGCAGCTAAAGTTAGCAATGGGGACGGACGCAGAGTATTTAGGGAGAAACACAGCATTCCCATCGCGATCGAGAATTTTCATAATACGCAAATGCAAACGAGAGAGTTGGCTTGGGCAGTTTCTTCGGCAGCCCCTGGAACACAGCGTGCCACAAGTACAGCTTATTATGGAAAGGTTGGTCTAAATTTCTAGGAACCTGAATTCTGGAACATGTCCCAGGCCACCTGTGAGTCTCTACTGTGGACCTGCCCCTTCTCTAGAATCAGTTTTCCTGGTTCCTGAAGCCCATCTTCAGCTTCCTGATCCAAGGCAAAGCCCAGGGGCTCTCTTTCCTCTACGTCCCCTGCGTGAGCTGGAAATAGCAACGCCCGCTCCTGCTCTTACGCATCAGGAACTTAGCCTGTCTGGGGGGTGGCCAATGAGGACGCCCATCCCCCCCAAATCTACCTCCTTCACCGAGTAAGGAATAGACACACCGCTTCAAAGGGCCATTATGTTTACTGGCTTAGACCGCCCAAGATCAGAAGAGATACACTCCTAACCTTCTCAACTGTTAGCTTTTCAAATGCCTTGCCAAATGCTTGACCTCTTTGACCCACCACATGTCCCTTCTTCCTCTACAATGAAAAGCCTGGACAACCAGGACATGAAATCCCCTGCCAGCCACCTCAGCCTCACGGTATTTTACTTTCATCCCGTGGTGTAGAGGCGGACACAAATGCCGTAAGACCGATCTGATTAGTATCGCTAAGATCAACTCCCTCAACAGGTAAATATGAGGTGTCTAATGCATATAAAACATAATATGAGTTTTGGACAAAATAATGTAGCGTTAAGGAAAGAACTGAGTAGACTGGATTTTTGATATTAGGCTACATTGTAAGAAACTGCCATTTTTGTAGGTAAAAAAATGTCAAGATCAACCATTTCACATGTTCAACCTAATTACAAACACTTATTTGGGACAGCACTCTAAGGTTGGTGATGAATATGAAGAAGAAAGAAAGAAAATGTCATTGGATGGTACCCACAATGGAATACTCACTTCTACTGAACACTTCTCATGAGTTACTAATGAACGCAGAGAAGTAACATTCAGCATAAAGTGAGACGATCCACAAACTTCCACTAAAAAGGATGGAAATTATTTGTTACACTAATAAAACAAATAAACAACAATAACCACGAAACCTGCACATTGTTATTTCCATCGCTTATGCCATTTAACTTCTTACAAAACTCTTGGGAAGATCAGCGTATTAATTTCTTATCTAATATCTTCGCACCAGAAAACTTAATGAGAATTCCATACTGAGCAGAGAAAGACTAAGGTCTGCTTACTTCCAAAGAAGAGGCCAGTGACAGAGAATCTGGAGGAGGTGAGAAAAGAGAAGGCCACACGAGGGAACAGAATGATAAACAAATGTTAGGCAGCTGTATTCCAGTGCAGCGGACTGGCCTTCGGTCCATTGCTTTTCATTTTAAAGGCTCTAAAATTTCAAATGTTTGCAAGGACAATTGTTCTACAAGGAGAACAGTGTTACTTCCCATCCTTAAGTACTTCCTAGCCTCCAACCAAATCATAATCATGCAGAGGCATTATTTGGATGGCACTTCCCTTGGGTTTGAATATGCATATTTTACTTACCCTAGAATCCGTCATTCATCAGCGCTTTTTTTTTTTTTCATTTTAAAATATGAACAAAAGTTTGGCTCTAGGCTAAAATGTGAGGTAGGTAAGCATAGGATCAGTTGTAAACTTCTCCAGATAACGAAAATAATCCCTCCCTAATAAAATTTCTTTTCCCTTTATGTGGCCTGAGCAGAGCTAAATGTTAGGAGTGGAATTTCAGTTTTTAATCTATGTAGAAAACAAAACACAAACACTAACGGCTTGAACTAGATGTGTAGGCAAATGTTCTCCTCTCTGTGGTGATGGGGGTAGCCAAATCAGTTACAGTGGTCCCCCCTTTATATGCAGGAAATATGTTCCAAGTCCCCAGTGGATGCCTGAGTACCAAACCCTATATACACACTGTGTTTTTTTATATATATACTTACCTATGATAAAGTTTAATTTATAAGTAGGCACAGTAAGAGATTAACAACAATAACTCATAATAAAATAGAACAATTAAAACAATAAACTGTAATAAAAGTTATGTAAATGTGCTCCTTCTCTCTCTCTCTGTCTCTGTCTCTCTCCCTCTCTCAAAATATCTTACTGGCAGTATTACCCTTCTTGTGAGGACATGAGATGATAAGATGCCTCTGTAATAAGATGAAATGAGTTGAATGACGTAGGCACTGCGATGTAAAGTTAGGCTACTGTTGACCTTCAGATGACTCGTCAGAACAAAGATCATCTGCTTCCAGACTGACATTGACCATGGGCAACTGAAAATGTGGACGGGGGGCGAGGGAAACTGAGGTACTACAAAATACACCAGCAGCCTAGGACACAGCATTACCACAAAGCTTTCAGGGGTATCCCCATTTTAAGTGGAGACTGAATTTAAATAGACCAATAGTGTGGATTTCAGGCATTCCAAACAGAGGAGGAAAGGTTATCTGAGATGCTGTCAGCTAGTCAACTAGGGACTTTACATAATAATCCAATCTGATCTTCACGAGAACCTTACGAACTGAGCCTCATTATCTCCATATTCAAGGTAAGAGAATTAGATCTCACGCACAGAAGTTGAGCTTTTGCCCCGGTTCCCAGTGCGACTCTATCCCAGAGCAGAAACAGGTCCATCTGAGTCCAAAACTCTTCTCCATTATTCTGTGCCAGCATAAATGAAGTGGGTCACCGCCAAATTTGGAGGTAGAGAATATCAAATTGGACTAGATGACAAAAAGCAAGACGACCTGGATTCCAGGCTAAGATCTAGAATTTTCTAGCTAAAGGACTTAAGTTTTCTGAGCTCCAAAGAGCACAGAGACAGTAGGTGTTCAATGCACGCTGGTTGAGCCCAAAGATTTCTACGAGCCTCTGATATGCCTTCCGTGCAGTGGCCTTCAAGGGGCCCTTACACCACAGCAGGCAGAGGGCTAAATATGGGGCCATAAATGTCAAGACTCACATCACGAGATCTGGGGTGAAGAAGACTGATGTCATTAAGCTCTTGGACCTGCCAAGTGAGAGAGAAAACTGGAAGCTGACACTTCCCAAGTCAAGCCTGGTCTATTCCTAAGCCTTCCCCTTTGCCCTATCCCTTAACAAGGACATTACACTTGAACCTTCAACAATGCATTGGTTAGGAATGCCAGCCCCGTGGAGTTAAAAATCCATTCATAACTTTCAACTCCCCCAAAACATAACTACCCATAGCCTACTGTTAACCGGAAGTCATACTGATAACATAAAAAGTCGACGAACACATATTTTGTAAGTTATATGTATTATGTGCTGTATGATGCACCAAGGTAAGCCAGAAAAAAGAAAATGTGATTAAGAAAATTGTAAGGAAGAGAAAATACATTTATAGTCCTGTTCTGTAAAAAGTCTGCATATGAGTGGACCCATTCAGTTCAAAACTCTGTTGTTCCAAGATCAATTTTTTTCCAACTTTCCAATTAATTTTCCAAATGTATTTCCAATTTATAAAGTGAAAGTTGCACTTTAACACCTTGCCCCATGCCCTGTAAAATTCTCCAGTCTTAACTTAGAGTTATCATAACCTGCTACTATCTAGGGGCAAAATCGTGTTGCAATCATTCCGTGCTACAGAGATGCTGAGCCCCAGGAAAACCAGACTCAGGTCTTTGAACCACTAAGGGGATAAAAAGGGCAAATTGCGGTCAATGTGGTAAAGACTCATTCACACAATTAAAAACGTGCCTTCTTTACACAGAATTCTTCTTGCTGTAAATGGAGAAAGGAAAGAGGCAGGAAGTAAAATAATACTACCACCATAAGGTTAATAGAAAAGATTTCCCCAAACACAGCTACCTGACTCATTCATTTATACGACAGATATTGATTTGGTCTCTGCTTTAGTGGCCAGGCATTAGGAGCTAGGAGCCTAACAGCCATACCACCTCTGCTCTCAAGACACTATCAGACTAACCTGAGACGCATAATCATCTCTGCAAATGCCAGAATAAAGGCAAGGGGCTCCAGAGTTCCCTGTAGGTGAACTGGGAGGAATAAGGTGATCTGGAAATTTAGACAATGGTTGAGTTTACACCCCAGGCAGAGTGAAAGGTCCAGAAGCGAAAGAGAGCACTGAGCATTCAGGAACCACAGAGAATTTAGTGGGGCTGCAGAAGACGGAGGAAAGAAGGCAAGGAGAAGAGAGACGGTCGGGAAACTTGAAGTCTTGCAGACCCCGGCAGAGAACATGGACGATAGGCAGACAGCCGCCAGGCACCTTGGAGAGGGCTCGGAAAAAGAACACGAGCGTCCCAGGCTGCAGAAAGCCAGGTCGGGCTACTACGGAGGAAACGGACTGGAGAGGGCAAAACTGGAGGCAGTTAGACTGGTTAGACAGATGTTCCTAGAAGTAGAAGTGGTGGGTGGACAGAAATGAATGGGTTTGAGACACATGGCTCCAGCAGAAACGCCAGGAATTTGTGATTGGACGGTCGGAGTGAGGCGGGCAGAAGAGTCCCAGATGGCACCCAAGATGATCTTTTCACGTGCTCAGAGGAGTAAATGTTGCCAAGTGTGTCGCATACGAGCAACTGAAGAGGAGATGGTGTCGTCATCATTCAGGTCTGCCGAGATGCTGAGCCGTGGGAAAACCAGACTCGAGTCTTTGAAACCCTAAGGGAAGGCACCGGGCAAGCTGTCGTCAATGTGGTCAAAGATCCGTCCACACAGTCTGAATCATGCCTGCACCCAGAGGCGACCAGAAAACAGATTCCAGTCCCCATCTTCCGTGCCCAGCTTCCTCTT
Organism: Panthera tigris; assembly: GCF_018350195.1. Taxonomy (NCBI): domain Eukaryota; kingdom Metazoa; phylum Chordata; class Mammalia; order Carnivora; family Felidae; genus Panthera; species Panthera tigris. The sequence continues at coordinate 225,627,822 of NC_056660.1, forward strand.
CACACTCTCCCCGTGCCTGTGAAACTCTCAAGCACTCTGATTTCCCCTCTTACCCCTACGGATCAGGCCCAAGTAGGACCCAAAGTCTGCCTTCCCTTCCACTTGCTGCTTCCAAGCAGATCTTTACATCACTGTGGACCCTCAAGGTCAAAGATAGCCTGAAACACGTTGTAAAAAAACAAAAAACAAAAAAAAACACATTCCACATATGAGTGAAAACATACGGTATCTTTCTCCGACTTATTTCACTTCGCGTAATACCCTCCAGTTCCATCCACGTTGCTGCAAATGGCATGATTATTCTTTCTCATTGCCCAGTAGTATTCCATCGTATGGATAAAGAAGGTGTGGTTTATAAAAAGATCATTCCTTTAAGGAAAAAAGAAAAGAAAAAACACGGCACGGGCTTGGGATGGTGAATGAAGTACTAATTCATTGGTTTTTTAAACACAGAGGATCAAGTGCTAGCCAATTCTTCAGGGCAGCATTCATTAGCTGAGCGCAGAGGGAGAAGCCACTGAAACACGAGGAGGACCTGTCCACGACCTGCCTGAATCTCATCTGTGCGTCGTCACCTCTGATGACGGCATCGAGGCCTCGCTGGCTGAGCCCAAGGCTGGCTTGGGAAACCCGACAGGAATGGTCAGAAAACAAAAACAGCTATTGGGGCCACATGTTGGCCTGATGCTACTACCACCGGAAGGCTTCTTAAAGGACAGCGTCCAGAGCTGTTACTTCTGACTTAAAGAATAGGAAAATAAACAACGCAGTTCATCAAGCCTCTTTACGCACAGTAACTCAGCGTGACGCTCCCCTCACTGCACCTGCTGCGTCCAGACAGGGATGTAGGTGCCAATGGGCTGCTCACTAATACCCAAGGTTACAGGGAGCTGGGGTCAAAAACATGGGGTTTCTTGGGATGCCTGGGTGGCTCAGTCCGCTGAGTGTCCGACCTCAGCCCAGGTCATGATCTCACAGTTTGTGAGTTTGAGCCCCACGTCGGGCTCTGTGGTGACAGTGCAGAACCCGGAGCCTGCTTTGAGTTCTGTATCTCCCTCTCTCTCTGCCTCTCCCCTGCTTACACACACACTCTCTCTCTGTCTCTCAAATAAATAAACATTAAAAATAAAAAAAAAAAAAGAACATGGGATTTCTTGCTATCCCTCCTCTTGGATATTCATCCTTCTTTCTCACTGAATGTATTTTTTAAGTAATTCCATTAGTTACAACAAGAAAGAGGTTTTCGTGATCAGCACCGTTTCACTGATTTCCAGCCAATCAAAGAATCAAAACAAAATAGATTCGCAATATCAAGAGAGTAACATGACTGGATTTTTTTTTTAACATTTATTCATTTTTGACAGATGGAGAGAGACACAGCACGAGTAGGGGAGGGGCAGAGAGAGAGGGAGACACAGAATCCCAAGCAGGCTCTAGGTTCTGAGCTGTCAGCGCCGATCCCAATGCGGGGCTCAAACCCACAAACCGTGAGATCATGACCTGAGCTAACGTCAGACACCTAACTGACTGAGCCACCCAGACACCCTGACTTAATTGAATTTGTTTTAAAAAAGAGATTGGACTAAAATCTTTAAAGGAGGAACAAAGCAAAGTTCTGATGCCATTGGCCTTCAAAAACTCGTAATTTAGGAATTACTCCATGATGTGCATGGAAATGGAACATGGATAGACGCAGTGGTAAGAAAAGTCATGCAGACAAACACACACACACACACACACACACACACACACACACACACACATACACACATCCCAGTTGCACATAAACTGTAACTGAGTCAAGATTATAACATTACTTCTGTTTTGTGCCACGGTTGTTCCATGTGATGACCAAAGCCATGAATTTACAAACCAATACGTTCAAATGTGTAGTAAAATCAGCCTCAGATATTTTTAAAGTGATAACTTATTTGGGGAATAATAGCATTCACTTTAAAAACTTCACCATTTAGTTCTGATGGTAAATAAATCACACAACAGTGTCCCTGCAACCTACCAACCCTGAGTAATAAATCTCTGAATTCAACATTACACCAGACATAACGCTGTAAAGTAAAGAGTCTAGTTTTAACTCCGTGACCTCAGTCTTGCCTCTGCTGGACAGTAAATCTGATGCAAAATGAGCAAATATGGGTGGCTGAGTTTCAACCTGGCATAACAGTGAGGCTTTGTCAAGGATCCCAGAATTTAGAGAGTTTTTAGGAACAAAAAAAAAAAGTTTGAAAAACAAAAACATATGCTAAACAGCTGGGGGTGGAAGACTGGAAAGCTGGGAAGAGCTTTTACCTTAGCTAGGAAAACATTCTATTTAATGACCTTTCTTTTTAGCTGACCCATTCCACAGTTTTCTTTTTTAATCTCTAAAACTATTATTGCTAGACGGCATATGTTAGACCGATATTCATTCGTTCATTCAATTAATATTCAACAATAGCGTTATCGTCTCTTAATAGATCTGGGACCCTGAAAAAAATATTTAACTTCACTAGACCTCAGTCTCTTCATCTATAAAATGGGGGCGTACTTGTACCTAACTTAGAGGACACTTTAATAATAGCCATGTGTCCTCTGTGACCAGACACCATTGTCAAAGCTAAGATTTACAACAGTGAATAAAGCAAACCAGATTCCCACCTTTAGGAAGGCAGAGGACATAATTATGAAACAAAAATAAATACAGAACTTCAAAATAGACAAGGACCTGGAGTAAATGTATAGAGCACTACTGAATAAAAGGGGGTGGGGGGCTACTTAGCTGGAGGGATCATGAAGGCTCTGCTGGTTGGGAACTTGGAGCTGAAATCCAAAGGATGGGAAAGAGTCAGCCATGCAAAGAAAAGAAACATGTACATTTCAAGCCAAGGATGTTGGCTATTCAAAGACTGTGACCTTGGAATTAGGCAGGTGTATTCCAGGAACTGGGGAGATGTAGAGAAGGGGCAAATCGTACCGTACTCAGAGGTGATAAAGAATTTAGCTTTAGTGGATTAGGAAGTCACTGGATGGTTTTCCAATGGGGGAATGACAGAGTTTTGTTCTGAAACATGATTCTAGCTGCCAGATAGGGAACGGACCAGAGAGGCTCAGAATGAAAACAGCACGGAAGCTAATGAACTCAGTTCAGCAGGGAATGATGTTTGCTCGGTATCGGCAAGGATAGGGAAGGTAGAGAGAAATGGACAGAATTTAAGACACCTCCTGAAACTTCACAGAATGTCTGCCTGGGCAGTCTCTTCTCAGATGCAAATACTGACCAGAGAAAAGGCGAAGGGGAAAATGTAAATACTGCCTGTTTTACTCAAGTTCTTCAGATGGCTCTCCTCATGAAAGGCAGGAGCCAGTGAAGTCAACAAAGTGTTTTTCACAAGATAGTTTACAGCCATGAACTGATTGGACAGTTCAGGCTAACTTCTCAATATGGTTTAGCATGACAGCTGTAAGACCCCATTCCTTACGAATACAAATCAAGATGCATAATGGTGCTAGATCGTGTGGTAGACAATTCTTCATTGTTTTCCCTTTGGATTGGACTGTAAATTATCTTCTGGAACACGAACTAGAGGTTTGGTGCTGATAAGGGCCAGTAAGGGAAGACTTCCCCACCATAGCTTCCCGATAAAGTATCCAAAAAAACAATCATCTTGTTCTCAGGTTTCCTTCCAGAGGTTACGCTAGAGAACACCTTATGAGATGCCATGCTTCCATTCCAACCCATCATTTTGTGCCTGAGGAAGGAAATGAGAGGAGGGAGAGAGAGATGGGGAATAAGAGAGAGAAAGAGAGAATCAATATAAAAGGGGGGTGGTGGCTAAATCATGATTTGTCATCGCCCAGAAGTGTTAACGCTGGCTCCCAAAACTCAAGCTCTCATTCCTTCCTCAATCTTAATCCAACCCCCCCGCTCAGATTCCGTGTAGAGCAAACATGGAAAGAAAAGAAAGTTCTTAGCCAAATGTTAGAGTCCAGCTTGGAAAAATGAGCTTTGCAATGACAGCACATATTTTTAGGACTTACTGGGATCTAGCTAAGGAGACTGGCTCGAGGGTGTAGAGTCACACATATTTTCTCGATTCCTAACTTCATCCTTTTTACATCATCTGCTTTCAAAGAAGCCAAAGGGAAGCTCCCTCCAGGAACAGCCATTCATTGGTATTTCACAATTAAAAAGATCACATTTGTGAGACCAGCCTTGAACCAGAATTTGATTTCGATTTAATAAGATACATGCTCATGCGTAACGCATGCCAATGAGCCTGACAAGGAATAGCTGACGTGATACGACTCTGGCATAAACCGAGATCAGTTTTAACAACTCATCAGGATTTATCAGGCACAGTTTAGGCAACTTGATGGCATTATAGTTGGTGGTATCTGAGGCTTCCATGCGAGAAAAATGAGTGTAGATTTTCCCTTTTCCTCTCAACATATTTTAGGCCATCCTTGGTCTTCTCCACTAATGACACCCCAAAGGCAGAACAAGGTCAACAACTGAATGTATACGACCACATTTATAATAAAGTAAGTTTGCTAACGACGATGATATTTTTTGACATCTAATTTTTAATTTTGAACATTTTATTCTCTTTGCTCTCAAACATTGCAGGAAATAACAGTAGCATGGGCCACTCTTACTTTTCAGCATTTTTCTTTTCTTATTTTTCTTTTTCTTATATTTTTTTTTGAAAGAGAGAGTGTGCACATGCAAGCACGCAGAAAAGAGACAGAGAGAGACGGAATCCCAAGTAGGCTCCATGCCTGTCTTGGAGCACGACATGGGGCTTGATCTCATGACCCTGAGATCATGACCTGAGCCAAAATCAAGAGTTGGATGCTCAACTGACTGAGCCACCCAGGCACCCCACTTTTCAGCATTTCCAGATCTTATCATGAATATCACTCATTCGATTGGTCTCATCCTCCTCCCTCTACAAGCAAAGCCTGTGAGTAACCATGAGGTACAAACAGGTTCACAGTCTGGCCTCAGGACACCTTTCAGTCTTCTCTTGTAGCCAATGCACATGACAAATGTGTCCCTTCCTTCTGGTATATGGCTGAGGCTATCAACTTTCACATATGGCAACCCCTCCCCTCCTCAACCTCACTAGTGAACACAGATACACATTTTAAGGGGAGGGGGAAGGAATTATAATTTGATCAACAATTTTAAATCATGGAATATTTTAAAACAATGCACCCAGGGGTTTTAGTGTGCTTCAGCAGAGTAGCTGAGAGGGATTCCAATGGGTATTCATGACTCCCCAAAACCAACTGGTACAATAGCATAGGGGTGCAGGCAAATGAGACTGTCTATTTTTTTATTATTTTTTTTAATCTGAGAAAGAGAGGGGGTGGGGGAAGGGCAGAGGGAGAGAGAGAAAGAACCCCAAGCAGGCCCATGCTCAGCGCAGAGCCCGACATGGGGCTCAATCACATAACCCTAGGATCATGACCCGGGCTGACATCAAGAGTCGAATGCTCAACGGACTGCGCCACCAGGCCCCCCATCACTTCTTTGAAAATCACTATTTTTCTCAGAGGCATTAATCATGCTCCCAGGGACCTGCTTTTCCCTCTGGAGCTTCCAATCTAACGGTTTTGGAATATCACAGTTTTGTTTCTGGATAATGGGAGACTCCGGTTAGGAGGTAGATGACCATTCTTCCTCCCGGCCCTTTCCCACCCGGAAACCAAGAGACCGGGAAGTTCACCACTTCAAGATAAGGTTCGGCATCGGCAACTAGTAAATCTGCCATGGGATGAGGACCAAGACCAAGAGCCTCAAGGCCAGGGTAAGTACGAGTACCAGGCAGACTACATGAGGTTCTGCTGGTGATCCCCATGTGTAGCCAATCCTGGAGCATCAGGAACCCCATGAAACCTCACTATTACATCTGGTTCGAAAGGCAGAAACAGAGCAGGAATTACCTGCATCTGACTCGGGCTTGAAAAATCAACGGAGATTCAGGACCGAGACAAACCTGACCACCACTCTCTTCTTCAGAGATATCCCAGAGATAAACTGGGGTAAACAAGCACCTCTCATTAGGTCTTATATAAATACTCAGAGAATAATATCTAAATCCCAAACAAGAATAGTAAAAAGGATGTCCATCCATCCATTCATTTACTCATTCAGCAACCAAGAAATCTCTACGAAATGCAACCATGCGGCCTGTGATGGGGATACAATAATAAACAATATCAGGCAGAGTCCCTGACAAGGGGAAGTTTCCCGCCTGCGAAGGAAGGAGGTACTAATCAAATGATCACACCCTTAAATGTACAGTTTATAACTAACTACTCTAAAGGACATGAATGTGGCTCTTTGAAAGTGTAATTAAAACAAGAACAAACCCAACCTGAGATCAAAAAACCAAAGAAGGCTCCCTTTGAAAATTAAGAAGTAAACTTAATGCCAAACAGAAATCTGGGTACAGAAATTGTCAGGCAGAGGAGACAGCCTGTGCAAAGGCCCTAGGCAGGAAGGAGTGAGGGTTGAAGAGCTAAACAGGGCTCATGTAGTGGGGCACGTGGAAGGCAGCAACGAGGTGTAGCAGAAGAATGACCACACAAGACTCACCAGGCACGTTCAGAACAAAGATCTTTGTCCCAAAAGCAATGAGAAATCCTCAAGAGTTTAAAAATAAAACTCAGGTTGCCTGAAAATGTAATCTATCATAAGAGTGGCATTTTCAAATCAATAGAAACAAAGACAGATGCTCCAATTAGTATTTTGGGACAACTGGTGAGCAATTTAGAAAAAATATATGTATATCAGGCTAGATCTGACCTCACTCCTTACCCAAAAATATATATCAGGTAAATAAATCATCAAAATGCACACACTGAAAAACTGAATGGGTGCTAAAACATACACATAAAAGTTTTCTACTCTGGATTAGGGAAATCTGCGTGATCCTACTAGAAAGCACCGAAATCGGGGCGCCTGGGTGGCTCAGTCGGTTGAGCGTCCGACTTCAGCTCAGGTCACGATCTCGCGGTCTGTGAGTTCGAGCCCCGCGTCGGGCTCTGGGCTGACGGCTCAGAGCCTGGAGCCTGCTTCCAATTCTGTGTCTCCCTCTATCTCTGACCCTCCCCCATTCATGCTCTGTCTCTCTCTGTCTCAAAAATAAATTAAAAAAAAAATTTTTTTATTAAAAAAAAAAAAGCACCGAAATCACATCAGAAATGATGGATAAATGTGACCTAATAATACAGTAAGACTTAGATGTAGCAAAAAAAAAAGGGGGTGAGAAAAAAATAAAATCACCCAAAAACTCCCCTCTGGCAAGTTGATGGCTAAAAACTATGCAGAAAATATTAATAACACATAGGATGAACAAAGGACAACTGTAACATAATACTAGAGAATAAAACCCCAACATCAAAACAAGTCCTGGCAAGGTTCAGGCTATTATTTCTCAAAGCAACAGAGAAGTGGTCAGTGAACATGTGAAGCATTCCCTGTAATAATACAAATGAAAATCAAAATCAAAATAGGGGGTTATTTTGCATGTGCACATTAGTGACATTATACAAGATTTGAAAAGACTCACCAACCCCGCACAGTGGGACGTGTGAAAATTTAAAACGAGCACAGTCTTTTTGACCCAACAAGACCGCTCAGAATTCCACCAAAGAAACTGCGCAAGTTTGAAAGGTTCAATACCTCGGGCTGTTTGTTCACCTCATCCCTTATATATTTTTTTTAATTTTTTTAATGTTTATTTATATTTGAGAGAGAAAGTATGTGTCCAAGTGGGAGAGGGGCAGAGAGAGAGTCAGATTCCAAGGCAGGCTCCAGGCTCTGAGCTGTCAGCACAGAGCCTGACATGGGGCTCGAACCCACAAACCACGAGATCATGACCTGAGCCGAAGTCGAAGGCTTCAACGACTGCGCCACCCAGGTGCTCCCACCTAATCATTTATATGAAAGAAAAAGTGAGGACGATATGGAACTGACTAAATGAACTTCCACTTATAGTCAAAGGAAGATTATACCTACATTAAAGGGTGATGCGTTTACGGGCATGGAAGGTTGTCTATGACACCGTTGAGCGAGCGGAGATTACACAACAGTGCGTGTAGCACAATGCCACTTGTATGCCGTGATGCCCACGTAGCTATCTTTGTATGAACGTGTAGGAGATTGCCCTTTCTTCACCTCCGACACCGAAGAACGCAGAAGATCGAATTTGTTCATCATTCCCTATGTGCTTTCAGTATATCCTACTACCATGAAATTAGATTTCTCTAACCCAAAGTAGAAAAAACTATGTTTACGTTCTTCTAGAAGCTCCTCAATGTTCATTTTTACACATTTCAACCTTTCATCTGTCTGGAATATATGGTAGGGTAAGGAGTGAGGTGAGAGCAAGCCCGTGTTCGGAGGGATGAGGCCTGGACTGTGGGATTTGGGTTTCTTGGAGAGGGCTGGGTATCTGACAGGGACGAGCTTGCTTTCCCACCTCACCCCGCACTCCCAACCCCATAAATTCATCCACAAAGGCACCACATTCACAAGTGCTCAAACAAGCACACGATGGGAAGGAAGGAGGAAGACAGGCAGACAGACCGACAAAAAAGACTCCATAAGACCAAATTCTGAGTCTTCCAGCTACAAAGGAATAGCTTTTTGAGTGGGCCTGAGTGTTCTCCCTCTGGGAGAAGTGTCCACAGCCAGAAGAGAAGGTTGCATAAAGCTGACAAAAGTTGCTACCTTTGGGGTGCCTGTGTGGCTCAGTTGGTTAGGCTTAGTCGGTTAGGCTCAGTCGGTTAAATGTCTGACTCTTGATTTCAGCTCAGGTCATGATCTCACAGGTTTGTGGGTTCGAGCGCCACATCGGGTTCCATGCTGACAGCATGGAAACGGCCTGGGATCCTCTCTCTCCTTCTCTCTCTCTGCACCTCCCCCACTTGTGTGCACACTCTCTCCCTCTCCCCCAAAATAAATAAACTTAAAAAAAAAGTTGCTACATTTTTACCCCCATTCCTCTGGTTCCTCCCAAGCCCTAGAGGCGGTCTTCTCTGAATGCACCAGCACCCTGGACACAGCCAGGAGAAGCAGTGGTGGGTCCACCAAGTTCAACATGGGTCCACCGTGTGAGCGGCACTCACTAGGGCACAGCCTTAGGGTGGAGGGGGTGAGAAGAGGGGGGCCGGTGGGGGGGTAGACAGTGGGTGGGCGCCATGAGTTATCTCCTAGTCCACATGCCCTGGAGACCTGCCATGCCTCTATCAAGCCAGTCCCTCATGTAGCCTCGAGCTTACCGTAAAAGGTTAATTTGAAATAAGTTAGTTTAGAAGAATTACATAATAAAAAACAGTTAGCGAATGTGTCAGTAGGAGAACTGCTGAGGCCCCTTTAGTGACACTTGATATGCCTGATATCATACTCAGTATGCATCAGTTACATTGATCAACCAATCAAACCAGACTCTCAGAAGATTTTTGAAGACTTTTCAAATATACAGTCCACAGAAGCGTGCGTTTGGTTGTACGTAAGGAAGCAAGCAGGCTCCACCCATCACCTAGTGGCATCTGTCCCTGGATGCCGGAACTGTTCAACCATCAGTGGTTGACATAACTCATAATGTTGGATCTAGAAAGATGCCTTTACTGGGTCACCTTGCCAGCTTAAAGCAGGACCATTGCAGGATTCCAACCTCCCGTCTGCCCTTAATCGTCCTAGACATGCATTAAAATGCCCTGCTGCATCCCTAAGTGTTGCTAAGACCTTCTCCAGGCCCGTGACTGCTCACCGAGACAACTGAGATACACCATGAGCAGCCAGGAGCCTCAAGACATACTCAGCAGGTGCAGTTCGTGAGATTCTTCAGGATCATCCCCTCCCTTTCCTGTTCTAGCACCTCCAACCCTCCCTGACCCAGAGGTTTATTTCACATTTCCTTCAGTATTTCCCCCCAGGGAGGCATGGCCTTTCCTGTGACAAAAGAAAGCAGTTAAATATTTCAAGCCTTGTTCAATGACTGTAAAAGAAGGGCTTCTCAGTTTGCTTATCCAGGAATGCAAACAAAAACTCTTTCTTTTAAGTAAATGTGAAGCCAAGTGTGGTAGATAGTATTTTTCCAAAGATGACCGCACATTACCAAACATTATCTCCTATCCCACATGCCCTTGAGAACGACCATGCCCTCATCAGGAGGTGGAGTCTGATTCCCCTCCAGGTAGGAAGTGATACCACATGAGTTCTAAGACTGAGTCATAAAGGTAACACTGCTTCTACCTTGTATGCTTTATTGTAAGAGTGGAATAAAACCATTCTTGAAAACTTTTTCAGCCATATAAAGAGATTGGCTTCCCTGAGACCGCCATTTTGTGAGGAAGCCCAAACTAGCCCATATGAAGAGATCAAAGGAGAGGCCTTGAGACCCTGTAGAGACAGAGAGACAGAGACAGAGAGAAGGAGAGGCGAGCCCCAGGCGGAAGTGCTCCAGCCTCGGTGCTCCAGCTCCAGCCACTGCTTGGCCCCAGAACCACTCCACCTAGGCCTTTCCAAATTTCTGACCACAAAAACTGAGAGAGTGAATAATATGATGGCTGTTGTTTTAAGCCACTAACTTCTAAGGTGATTTGTTACACAGCAACAAGGACCAGAACGCACTGTGACATAATAATAAAGAGATGAGAATCGCTTTATTCTGAAAGATGATTTCTTGCACTTTTGTAAAGCAATTTTGTCGAGCTTAAGAAAGCATCTGTGTTTTATAACTTTCATTATTTCCCTTCAGACATGGTATTTTTCTGGATAAGGAGTTATAGGTTATATCCTAAAGCCACATACTAATGGACAAATTATGGCCTGTGGGAGACGCAGCATCCTGGGGTCCTACATCCCTCTAAGATGCCAATTATTCACAGATCCCAACAGGAATATATTCAAATTCCCCTGAACAGAACTACTTCCCACACTGCTTATGGCCAGATACCGCCTGGGGAAGCAAATCTTAACTTCAATGTGGTTACACATAAGTAATGAGGTATAAAACCTCTTCCTATCTGTTTTCATGAAGGGTTAGAACATCACTGCTTTTGTCTCTTATACTGTCCACCTCCCACATGCAGATAGAAACCTAAAAGCCTAAAGACATTAAGACCCAGAATTCTGAAAAGAGAAAAATGCCTAGGAACACAACACCGTTCAGTTTCAGCAATCCAATCCATTGATGTCTACCAAAAAGCAATGGACTCTGGCAACAACTGAATATCTATCTACATGTATCTGTTTCATGACAAACATGTAGACTCACTTGGAAATTGGGAATGCCTACAACAGCTAAAAAAAACCGGACTTTTCATCAATATGTTCTATGTTATGCATGACAAGACCATATATAAACATTTAGCCAATTCTGAAACATTCCATGTCAAGTTAGTTTAATGACCAAATTTTTTTACATTTTTTGAAAGTTTTTATTTATTGAGGGAGATAGAGAGTGCACAGGAGGGGCAGAGAGAGAGAGACAGAGAGAAAATCTCAAGCAGGCTCTGCGCTGCCAGCACAGAGCCCAGTGTGGGGCTTGAATTCACAAACCGTGAGATCACCACCCAGGCCGAAATCAAGAGTTGGACGTTTCATGACTGAGCCACCCACGCACCCCCCCCTTTTTTTTTTAACATTTCATAGAGGGGAATGGAACAGAACAAGAGAAGCTGAACATACTTGTTTTGTAGAATTAGTACACCTATGTTTGCTCCATACTAGATTGGAAATGTATCCATTTTTCTTTTAAACATATGGTGATTGTACTATTTGCTGCTTAAACTATGAAAGTACTTTGGATCTCTCGTAGCATTATGGGGGGAGCGTGACAGTCTCATGAGGAGTCCAATGCTAAAAATATTTGGTGATGCATTTAGTGTACTTCAGACTTTCCAGAACTACATCTGAGGCCATAGATCTGAGTTAGATTGTTTAGGCTTTGCCTAAGAAGACACAGAAGTTCCAAATCCACTGGGCTTACACAAAACCACCCAAAAGGCTCACCAGGCAAACTCACTGATGTCCTTTTGATATTTGGTATCATGTTAGTAACAACACTGTTTTTCTTTGAGATCAAGTCTCTGCCTACTGGGAACCACATCCTAATTACTGCCCAAAGGGGATTTTTTTTTCAATTCATTGTTGTGTCTTAAGAAATTCATTAGTTATTTCAAAACATAACCCATATGCTGTTCTCCTCTCCTCTGTTTTATGTAAGGATTTCTCTCTCTTTCTTTTTTTTTGGCAGAAAGTTCCAGAAATTTTTCTATTCTCACAAGAATAGCTCTAGGCACTTTCCCAGTATAATAAAGAAGCGTTTTATGTTATGGGTGATGGCCAGTTAACATTTGTATTTCTCCGGAAGAACTACAGCATTTCTATCAGCCAAGGGAAACACCTGCATAGCCTGTGTTTCGGAATTACATCCATGACCACACGTCCCATAAACAAGGAATCAGAATCCAAAGGAGAAAAACCACAGGTGCTGCAGAAAAGCAGCTCCATGTAAATCCGTAATATGCAACAGTCTCTTCAAAACAAACAAGATTATGAGGGTATCATTACAGCCAGGAAATATGGACATCACCTATAATCACCTATAATCAGCCTATAATTATTTTTATAACGTACAGGGTTTGGACTAAACATGATCACAGATTAAAGCCCTAAGGCAGGGTTCCTTTTGGTGGCTGACAAATACACAGATTGTATTTGTAAAATATGTAGCCAGACCTGAATCTTCTTTGTTCTTAACAAATTTAAAACACAAATCTGGAAACAAGGGTGCATTTAGACCACAGAGCCCTTAAACTACCACATCCTTCAGTCGAAAAATACACACACACACACACACACACACACACACACACACACACACTGTTTTATATGTTAATAATAATGTTTCAATAGAGGAATCAGGGCAAAACCAAAAACTAGAAACCACTTTAAATTTACTTGAAAATGATGACATTGCCCAGAACCTATCTCTTTCAGAAGGCTTACTCAATGAAGATGCAAAGCTAATGGGAGAACCAATGACTTTTTGTCAGGTATCCAACAGACATTCTCCATAGTACTGGACTTTTGTAGGAAGTAAGTAATGCCCACAGGAAGCTCCCAGACACATTCCACGGAGGACAATGGAAGACAGTCTTCTGAAGAACCCAAATACTGTGATGTGGACAATAAATGCCAAGAGAGATGATGTCATCGGAAACCACGTTAAGCGAGAGGGTCTGGGGATGAGACGAGCCTGGTCGCTGGACTATAAGAATGAACGCATGGGTCACGCTTGTCAGGAGGAGTTTCATGGTGGGCAGATTAAAATGAAGCAAGTCTCTTGGGAGGCCCTGTCAACAAGGCCGCTTCTCAAAATATTTTACATAACATCTCGTAACTTTGGAGTCTTTATGTTTAATAAAGCCTTTACGGCGAGAAATACTGATACTGTTTATTCAATGAAACTTTTGCTATTTTTTTAATGGCTTAATGGTTGCTACATTCACACCGCTGCGTTGGGTATGCTCTTAGAACAGCTGCAAAGTAAGACAAAACAGAGAGAGACAAACAGATAATCAGGGTGTCAGAAAGATCATGATGATTCTGTACCGATACGTACACACACTTGGGAATGATTTTTCACACTGACGGCCCAGATCCCAAGTAGTCAACCACCTCCTCTGAACGCTACGGTTCCAATGAGTTATTAAGGACAAAAAAAAAAAAAATCAACCTTTTTAAAGGTGTCTGAAATGTCAGTGATCCACACCAGCTGTCCAGTTAAGCAAGAGCTCTGCATCACCAGTCTCTTTGCCTGGTAAATTTTGCCACATACCAAGCACTGACAACATAAATATTATTCTTAATTCCAAAGATATAGCCTCTTGAGCGTGTATAAAGTCTAGCTACTTAAATGTTATCACCCGGCTCCGAAACTCTAACTGTTACGACTCAGAAGCCATCGTCTTTCCCATTGCCATGAAAGTGGTGGGCTATCAACCCAGTTTATGCCTTAAAAAGATGCGAAGCCCAGTCCCCATTCAAAAATATAAATCAAACACAAAAACATTACAGGCCAGACCAAAGCAGGAAAGGGAGAATGCATTGTTGCAGACCGAGCAAGAGAGTTGCCAATAATTTGGCTCTAGGTTTATAGGTCCCTTGTGGTGTTTTTGTAGAAAACTGTGGCTCTTTGCTCCCTAGACAGGTGTGCAATGAGACAGGTATATTGCCTATGCGAAAACAGAACCAAATAAATAAATAGATAGACAGATGATTGATAGATGATTAGATAGATAGATAGATAGATAGATAGATAGATAGATAGATAGATAGACTAGAGATGACACCATATTTACCAATAGATGTCAACAAACACTTAACTACCTTTCATTCAACTTATATTATTGCATGCCAGCTTGAAAATAATTGAAGTATAAGATGTAAGAAAAGGATGGCCAGGATTACCAGCCATTGTTCACAGGAAACGAAATGTTCTGCTAAGCAGCCCAAATACTAAGGACAAGGAAACAAAACCTATATTTTGTTTTGTTTTATTTTATTTTATTTTATTTTATTTTATTTTATTTTATTTTATTTTAATTTTATTTGTAAAGTTTATTTTCTTATTTTGAGAGAGAGAGAGAGAGAGAGAGAGAGAGAGAGAGAGAGAAGCAGAGAGAGAGGGAGAGAGAGAACCCCAGGCAGACTTCAAGCTCTCAGTGCAGAGCCCAACACAGGGCTCCAAGCCACAAACCACAAGATCACGACCTGAGTTGAAATCGAGAGCCAGACACTCAACCAACTGAGCCACCCAGGTGCCCCAAAAACTGTATTTTAAAGTAAAGCAATACTCCCTTATTGCCACAGACTTCAAACACGAAGCCAGATGAGCACTGGGTGTTATATATGTGATGAATCACTAAGTTTTACTCCGGAGAGAACATTTAATCTAAAATAATTAGGCCAGCATTTGAGCCTCTAACACAAAAGGATGTGTCTTTTCTGCTCACTGATAACAGAAAGCTAGCATAACTGAAAAGAACCAAGAAAACACCAAGCGGATAACCATCCTTCATGGGATTCTCAATCCCCTTGTGTGGATCACCCAGGAATCCAACTCTAGGTTTGTTTCATACCTCAAGAAAAAGGCAAAGCAACACACACGAATGATAAAAGCA
Source organism: Panthera tigris (assembly GCF_018350195.1). Taxonomy (NCBI): domain Eukaryota; kingdom Metazoa; phylum Chordata; class Mammalia; order Carnivora; family Felidae; genus Panthera; species Panthera tigris. Next base: position 225,643,026 of record NC_056660.1, read on the forward strand.
CATAAAGAAGTACACAAAGGGAGGCAAGTTTACATGAAGACACATCTGTATGTCAGAATAAGTGAGAGGCAAGCCTGGAATACTCCGTAACTCAGGCTGAGAGAAACTCAACATGTGATTATTTTTTCTAGAGCCACTGTTGCTAATCCAGGGTTTCTCAATCCTGGTCCTACTATCATTTTGATTTAAGCCAGATAACTCTTTGTTTAGAGAGGCTGTCCCGTGCACTGTTGGATGTTTAACAGCCTCCTTGGCTTCTACCAACGGGGTGCCAGTAGCACTCCCTCCGACTTGTGGCAACGAAAAATGTCTCCAGAGAGTCAAATGTCACCTGGGGAGCAAACCTGTCCCCACTGAGAACTACTATCCCAGGGGCACCTGAGTGGTTCAGTTGGTTAAGCGTCTGACTCTTGATTTCAGCTCAGTCATGATCTCATGGTTCGTGAGATCGAGCCCCACATCAGGCTCTGCGCGGACAGCATGGAGCCTACTTGGGATTCTCTCTCTCCCTCTCTCTCTCTCCTCCCTCCCCCTCTCTTGGATATTCTCTCTCTCACTCTCTCTCTCTCTCTCTCAAAATAAATAAACATTTTTTAAAAAGATCTAGGGGCACCTGGGTGGCTCAGTCGGTTAAGCGTCCGCCTTCAGCTCAGGTCACGATCTCGCGGTCCGTGAGTTCGAGCCCCGCGTCGGGCTCTGGGCTGACGGCTCAGAGCCTGGAGCGTGCTTCTGATTCTGTGTCTCCCTCTCTCTCTGCTCCTCCCCCGTTCATGCTCTGTCTCTCTCTGTCTCAAAAATAAATAAACGTTAAAAAAAAAAAAATTTTAAAAGAGCGAGTGCATTTAAAAAAAAAAAAAAAGATCTACTCTTCTAACCTAATGATGACAAAGTAAATCCCACATAGGCCAAGTAGCTTTCAACTACTGCATGACCATAGACACAATTAGCTTCTCTCTGTCCAGGATGCTCAAGTGAACCTTCTATGCTCACTGTCTAGAGGTGATGGGGACAACTAAGCCAAATGCCTTCCCAAAATGCTTCCAAAGCACCTCCTCTTCCGGGAGTGACATTTTTCGTCTGAAAACTGGGATTTAACAGAGCCATCTGCACAATCAAAGTCTATCTGACGCATGTCCAGATGACGTAGACTCTTTAGAAACCAACAGAAAGGTGGGGCGCCTGGGTGGCTCAGTCAGTTAAGTGCCCGACTTCGGCTCAGGCCACGATCTCACGGTTTGTGACTTCGAGCCCCGCCTCGGGCTCTGTGCTGACAGCTGGGAGCCTGGAGCCTGCTTCGGATTCTGTGTCTCCCTCTCTCTCTGCCCCTCCCCCACACACCCTCTGTCTGTCTCTCTCTCAAAAATAAACATTAAAAAAAATTTTTTTTAAAGAAAAAGGAAAAAAAAGACACCAACAGAAAGGAAAGGAGGGGAAAATATTTAATGGTCATCAAAAATGATCAAGAAACTAAAAGATCCAAGAAATACTGGAAGAACGATTTACAAAATGCCTCAGATTTTTTACGGGATAAACTGTCAATTCATTCAATAAATAGGCACTGGGCACCTACCATGATTCAAGGCCTGAGATACAAAGATAAAAGAGAACCGGATCCTGCCATTTTCAGGAGTTTAGGGACCCACTGAAGTCTAAGACATACAGACTAATTCTCAAACCTGGCTATCCGTTCAAATCACCTGGAGGAGCTTTGTCAAATTACCAATGGCTGGGCTTACACCCAGGCCAATTACATAAGCATCTAAACTTTTGGGCGGTTCTTAAACACCTTTGAGCTAGACCATTAAGGTGGGCGGAGATGGCATTTCTAGTTGAAGAAGCTACAAGAGAAGAGTCCCCGTGAGAGAAAATCAAGGGCATTTAACAGCTAAACATAAAAACAACTGGTTCAGTTCCCTCCATTTACAAGGTCTGAGAAGGGCAGTAAAAGAAAATAGAGTGGGTGCAAACCAGACCCTGGAGGGTGTTAAACTTTGGAGAAAATGGAGAAGCTCTATTTCTGAGAAAAGAGGAAAACTGTACTTCAAAAACTTAAGCTTCCTAGAACTCTAATAATAGAGGGTCCAAGGGAAGAGGCAAAGGCGTGAAGTTGAGTGTCACGTCGAAGGCAATAAGCCCAAATGATAGCACTGGCTTCCCTTCATTCCCACAGGAACTCTCCTTGGCGGACTCCCCTTCGGCCTCACCCAGTGCACAATAGATTCCCTCAAGGGTCAGGGCTGGACCCTGCGGTCTTGTTACCCTGATTCGTTTTCCCTAGGTGATGTCATGTCTGTTCAGTCAGTTACCATCTGCGTACGCGTTTGGAAATTCTCCACCCAGACCTCACCCCCCATTCCGACTGTAACCCTAATTGCCTGTGTAACATCCATTCCCCTTGGACACACTGAAGTAACCACAAACTCACCATGTCCAAAATTGAACTCATCATATTCCTTACAAAGCCCAGGGCTCTTTATGCTTTTTTTTCCTCTGGAAATGGTACCACATCCCATCCAGTTACACAGGTCAGAGATTTGTATGTCATTCTTAACACTGTCTCTCTTTCACCCCCATACCTGGTCTACCACCAGGTCCTATGGATTCCACCTTGTGTATATCTCTTAGATTCCTCCTGCTCTCTCCCCCTCCGTCAGCACCTCCTTAGCCCAAGACGCCATCTTCCTTGTTTGTTTCCATAAAAGTTTCCACTCACTGACCCAAATTCACTCTTGTCTCCCTACCACCAAGTCACCAGTTCAAATTCCAAAACTAACCATGTCACCACTTTACTCAAAATTCTTTCATGGCTTCCTATGGATTTTTTTTTTTTTAATGTTTATTTATTTATTTTGAGAGAGAGAGAAAGAGTGTGAGTAGGGTAGGGACAGAGAGAGGGAGAGGGAGAGGGAGAATCACAAGCAGGCTCCACAAGGGGCCTCAATCCCACGAACCGCAAGATCCTGACCTGAGCCCAAATCAAGAACTGGGTGGCTCAACCGACGGAGCCACCCAGGTGCCCCTGGTCTTATAATATTTAAAAACTTCCTCAGAAGGCCTGACTACATCTCCAACCAGCCACAAAAGCCTTTGTTTAGCCCTACACGTTTGCCACTCTTGCTCCCGCCACAGGGCCACTGGATGCACGGTTGCATCTGCCAAGAGCTTGGTATCCCTGTTTGGACTATTCAACTCCTTGGCCACCCCTCAGTTCCCAGTAAAGTCATGACTTCCTCCAGGCATCCTTCCCTGATCTCCCTGCCTTACCAGCGGTTTCCAACAGCAACTTGATCTGGATACAACTCTACGTTTGGTTGACTTACATTCGATGAAAGCATTTGCTTCACACTTGTGCGCCCACCAACGTAACCCCTAAATCATCCCAACGCGGGGCTGGGAAGAACCAAAAAATACGTAGGAGAGAGTGTGCCGGAGAGAGAGAATGGATTCAAGAGTTCTTCCGATTTAGAGATGCTAAATGTAACAAGAAGGAGTAAGACTCAAAGATGATTACAAAGCTCTCGGGTCTGGATGACGAAGAAATACGAACCATCGGGTTACTCACGACACTGATCCTGATTGACTGATTTCATTTGTACGTGGTTTTCTTTGCTTTACTTTGCACCGTTCCAATCCCCACACCAAAACACACTATTCTTTTATTTAAAGCAAATGACCTAAAGTTGGCTGCTACCAGCACATTCCAGTCAAGCCCCAGCGCAATAATTAGTGCAGGCTTACAAGTACTCCCACGGTAAGACCAACTCTCATCCCCTGCAGCATTAAATATGAAACACCCACATGCAGGGAAACGCTACCTCAGGGCAAACAAAACTTTCTTCATAGAGGAACGTTCAGTGCATGCACGAGTAATGAAGTTCGTGGACTGCTTCAACCCTGCGTAGTTTATTTTTAGTCTTAACCTAATTTCACTAGTCCAGAAATATTAACACATTATGTCTCCCACATCAGAATACTTTTCGTCATAAAATAATAAAGTACATACCCAAAGGCTGCTAAGATTTGAATTTATTTCACCCCAAAAAACACCCTTCTCTTGCGCTGGCAAATATTAGTTTGAACCTGAATTATTTTATGGAACCTGGTAAGTTCCTGCTCAGTAAGTACTTCTGTTGTTAAGCCATATTTTATCCCTTTGCACTTTTACAGGGAAGGCATTAAAGTTTATTTTTTAAGGCAAAGCTGTTATATAATAAACCATTCTGGACATGACACAGTTTATGTATTCATAAAATGTTTCTGAGTTTCAAAAGATACATGTTAGAGAGTTATCGCACCTACAGGAGTTGCCAAATATTTGTAATATTTTTGAAATAATAATAAGGACAGGTATACACAATAAAAAGCTACCAACCGATTTCTGGGAAAGCAAATTGCACTCCGAAGTCTTAAAGAGTTTCCTAGAAGTAAAGAAATTCTGGGCTTCATTCTGTCTCTGCAAGATATCAAATGCAAGGGTAGCACTGAATTCTAACATATCAACTTTATGATGTACCCATAGGACTCAAAAGTTCCCAGCTATATTATTCTCCTTTGGTGGGAAGTTGGAAGAAATGGTACAAATTTGGTTAATGCTTATCTACATATATGATGCTGTAAATCAAAGACCACACAGTAAACTATCAATCGGACTGGACAGACTTATATCCACGGTCTCCAGGGACGGGAGGCACACTGACTTTTTTCATCAGTGTTGACCCGCCGAAGCAGGGCACCAGTGAGGTGGACAGGACAGCTCCTGACAAAACAGACCATCTAATTTACGTTGGCAAGAACCACTGCCTGCATCAGACCATCTGCTTTCTGGGAGAAACAAAGAAAATTCCAGAGTGCAACAGTAATACTGCCTTCCCGTGCAGTGAGGAGGGATGCCTGTCATTGGATTCCCTCTTCTGCCAAGACCTCTTCCCTCTTTCTACCAAGCGAACGAAAACGACGGTGACTTTTGATAAATAGGGTAAAAGCTTTTTCTTTTTCTGAGCTGGCTTGACCATCTCATTGGCAAGATGGAGAAGCCTTCCTTAAAACTTTCTGCAGTAGTATTCTTCGTCACCCACTACTGCTTGCTACCTCTCTACTCCGAGAAAATGAGAACGCGCGTCCTTTTGTAAACACTATACTTTCTCCAGAGACTCAAAGACATGACAGCTCAGAGTTCTTCAGTACGGCGGAGCAAACATTAAGCTGTTGCAATGCTCACTGGGCCTTAGAGTTAAAAAGAGTTAACGGGCACCCGGGTGGCTCAGTCGGTTAAGCGTCCGATTTCCGCTCAGGTCATGATCTCAGTTTGTGGGTTCGAGTCCCACGTCGGGCTCTGTGCCGACGGCTCAGAGCCTGGAGCCTGCTTCGGATTCTGTGTCTCCCTCTCTCTCTGTTTCTCCTTTGCTTGCGCTCTCTCTCTCTCTCAAAAATGAATAAACATAAATAAATAAATAGAGATGACATTTGGGCGGTCTCCCCTCAAAGATTCCACGGTGTATTAAAGAAGACAAACATCTGCTATAAACAAATAAGTGAAGTAACAGGTACTGTGAGACACAAGCAAGAGAATGGGAAATGGTTATTTTTGCTAATGAATTTTGGACCTGGAAAGGCTTTTCCAGGACCCAGGGTGAGGCATATTCTCTGCATCACCTCCTGATCCCTCCCTAACAAGGAAAACTATGTTTATGTGGCTAAATGAGTTACTATAAACCATTAAGTCGTAAGAGACGGCCTTAAACGTAGAAAAGGGGTTTTAAAAAAAGGCTAAGGAGTATTTTCAGGGTGCATCAGGGGGCATGGGGCTCACACTCCTTTGCCTTGGGCATGAAAGAAGAAAGGAGATTTCGGGCATTTGCTTTCGGAGTGAATATTGAACCAGGCTGGTGCCTGCCCACTCTTCCCCAGTTCATCTTTTAGCTGGTGCAGTATAGCTGGGAAGCAGCTGGCACGAGCTGGGGCCAGTACAGATGGCTCTGCGGAAGCTACTCCACAACGTGGCATGTTGTGTCCCTCCACACAACACTTAAAGCCTCTAAAGAACTCTGCAATTACAAAATGCTTCCCTTTCCCCTCTCTGGTTTTATCTCCATTACTTTCTAAAGCAAGCATTATTACTTCAGCTGCAAAAAGCATAAATGAGGGGCGCCTGGGTGAGTCAGTCGGCTGAGCGTCCAACTTCGGCTCAGGTCATGATCTCACGGTTCGTGGGTTCGAGCCCCGCGACGGGCTCTGTGCGGACAGCTCAGAGCCTGGAGCCTGCTTCGGATTCTGTGTCTCCCTCTCTCTCTCTGCTCCTCCCCCGCTCATGCTCTGTCTCTCTCTCTCTCCTTCAAAAGTTAAAAAAAAAAAAAAAGTTAAAGAAAAAGCATAAATGAAGCGTCAGAAAGGTGAAATTAGTACCCCCAAATGACTCCAATAGTATTGTTAAAACCATGTGGGTGGACCCAGAAGCCCTGATACCCCAAATAACAAACTGGTGAGTCACAGCCATTTATAAAATAAAAGTTGGATATATCATATGAAACTACAAATTTCTAGAACCCTTGAAAAATTGAAATCTGGAAACTAAAACAGTTCTGGGCTAATTCCATGTGCTAGTAACAGGGTAGGAGGCAGAGCATTTGAGCACCAATTAATTCTCTACCATCTAAACCAGCCCGTTCCAGATGATCTATGCATTCACCTGACCTGTTGGCATCTGAGGGCACCTGCTAAACCATATGGCAAGTGGCAGGGGACATCTCATCCAAAACGCTCAGAATACCCTTCTCCTTTAGGTCATCTCCAGCGTGATTCCATTCACACAAATTTCGTCCAAATGTCGTCTGCTCGACCACGTCACCTAATGTACCTAAACAGTGATGGAAAATACATCCTCTGGAAAAGTCTGTCCATACCCCGATCGAATCATTTTACTGTTATAAACGATCTACATATTTGTGGAGAATAAAGGCCACTGGGTTCCAATTGCTGTCTCTAGCCCTATTTCCGCCTCCCCATGTTAAAGCAGACACTTTAATCTCCTGGCGTCCTACGCCTGTTCATTGGCCAATGACTATGGAATAGGTCAAGGTTTAGAGGTCTTGGAAGGTTCCCAAAGTCACTCCTATTGTCACTGGTATAATTCTAAAGAATGAACACCCAAACTAGGGCATTCTCAGTTTCTACTTTTCTAGTTAAAAGACATTATTTGGAGGGACGCCTGGGTGGTTCAGTCAGTTAAGCGTCCGACTTCAGCTCAGGTCATTATCTCACGGTTCGTGAGTTCGAGCCCCCCGTCTGACTCTGTGCCGACAGCTCCGAGTCTGGAGCCTGCTTCGGATTCTGTGTCTCCCTCTCTCTCTCTGCCCCTCTCCCACTCGCTCTCTGTCTCTCAAAAATGAATAAACGTTAAAAAAAAAATTTTAAAGACATTATTTGGGGGAAAAAAGGCACCATTGATTTAAATGGCAGTCAAACCGTTGGTTAGGTTTTATGACTCCAGTTCCATTTTGGGATTTGAATTCGCCTGTGGAAAACAGATGTTTAGCTGCTAAAACAATAACATTTTAAAGTTTCATTTCACAAAAATTAAAGCACAGCTATAACCCAGAAGCTCAAAAGGAACCAGCCCACACAGTTATAGTCAGATGAGGGGCAAACAGTCTCCCAAGTCTCTGCTGAGGGGTGCACAGAGCTGCAGAAAACACACACCCTCCAACCTGACACTGGAAGGTAGTTTTCTGAAAGCCAGCAAGTGCACGGGGCCAGCCTGGAGTGAGAAGTGGACAGCCCGTGGCCTTGAGCAGGGCCGGTCAGCCACAGATGCTGGCCACGTCCTTTTCTCTTGGATCTGCACACTCCGAATTGAGCAGAATGGCACAATTCTAATGACAACAGAGGCAGGGTTCAGGAAAGGGAACGGGGCTCTCCGTATAGACTGTCTAGATCCCCAAGTCACCGTCACTGAAGTTCATCTGCAAAGCAGACTCGCATTTTCTAATTAATTCAATTCAACTAATATCGTTTCGTTGGGAAGGAAAGTAAACTTTGGGGACTTTTTTCTCCTACAGACGAGGAGATATTTTTAGACTTATTTCATTTACATTTGAGCAAACCACCCAATTTTTCCTGGCCTCTGTTGGCTGGTACATAAGACAGAAGGATTTACTTCGGTACCCACTAACTTTCTTTCCAATCCAGTTCCATGCTTTGTATGGATTTCTACTAAGTTCATATGCTTCCGCAATACAAAACAAGCAAGCAAACAAACAAACAAACACGGGCGTTCTTTTTTTCTTCCAAATTACAGAGCGGAACATTAAATTTCAAAGTCTTTAATATTCTACTTCATAGTTCATAAGCAAAAAGAACCCTTTTTTCTCTATGAATAAAATGCATGAACTAAAGAGAGATCTCAGAGTATGGCAGTCATCAATTATCCACAAGAAAAAAAACAGTCCCCTAATTTGGAGACAGGCAAGGATGAAAAGGCGGAGCACAGGAGATGTTTAGGGAAGTGAAATTACTCTGCATGGCACCACAAATGTGGGTACCTGTCATTCTGTATTTGTCCGAACTCACTGGATGTCCAGCACCTATGCGGCTCCTAATGTAAGCGATGGCCTCTGGGTGAGAATGATGTGTCAGTGCAGGTTCATCAGTTACAATCAATGTCCCACTCTGGTGGCGATGTTGATGGGGCAGCCTGTGCATATATGGGTCAGGTGATATTTGGAAAATCTCTGTACCTTTCACTCTATTTTCTGTGAACCTGAAATTGCTCTAAAACATAAAGTCTTTATTTAAAAAAAGAGAGAGAGAGAGAGAGAAGAAAGAAACCAGGTTAAAAAAAAAAAAAGCCTGAAAAGTAATGTTCAGGAGCTGCTGGCGTGATTAAAATGAAGAGTGCTGATGCCTCTGGGGTGCCTGGGTGGCTCAGTTGGTTAAGCGTCCAGCTTTGGCTCAGGTCACAGTCCTACAGGTGGTGAGTTCAAGCCCCTCTCTGCTGTCAGCGTGGAGCCCGCTGACAGTTTCTACTTTTCTACTTAAAAGACATTATTTGGAGGGACGCCTGGGTGGTTCGCTCAGTTAAGTGTCCAACTTTAGCTCAGGTCATAATCTCGCGGTTAGTGAGTTTGAGCCCCCTTTGGAGCCCACTTTGGACTCTCCGTCCCCCTCTTTTTCTGCCTCTCCCCTGCCAAAATAAATAAAAAATATTACAAAGAGAGAGAGAAAGAGAGAGAGAGCGCTGATGCCCTCACAGCTCTACAGGTTCAAAACTGTCGTGGGTGCGGCAGTACAGTATGAAGCGGATAAATACACATCATTTGGATCAAAATGACTGTTCTCTCAGCAGCCCCACTGGAAGGAGCTTGTCTGCCTCAATGCCTACCTGGGGAGAAAAAAATGGTTCTGCAACCAACCTTCTCTGACAACCTTTCTACACATATAAATACAACATGTATCTCAAAAGTCATTTGCACGTTTCCAGGAGAAAGGTTAAGTCACTACAGGTAGGTCACGAAAGGCAGGACATACAATGTTGGACAGCGCATGTCACACCAGTGCCAAGGAACCTGTCCTATTTGATTCTCTTTCAGAGACTGCAGAAAAAGTAGTCCTTTGCTTTTTCTTTTTTTTTTTAATTTTTTTTTTTAACATTTATTTATTTTTGAGACAGAGAGAGACAGAGCATGAACGGGGGAGGGGCAGAGAGAGAGGGAGACACAGAATCAGAAGCAGGCTCCAGGCTCTGGGCCATCGGCCCAGAGCCTGATGCGGGGCTCGAACTCACAGACTGCAAGATCGTGACCTGAGCTGAAGTCAGACGCTCAACCGACTGAGCCACCCAGGCGCCCTGAGTCCTCTGCTTTTTTCAAATGCTTGAAACATCTATTCCTTTGCGATAAAACAGGTTTCTCAAAAACTTGCTTCTTGTACAAAATGTAACATTAGTGGGGTTGGAACTAGTATCTTGGTCCCAAAATTCACGTTCCCATTTACAAAGCCAAGGTCCTTCCTCTCCCCGAGTGTTTGCTCTGAGTCACGTCCCTTATAGCCACACCTCGCTCAGTGCAGCTCAGTGTGTTGAGTTCACCACATTGAATTAAATGGTTTACAGACATCCTTGGGGAAAATTACTCAACTATTGTTTGGTATTCCTAAGTTGGCTTGCCTAAATAAAACAAAAGAAGCCAATGCCCCTTTGCCAACTGCACTTATAATTGAAATGTTAGTTGTTCCTTTTTACTATTTATGCTCAAGTATTTAAAAAAAAAAAAACAAAAAAAGCATACCGGAGCACAGGTTCTTGGAAACCTGCTCAATGTAAGTCTCAAACCCATCCAACTCTGTTTCGATACAATAGTAAACTTGGACCCCACACTCGCACTACAACATAAAAACGTCTACATCCTGAAGCATTTTACATCATCTTCAATCTATTTTCAATACAAGAAACAGAAGAGATGTGAATTTTCCAGGACAGACTGCTGTAAATGTCTCATTCTCCTTCTTCCATGTTTTTCTTCTTCCTATCCTTTAAAAACAACATCCTTTTTGGCATGCGTACTGCTTAATTTTACGTGTCAATCTGACTGAATCCCAGGGTGCCCAGATACTTGGTCAAACATTATTCTGGATGTGAGAGTGAGCGTGTTTTGGGTGAGATTAACATCTGAACTGGTAGACTAAATAAAGCAGATACCCTCTCTGAGGTGGGTGGGCCTCATCCAATCAGTTGACGGCCAGAATAGAACAAAAAGGCTAGTAAGTAAGAGAGAAAACTCCACCTGCCTGACTCCTTGGGCTGGGATTCCATTCTTGGTTGACTCTGGACTTGAACTGAAACACTGGCTCTTACATAGTCTTGAGGCTGCCAATATTCACTGGAACCCCACCACTGCCCTCCTCCAGCTTCCCAACTACAGATCTTGGGACTCGCCAGCCTCCATAATTGTAGAAGCCAATATCTATATATACACACAGCTATATACAATACACACATATACACACCCTACTGGTTCTGTTTCTCTTGAGAAATGCTGACTAATACAACATGGCATACAGACACATGACCATGTTTCGGCCATTTCTCCTTTTACAGTGTTATAACCAAACCATAAGCTAGTTTCCCTGAATGAAGACGAAGGTTTTCTTCCATTTGAATATTACCTTTACCCAGCTTCACATTTTTACAGTAAAAACGTGGTGTCATGTTAGAAACAGTCTAGGCTTCAATAAACATTTTCGTCATGGAAACTTGACAAACTTTTCTTAAGCACAAGCTAATCATATTTTTATGGCATGGAAAAATCATATCAGAAAGACAGGAAAATGCAGCCAACTGCCATTCACTTTAATGGAAAAGATCATAGGCCTTTTTTTCTCCCTAAAATAGGAAAACCTACTATTTTTATTACCGTGATTTTAATAGCAGCATATTGGAAACATCTATAAATGCTTGGTTTTATTTGCTTTTCCAAAGTTGTATCTTTATTTCAAAAAGAAGCCACACACACATACATCATAGCATTTTTCTTATGTTTTGAAAGACTTAAGATGTTTTCTTTTTTTATGAAGGCCACATAAGCGTTACCAGGCTTTTTAATATCAGTGCTGTGCATCATCACTACGGGAGCCAGAAGAACAAACCTTGCGACATCTGAATGTGTTTCGGGCATATTGCGCACCGAGTTGCATTTTATCCATAAAACTCTCACTAAGCGGACTTCTGTGGGTTTAGTGTCAGAACCTTTCCGAAAGCCATTTGGAATCCTGGATCTTGGACCCCATTCAAAGTAGGAGGAGAGAAAGGGGGCCCGCCAGGCTCCATCGGTAGAGTATGCAAATCTTGATCTCCGGGTTGCAAGTGCAAGCCGGGCATACAGATCACTTAAAAGGAAAACAAAATAACAAAATAAACTAAGAGGAGAGAGGAAGAAAGTGACATGGTGGTTCACCAGTCGACTGAAATGGCAAACAAGATAGGTTTTCCTTTATTAAACTGTACTTCAGGTATTTTTCTCATTCATTTTGCATTTCTGGTTCTGATGTTGAGAGTAGACATCTATTTATTATTTATGCATTTAATAAATCTTATGAAAACTGCCATTCACTTTCAGAATTTTCTTTGAGATAATCTAGTGAGGTGCACTAAATATACCATGTGTCTGCGCACACACGCACACACACACACACACACACACACACACAGATATTATTGACCTCATAACTGTCTAGTCTACTAGATTGAGGCTGAAAATTATTCTTATTTTTTTCTCCTTTTTTAAATTTAAATTCAAGTTAGTTAACATACAGTGTAGTCCTGGCTGCAGGAGTAGAACCCAGTGATTCATTCATCTCTTACATATGACACCCAGTGCTTATCCCAAAAAGTTCCCTCCTTAATGCCGGTCACCCATTTAGCCCATCCCCCCACTCACCCCTCCAGCAACCCTCAGTTTGTGTTCTGTATTTAAGTATTTAAGAGTCTCTTATGGTTTGCCTCCCTCACCAGAGTCAGAATTTAAGAATGGCCATTTATAGGGGTGCCTGAGTGGCTTCGTTGGTTAAGCGTCTGACTGTTGATTTCAGCTCAGGTCATGATCTCACAGTTTGTGAGTTCGAGCCCTGCATCAGACTCTGAGCTGACAGTGTGGAGTCAGCTTGGGATTCTCTCTCTCTCTCTCTCTCTCTCTCTCTCTCTCTCTCTCTCTCTCCCCCTGTCTCTCAGCCCTTCCCCTGCACCCTCTCTAAATAAATAAATAACCCTTAAAAAAAAAGAAAAAAAAAGAATGGCCATTTATACTGAAATAGCAAAAAAAAAATCAAACCCAACAACAACAACACAATCCACAACTGTTCCCTTGTTTTACATTAAAATAACAAAAATGCACATTATACTCTTTCTTCTAATTCTTATTTATACCAAGAACCATTTATTAGGAAGAATAGTATATCCCAACTTTTAATAAAGAAAAGTTTGTTAGTAACTAAATGGTTCAATATACACTGGAAAGAATGAGGACAGAAAAAAAAATAATAAAACACAATTCATCTGCTAAATGTGCTAACCGGGATGAACAGTTGCCAATGACTGCACTAAAAGAGACTTTATAAGAAATGAATTTATTTATTTTAAATGCTGAGACTGGACATTTTAAAACATGATGAAACACTCAGACACAGAGTGACTGGATGTAACCACCCATTTTTATTTCAAATATTTAGAAAGCAAAGGCACGACTCTGGGGCTTGACATATTCCAAGAGTACTTCGGCCCAGAACTTCCTTTTATGAGGCATCAAGCCTTCCCAAGCCCAAATAATTCCCCAAGTACCTTAGATTCATTTTCCACAAGTAAGGAAGGATCAATTTTAAAGTGTAATGTTCTGCCTGCCAAAACATCAGCCGGACAGGAATGTTCAAAGGTGCAAGTTCAAGTAGAGACTCCTGATTCCATACGGGAGCTGGAGAACACGCTCTTGAGGCAAGCTTCAGAAGCCAGGAGCACAGAGGAAAGGGGGGATGATGTCCTATAAAGAGAACTTGGCTTCTCCAAGGGTTGTTTCAAACAGGAGAGTGACAAATACTAGCAATAAACAGCTAGAAGCGACTTACAGTGCTCGTTACTGCTAAAGAGGCTTTAGCAACTGTGCCGAACTCACCAAATGTCCAAAGCCATTCTCTTAAGAATAGTTGAGCACAGAAAACAAACGGAAGGCTGCTTTCTGCTTTCCATGTAAGGTCTGATGCATAAATAGGAGAGCGCAATTTATAGGACAAAGTAGGTTTCAAGGATCAGTCCCTATTGTTCTGGTTCCTACAATGAAGTTCTATTTGGTCAAGCAAATGTTAGCCTAGCTCTGTGTCACACACCATGCTGGGCTCTGAAGATGAGAAGATGAGTAAATCATTATCAATGAAAAACGCTTTGACATTTTTTTTTTTTTTTTACAAACTCCAGCTGTCCCACCCCTAGGAATACATACCTCGGAAATACCTCTGTACCTCGGCGCCCAAAGACATAAAGCGCTGTTCACAATGGCCTCAAAACAATCAGAATAGGTGAATAATTTGTGCTATATTCTCTACCCTTTTTAACGTTGAAAATCATCCCTGCATAGCCGGGTCCCCATTCTCTCTCATGCCTTACTTTTATGCACAATAATTATTAACATCTAATCTATGAACATTATGACAATTTGTGTTGTTTAGCATCTGTGTTTCTACCTGAAACTTAAGTTCCATGAGGGCAGGCATTTTTTTTTTGAGGGCAAGGATTTTGATCTCGCTTTATTCACCACTACTTCTGTCCGCACAGCCTAGAATGGCACCTGGCACGTGAAAGGAATTTGGCAATATATGTGGAAAGGAGAGGGGAAGGGATACAGACAGGGAGAGAGAAGCAAAAGAAAGAACAGAGGTAGAGAAGAATGGAGGGAGGAAGACAGGCAAGAAATTGCTAGAAACAGTGAAAATCAAAGAACTAAAGACAACTACCAGCTTAACAGGAGCAATTCTCATGACTATAACGCTGACTGGGGGAAAACAAAACAAAACAAAACAAAAAAACCGAGATGGAAAAGAATACATACAGGCTGATTCCATTTACTTTCGATTCCAAATAGGCAAAACTAATGTTACGATCCGTACATAACTAGAAGAGCTGTAAAGAGAACAGCAAAGGTGTGGCACACACAAAATCTGATGCAGATACCTTGAGAGGGTGACAGAATTGCAGAGGGCGCAGGGAGGACTTGAAGCGTGTTGGAACACCGCATTCCTTAAGCTGGACTGTGAGTTTACACTTTATTATGAGTCCCCATACCTCATACATGTAGTGAACATGCTTATGAATTTCATAATGCATACAAAACAGCAAGTCACTTGGGCCTACTCCCTGGTGAGAAAGACCTGATGAGAGAAGAATCCAGAATCCAGCGGGACAGAGGCACAAGCATGGGCTGTGGAGCACCCAGGTGGCGGGTCCACCCAGAACCCCATGTGGTTCTAAATGCTTCCTTTCATAGTGATAAAGGGATTGGTCTCCAATGGTCACGTGATTTATATATTTTTAAACCTGTAGTTCATTGAAGACAAGCCTCTTATATAACTGTTAGTAGTATTTTAACAAAGAAATCTCACCCAGCCTCAACAGAATTTGGGAGGCAGAGGAACCAGGAAAAAATACTTCACTGGGTATTATTAAGGTCATTTGGGTGGGTGCTATTAAGAATCAATTGCTGGGGCACCTGGGGGGCTCAGTCGGGTAAGCCTCCGACTTCAGCTCAGGTCATGATCTCATGGTTCGTGGGTTTGAGCCCCGCATCGGGCTCTGTGCTGACAGCACAGAGCCTGGAACCTGCTTGGGATTCTGTGTCTTACTCTCTGCCCCCTGTGTTCGCTTGCTCTCTCTGTCGCAAAAATCAATAAACATTAAAAACAAATTTTAATAAATAAATAAGAATCAACTGCCTATAATTGCATGAACTAATTTGTTCTGCTATATGTTCACTATTTATTCAGAAACTAATACTTAGGGGCACCTGGATGGTTTAGTCCATTAGACTCTTGACTTTGGCTCAGGTCACGATCTCCCAGTTCATGAGTTCGAGGCCCTGCTTGGGATTCTGTCTCTCCCTCTCTCCGCCCCTCCCCTGCTTGCTCTCTATTTCTCTCTCAAAACCAAACAAAAATAAACTTAAAAAAATAAACTATTAAGGAGTAGCAGTAATGTGCAAGGTACTGGCTAAGTACATGGGAAGGTACAAATGTGGAAAAGGCATCAGCGAGCTCATATGCCAGTGTTAAGACATGTATTTAATGATCATAGCATATGTGTAGGTGTCAGGGATGCCCCAAAAAACAGAAAGGACTGTGCCTGTCGGGTTTTGCATGAAGTCACAAGAGGAAGTGAGCAGTTCATTCTTAGGGCAAGAAAAGAAACAATGTGCGCTGCTGAATGTTGCCTTGCCTTTCGTTATTCACTGTAGGTTCTATTCCTTACCCTCAACTTAATCATTCATGCCTCCAGGTCTTTTACTGCCAAAGCAGTATCAGCTATGTTGCAAATCTTCCAAATCTTTGCTCTAACTCCACTAATCTCTCTCTCTTTTTTCTTTTTGATTGACGTTTTGCTTCATCAAATTCTAGATGCATTTTGAACAATGAGGAACTTGGCAAAAAATAACTTTTTTGTCCTCTGCTCAAGGGATGTGTGTAAAACTATCCCACAGAATAATGAAAGGGGTCTTCTATAAACGATTTCTGGACCACTTTCAGTGACTATTACTTAGGGCAAGTCACTTAAGTTCCCCGATGCCACTGTCTCAGTTACAAATTAAGGAAGTTAAGACTACACGTCCAGGGACACTTATGAAACACAAATGCACGCACACACACCCATATATGATACACGTACAGATGTAATTTCTATCACAGTGATATTTTTCATTGTCAACACCATGACTCTTCAGTCTTCCAATGGTCACGTGAATATAGGATGTCAGCCCTTTCACAATCTCGCATTAGATTAGATTAGATTAACAGCACCCGGTTGAAGGGTTTCCAGTTGCTTTGGACATATGCCTTCTCTCAGCACTTCATGTCTTCTGGATGTGTCTTTAACTTGAATCTTTTTTTTTTTTAATTTTTTTTTTATTTTTGGGACAGAGACAGAGCATGAACGGGGGAGGGGCAGAGAGAGAGGGAGACACAGAATCGGAAGCAGGCTCCAGGCTCCGAGCCATCAGCCCAGAGCCTGACGCGGGGCTCAAACTCACGGACCGCGAGATCGTGACCTGGCTGAAGTTGGACGCTTAACCGACTGCGCCACCCAGGCGCCCCTAACTTGAATCTTTTATCTTCCGATGCATTCTCCTTCCCCAAACACAACTTCATATGTGTCGCTTCATATATAGTGTCTGAACAAGCAAACATACAACTACTAGACCACCGCTACGACCGCTACTCACAATGACTCATGCGGAGGGAGCATTTATTAAGTGCCAGGCACTGTCCTCAATGTTTTACCTGTATTAGCTCATTTAATTCCCAGAACAACCCACGGGGCATTAAGTACCTTGTGGAGATGGCATGGCCTGCGTGGAGGAATGTGAATCTAGATGGTCTAGCTCTAGGGTATATGTCCTAACCCAACCCACTGTTATAAATGCCAGAACTGTGGATGCTTTCCTACGCACACACACATTTGATTTGTCTGATACTGTAAAGGATACAAAAGCAGCCTCAGAAGAGAGAAGAAAATAATTCTCTCTGAAATAAACCTGACTTGGACACCATTCAACGTGGGTTTAAATCCAAATACCCAAAGGGTCGCATATGTGCGCCCTCACCTACGAGGAGGTGCTATTGCTTGGGTCCAGTTTAAAGCCTCCGGTTTATTTTTGGAATCCAGATTCTGGGAACAAGCTATTTCCATATTCAATCCCTTGGGCATAGCAAGCTGGGTACTTAGAAACCACATATGCCATTTAGAGACAAACCCAGCCTGGCACCTATGTGGTGCCCTTGGCCAGCTCCCCTTGGCCTGGCAGCAATAAAAAACAAGGCATGAGCCAGAATCCGTGCTCTGTGTTCTGAAGGGAAGTGAAGATTTATCCTCTTGGAAAGAGAAGGAAAAACCAACCCAGCCTCTTCTGGCTCCTGAAGGTTGCAGCTGAGGCTGGTGCTGTTAATAAGATGTTCACTCTGCAAAATATCCCACTGGGAGGTTTTCTCCCTTTCTTTTCTTTTTTCACTTTTAGCAAATCTTGGCAAAAACACTTGCCATTTTAACCACTTTTAAGTGCTCAGTCTAGTGGCATTAATTACGTTCACAATGTTGTGCAACTATTTCCTGTATTTGTGGTCACCCCAAACAGAAGCTCTGTGCCCACAAACTCCCCATCTCTCCCTTCACCCCTCCCCGGACACCCCAAACCTACTTTCTGTCTCTCTGAAGTTACCTGTTCCGGCAACTTCGTGAGAGTGGAATTATACAACATTTGTCCTTTGTGTCACAGGACGTTAAGGTTTTATGTTACTCTCTTCCTGGCACAATTTAACCGCAAGCATTACCCACCAGGTTACACACTGGCAAGAGCACAGGGAGAGCTGGGGTCCTGCCCAGAGCCACCCGGCTGCCTGTCTCCAAGCGGTCATCTTGTGCCGTGCCCCACCCCCAGTTCCCTGCATTTCCAGCGACCCAACAGGAATAGCAGACCCAAATGGCTACTCCACCAAGCTGAAAGCCTCTCACGCATTTCTCCATCAATTACCTCTCCAACCTGTGGGCCACACCACTCTGGACAGAGCATGCCCAACCCTTCTGTCCTCGGCACCAACACAGCAGCTTAACAGAAGACCATGGGGGAGGGGAAGGGTGGGGGGAAAGTTACAGAGGGAAGGAGGCAAACCATAAGAGACTCTTAAAAACTGAGAATAAACTGAGGGTTGATGGGGGGTGGGAGGGAGGGGAAGTGTGTGATGGGCACGGAGGAGGGCACCTGTTGGGATGAGCCCTGGGTGTTGAATGGCAACCAATGTGACAATAAATTTCATATTAAAAAAAATAATAAAAAAAATAAAGTAAGATGAAGTTCTTTTTTATGAAATGGTGCAATCAGGGTCATTCTAAGTAAGACGTTCATATGCCTTACTTGTCTTATTTTCACAAGTGTTAAACCTCCAGTACATCAATTTAAGATAACCTATGGCTCACTTTAAATATAATTAGGTGGATGGGGCGCCCGGGTGGCTCGGTCGGTTGAGCATCTGATTTCAGCTCAGGTCATGATCTCGCTGTCCGTGAGTTCGAGCCCCACGTCGGGCTCTGTGCTGACAGCTCAGAGCCTGGAGCCCACTTTGGATTCTGTGTCTCCCTCTCTCTCTGCCCCTCTCCCACTCCTGCTCTCTCTCTCTCTCTCTCTCTCTGTCAAAAATAAACAAACATTTAAAAAACTAAATGTAATTGGCAGAATTCTGAGTCGAACTGCATTAGAAGTTGCTATGGTACATCTCAAAGACAATTAAACATTTACTAATTATAATGTTATCTCATTTCCGCTTTTAACAAGTTTGTAGGGCTGAGGAACTAGGCCAATAAAACTTAATAAGTAAAAAGTCCCTGCGCATGAATGACAAAATGCCGCATTTTAGGCAGAGTTAAGGATCTGGCCTCTTTAGCCACTTCTCATTTTGATTATTGGTTCTGGCTTTAAAACATCGCTTCGAAGGTGAAAAGAGTCAAGTCTCGCGCGGCTTCAGCTCCAAACAGAAGGGATGCTGGCTCTTCCTTGATATCACGGAGGCTGGAAAAATTCCAAAACGGGGTTCACACCTACGCCTCACTTCCTTTCTGACTTGCCACAATAAAAGAGACACCGGGATGCTTGGCTTCTAACTTCTCAGGGATTTTTCGCAAACCAGGCAGTCATGAGAGCAGAAAGTGAACAGGAGTCTAAAAATCTGACTGGATGAAATGTAAAATCATTTTAGTCCAAGTATGCTGATACATGGATGCCGTAGCAAAAAAAATAAATGTAAGATCTATTATTTTTCCTATTCTACTATCCTTGCTTCATCCCAATCCTGGCGTGAGGGTTAATTTTACGTGTCGACCTGACTTGCCACAGGATGTTCAGATACCTGGTTAAATGGTATTTCTGGGTGTGTCTGTGGGACCATTTCTGGCAGATATCGGCAAGTGGAATGCCAGGCTGAACACAGAAGGTGGCCCTCCCCAGTGGGGGTGCTTATCCTGCAACTATTTGAGGGCCGGCATAGAACCAAAAGGTAAAGCTGGGACATCAGTCTTCTGCCCTCCGAAAGGTACTTTTACTCCTGGCTCTCCTGGTTCCCAGACTGAATTACACCGACATCTTTTCGTTCTCCAGTTTGCTGACTTCACGTCTTGGAACTTCTCAGCCTCTATATTGTGTGAGCCAATTCTTCATCAGAAATTTCATTATACTCCATATCCTATTATAAAAATAAGGCATAATCTCCACGTGCACTAGGGTTTTCCAGAGACACAGAAACAACAGGATACACACACACACACACACACACACACACACACACACACACACACATATACTTAAAATTTGGGTAAAATATATTAACAAAATTTTCCATATATTGGGTGCACATATATATAAGCTTATTGGCTCTGCTTCTCTGGAGAACCCTAATACCCCTGGAGATTATACCTTATTTTCATCTCAAGTAAAAAAGGCATCTCTCTTTCTGTGGGAACAGCCGTGTGTCCATCCATCTGTCCTTCTCTGCTAACCCATCTCCAATTTGATTCAAGTATCCGATAGAGAGCCTTTATCCCAGGGCTTTGACGGGCTCTGACCAGTGAACTGTAAAGCAGGGAGGGGCCCGATTCTGGGAACAAGATTTTTCTCCCCGATCCAAAAAGAGCACCAGAAGAAATTTCCTTTCCCGGCTCTGCCTCCTGTACACAACACTGTGTGACAACAACTGTCTACGGGGAAGAACACAGAAGATCACAAAGAGGACTATACCCTCAACCAGGCCATCGCTTCAGCTACTGCCCAACTGGGGATGCTGGGAAGCTCCCCCAGATCAGTGCCCGTGGGATAAAGACCCCGCGAGTTAGACTGTCACTTGAGGCTGGAGATATCTTTTAAAAAAAAAGTAACACTTATTTATTTTTGAGACACAGAGCGTGAGCAGGGGAGAGGCAGACAGAGAGGAAGACACAGAATCCGAAGGAGGCTCCAGGCTCGGAGCTGTCCGCACAGAGCCCAACGGGGGGCCCAAATCCATGAACCATGAGATCATGACCTGACCTGAAGTCGGATGCTTAACCAACTGAGTCACCCCCAGTGCCTCTAGGTCGAAGACATCTTAACGGTGACACAGCTGCCAGCTTTGACTTCTGCTTCCCACATGGTCCGCGCCATTCGAGACCTGTCCTTGGGCTGTATCGCCAGGCCTACAACATAAGCCTCTGATTTCTGAGCAACACAGGAGCCCTCTGTATCAAAAGTGACGACTTGGCTTTTCTGCTCTCGCCGGATGTTTTGTGGTGTAGGCACGTGTGTGTATGTGCATACGTGTGTTAACTTCAACAAGAACCGGTAAAAAGTCTGTTGATTACAAGGTAAATTTGAACGAATGGGAAGAAACCGAGGAATGGCACCCTTACGAGCCAGACTATATTTTGGAAATGCCTTCATCGCCCAATCACTTTGAGGCATATCTATTCTAGCGGAAACAAGCCAACAACAGTTGGTTGTTTTCACTGAGGATTACGTATTTCACAGTGTGAGTCTGGTTTTGTTTTTTTTTTTTTTTTTTTTTTGGTTTTCTGGTCTTGTTTTGGTTTTTTGTTTCTGTTTCTGTTTTTGCCAAAAGTACTTACTTGATTGAACTCACCCTTCAAGAACACCCACCAGGCAGCAGATACCCTCATGTGCATTTGTTCACGGACCTACCCTGTAGAAATGTCACTGTTCTACAGACGGGCAAAGCGGGAGATATGTGATGTCGACCACCTCCCATGGCGGAAGTCTTACTCAGAGCAAAATGAAGATCAGGTCGCAGGAATTTTAAACCGGTGCCCTTCCACCTGAATATGCCACAGATCGGCTGGGCAGCTGCGCACGTGCCAATTGGATCCTCTCCTTCCGGGATGGGGCCTGAGCGTCCACATTTCTATCAAAGCTCTGGGTGAGGGTGACACTGCTGGCCCGCCAAGCACGTCTCGAGTACCCATACTCTCCAAGGGCAGCGCACGTAAGATTCCATTTGCAAGCTCAAGATTTTGAGTGCCGTGGCTCATATCCAATTACCTAACTTGTCTTATGACCCATCTTCTCGTCCAACAAAAGGGTTATAAGAAACAGTACCCACCCCCTCTTTGGGCTGTTAGAAGTTGAACGAGAGGAAGTTTTTAAATGCATTGGAGATGCCTGGTAGACACAGAGCACTCACAACTGGTAGACAGGACCACCATATATATCCAAGCGCAAGTGTTACTGAGGACGTAAAAGGTCACAGATGAATCAGACAGAGATCTGCTTACGTTGGAAGAACATGCAGAGTGGCACAATCCCAAGGCTGTAGAGCCTGCATTTCAACTCTGCCACCGTGGGGGCGGAAGATGCTTTGCCGGGGTGCCCGCGCCCACCCATCTCTCTTCCCACCTATGCTCGGGATGGGGCCAGGTGGCGCTGGCCCACCCAGAGCACAGAGGGTCTGCGATGGACACCTAACAGGCAGAGATGATTCAGAGGCAAGACCCGACAGTTTGACTTCTTCCCCAGGAGCCTGAGAATGTGACGTCCCCCTGTTTTTCCCTGTGAGTCTGTTGTTCAGTGGCCCCAGACTTTGGATGTGGATGATAATGGGGGCTGAAGAGGGAAGAGGAACAGAGAGGAGCAAGGATGAGAATCCCATGTGCTAAGGGAAAGACAGAGCCTGATAAGTCTCTCTTCTCGGCTCAAGCCCTGCACTTGTATTCTGCATAATTACCTTGTACCTTTTTGCCCCCTTTGCTTTGCCTAATTTGTGGAGAACTCTGGTATTTACAACTGAACAATGCATACCTAAGACACTTGAGTAAGTTCTCAATTAACCTCTACAACCCTCAGTTTCCTCATCTGTAAACTGGAAATGTATTCATGTGTCCTATATTTATCAAGAGTCTATTGTTTGCCAAGCACTAGCTAGGTCGTGGAGAAACCAATGGTTAGGAATTCCAGAAACCATCCTACCTTTGTGGAGTTTACGGTAGAGCAGAAGACATAAGCTTTAATGGATAAATCGATCAGAAGAACAAACATAAAATTCCAAGGGGGGTAAGCGTTCCAAGAGAGGAAGGACATCATACAATGAAAACATATGCGAGGGAGGCTGGCTTAAGAGGAAGCCAGAGAGAATCTAAGAGAGTAACAAGGCAAGGAGTGAAGAGAGAAGGACTCCAGGCAAAGGGCTTAGACTCTGGGGAGAGCAGGAGCACGCAAATGTGGCCGAAAACAGCCAAGTGGGGGTAGCAGGGGGCGCTGTAGGCAGAAGGGAAACTGAAACCAGATAAAGCTGGAAAAGGGGCTGGGATCCAAACGCCAGGGGCTGGGGGCACCACGGTGGGTATTTTGATGATTATTCTAAGATACTTATTCCAAGATGGATGGTTGGTTTTCAGCAGAGAGATGTTAGGTCACATCGGCCTTTGAAAATAACACGCTGGCCACAGAGTGGAGGACGTACTGGCGGAGGCAGGGGTGGTGTGGGTGCAGCAGGCAGGAGACTGCTTCAGTGGTCCGGGCCAGAGGACCAGAGACAGAGGCAAAAATCCTGAGCGTGACTTAGGGTGTTCTGAAGTGAGGTGTCTTTGAAACAGCCAAGACGAGACTGACATTTCATCTCAGCAGTCCACTGAGTCCAGGAGTGTGGCAACTGGTGGGAAGGTCTGGACCAGAGAGAGACAAATGTGCAAGTCAATGAAACTAACCCGTGGTTCTTAATGGAAGACGTGAGTCTGCCCAGGGAGAGATGATGGCATGGGGAAAGGAGAGGGCCCGGAGGCGGACTGGGGGTAGTGACCGTCACAGAGGGGGATGGGCCACAGGGGAGACAGGGGCAAGACCAGGAGACTGCTGTGTTGTGAGCCAAAGAGGAAAGTCTTTCTACCAGGACAGGAGGAAGCGGCCAAGAAGGTCCATCAAATGACATGATGACTGACGGAATTAAACTGGATAAATAAATGAAACCTACAGGATGACACAGGTCCCGGGGCACTGTGCCCCCCCCACCCCCCGCAAAAAGGTAATTACCCTTATGAGCGGCTCGTGGATTTTTGTGAGCATGGAACCTGACAATCCATATAATGTAGTAATTGACAAGTGGAAGGCTTCCAACAGATGGAAGCAACGAGCCCTTCTCCCCTTTTGTTATTTCATGTCTATAAATTCCTTCAAAACGAAGGGATACCTTGAAATAGGTAAGACGATAGGGGGATGAAATGAATACTAAAGAAACAGGAAGAGACAAGCGTCTTTGGAGCAAAAGACACACGGACATCCGCTGGAGAGAGAAGCCCGGGGTGAAACTGATTTCCATGCTTCTTCCAGCACCAGCCTGTGGCCGCAGCAGACGTCAAAAGTACCGCATTCAGGGGCCCCTGGGTGGCTCAGTCGGTTAAGCGTCCGACTTCGGCTCTGGTCATCAGCTCACAGTTTGTGAGTTCAAGCCCCACACCGGGCTCTCCGCTGTCCGCGCAGAGCATGCTTCGGATCTTCTGCCTCTGTCCCTTCCTTCCTCTCTCTCTCTCTCTCTCTCTCTCTCTCTCTCAAAACTAAATAAACACTAAAAATATTCTAAGTGCTGCATTCACACACACAGACATACACATACACACATAAAAATACAACCCCACCTCCCAATCCAGAAAAGTAGCAAATAGGCACAAAATGAATTTCTTTAGAGACATCCTTGATACCTGTTTTAATTGCCAAAGGTTTATCCCATATCCAAAAACAAAAAAACAAAAAAGAAAAAAAGGTAAAATTGTTTTAGTCACTGGATAACGATCACTAGAAAGCCCAGCCGAGCATCAGTCTCCGCTCTTGTCACTACGGCACAGCATGATACTGAGCGATCGGTTAACCGTTCGGGGCAACGGTTAACTACTCTCACGCTTGCTAAAACCCCTTCCAAGTTCAAGAGAGTAAAATTCTTGCTCTTGACAATATCCCATATAAAGCATACAGGACAGACCCCTAGTGTTACTACCAGTTGTATAATTATGCAGAAACAATGCTCTGTTCCCCTGCTTTGTCGAGAGAGGCTTGCAGGGCACGGGGGGCTTTCTGTCTTGCAAGGGAAGCTATTCAAATGTCGGTGCCTAACAGCTAAAGAAAAGGGTTCCATGGAAACACAGATGCTCCCGGGTCAAGCACACGTTCCGAGAAAGCAAGGGACATGCAAATGAACACAAAGTAATGGACCAAAGCCTATGCCAGCAGTGTTTTCTCTAATCAAGCCTTTGTCCTGCTGAAACGTGACAATTCTGTGGCAGTGTTGACTACCACACAAACATGGGGAGATGAAAGGCCGGGGCTTCCTAGGAAGAGGTTTTCTGCCTCATTCTCCCAATCCAAAAAAGTGGATGTTCATTTTACTCAAAATTGGCAGAAAATAATAACTCCCACCCTGTTTTGTATGGCCAAAAGCCCAGATTTCAATTTTAACATTTGCTCGTATGCTACTGTTTAAGTCTTGAACTGATTCAGCTGCTCAGAGGGGGGAGGGCCAGAAATGGTGGGTGGGCGCCCCTCGAGTCAGGATCCAGGTGAAGCGGAAGGTGACAGGTGACGGGGGTCTCATGACCTGGGGGCAGTCCCCGGGACGGAGGGCGGGGCATTCTCCAAGAAGAGTTGAGGAGAATCCGGGTCGAGACAAAGGGATCCGAACTTGCTTTACGTGCTCACAAGTTTCGGAAACAAAAAGGTTTCAAGAGGCCTGACAGCAAAGTCAACAAGGAACTTTGCAGGAAGCCCCGGGCCCTCGTCTGGGCCACTCACCAGCTTGGGCAGGAGGTTATTCAAGGTCTGTGGTCACATCTTGCTTCTGTGCAATGAGGCTGACATAGCCTCCACACCTCCTGGCAGGCCTCGACAGCACACTCTAGGGTTCCATCTCTTTGGTCTGTTTTTGTTTGGCAAAATCCAGATCGCCACGGGCTCCGTGCCACCTCCAGCACCATGTCAACTACCAGAGCCCATTAAATGCGTCCCAGAAGCCATTTGGGACAGGGTTTTATCCCAGGCTATCTCCCGACGGCTTAGCGATGTAAATGAGTTTTCCAAGCCTCCTTCAAGGGAAAATAAAAATACTTCAAGTTGCTTTTGAAAAGTCTTGCCAAGCTTCTAGGCTTACATCTTTTGAGGACATTTTTTATTTAGAGCACCCCTGAGAGGTGGAAAGAAAAGTGTAATCTGGGAGAATGTTTCTATTTCGACAAATTTCGCCAATGTTCCTTCCCTAAGAGAAGCGATCTTCAGAAACACTCCCTCCTCGGCCTTTGCCCAAAAGCTCCTACGGGGCACAGGGTCCTGCCCAAATCTCTGTAGGCACCTTACATGCAGCGGCCCCGTGACTGTTCACAGCCTGCTTCTGGAAGTGTCCTCCTTCACCCTCCTACGCCACCCAGCTTCTGTCCCCTGCACCGTATTTGTGATGACCAGTTCTCCGGTTTTCGGAACTTTCTCGCACAGACCACCCCAGCGGCTAACAGAGACGGAGACAGACACAAACCCTTTCTGGAAAGGGCCAGAAGGGAGTCTTTACAATGCATTTGCAGGTCGGGTGTCAAAATTAAGGTTTTTATGTAGATCCTTAGAAAAGCAAGAGAGAAAATACATTTCTGCGTCTTCTATATGTGAAATCCAAAATACAATAAGAACTGAATGCTATCATCTATGGAATGAAAGTCTGCTAATGAGAATTTGGAAATATTTGGGGAGGGTGGGCATAATTTGGTTTGAGTTCTAATTTTCTATCTTTCACTCAACAGAATCCATCCGATAAAAACCATCATTAGCTCCGGGGACTTGCAAAGGCAGGCAGCAGTCAGGATTTGGCCCCCATGTTGTTTTCTGATTCAGGTGGTTTAGCACAAGCTTGAGATTTGGGCTAAGCTTGGGCTACATACTGGTTATATGACTTACCTGCCACCTCCTGACTTCACTTGTCCAACACGTAATTTTCTCCTCTTTATAAGAGGCCCAGAAGAAAACTCTAAGCATTCCACAAACTAATGACTTATACTTGTCAAACTCCTCCTATGTCCTTGAAATTACTCTATGTGCTATGTGTTTCCTATGTTTTAAACATTTAGTGACCAAAACAAAATTGTACAACGTAGGAACAGTTCTTATACCCATTTTATAGGTGAGGAGATTGAGGAACAGAGAAGGTAAGCAAAACGCCCACCTACGTGCCAACACAGGCAGTCAGAGGGCACTCTTCCCCACTAGCACCTATAAGCCCAGTTTGATGAATGTTGGCTATTATCACTTTTAATCTTGTTAGCGAGGTAAGTCAATGAAGTAATTGGGATTAATTTTTAATGCATATTCCTGAACACAAACATCAAAATGAGTTTTGCCTTTCAAAGGTGTTCACCTTTGGAGACTTTCTGCTTTCTAATAATAAAGCATCATCGTTCGAAATGTTCTTGGTTTTACCCTTCAAACGAGTTCATTAACTCCAGGGGGCATTCAGTCTCATTACGCTGTTACTCCTCCTAATCTCCCTTGGGTTCCACTTGCCTGTTTCACTCCCAGAAGCTGCTCCAAGGACCCAGCCTTGAGATGGTGTGTGGGACTGAAAACACCTGCTCGGTACACATGACTGAGCCCAGTTAGGGCCTCTTTATAAACTTGGAAGATTTGGGGGACGAGTGCGGAGATTGATTCTCCTTGCTGCCACCCAAGACGAGCCTCATACGCAAGTTGCTTTTGGTGATTAAAACTGCCACTTACCAACCTGGAGCGGCTGCCTCTTTCTTGGGTCTCCCCCTGCCCTCTGAGAACAGGCGCTGCTTTCAGATCTCACCTGGGACGCGCCTGAGACACCTGTAAATGGACACTCCCCGCGCTGCAGTCTGCCAGTCCTTCAGTCATTTCTCATGGATTTCCGCCCTTCACACCCTCTGCGCGAAGCTGTCAGCTTCCTCCCCAGACATCAGCTTAGTCCCAGCCAATCTTTAGGGGCTAACATGAAGGGGGAATATTTCCCAAGGAGTAATCTGTTTTCTTCGTTTTCTTTACACATGCATCTCCCGGGTGCAAACATCACAAGTTCAACAGAAGTCACAGGATAGCAGAGGCAAGGTGTCTGGGAAGGAGCTCATAAACCAAGCCCTCGGGGTTCACATCAAGGTACCTCCGCTATCTGACAACCCCGGGTACCTTCTGGAATTTTAAGTGCAAAATGACATCTCTCAAAACCAGATCTCTGATCCAAACCTCTCCTCCAAGTCAAAGGCACACCCATTCTGCTAGAGCATGCCCACGGGGATTGTCCGCCTGGATTTCCCACTCTCCCAACAAGCTTGGGGTGCCAACTACAATGTGTTCAAAAAGCTTCTTTCCTCTGGCTTTCAACTTGATTCACGGCCACATCACGCCACAAGACCCTGTCCACTGCCTCCTCCTTCCCTGCCCCTCCACCCCACCCAATTTGCAACGAGTCCTACTATCTAATGTACGCGTGGCTCCAAGAGAAAGACAATGCAGGCCAAACCTGTAAGCCTTATATGTAATTCCAAATGTTCTAGGGGTGCCTGGGTGGCTCAGTCGATTAAATGCCTTACTCTTGATCTTGGCTCAGGTCATGATCCCATGGTTGATGAGATCGAGCCCCTCGACGAGCCTCTAGACAACAGGCTCTGTGCTGACAGCTTGGAGCCTGCTCAGGATTCTCTCTCTCCCTCTCCCTCTCCCTCTGCCCCTCCCCTTCTCATGCACACGCGGTCTCAAAATAAATCAGCAAATAAACAAACATTCTGGAAGCCATATTTTAAAAGTCAAAAAAGGTAACATTAAAGATTGAGCATAGTTCATTTCATGCAATATATCCAGTTTTATGATGTCAACAGGTAATCCCTATAAAATATTGAGGACATAGTGAAATTTCCTTACACCAGATTTTCCAAAATCCAGTGTGTATTTCATGCTTACAGCAGGTCTTGATACAAACGAGTGATACTTCAGTGCTTTGCAGCCACATTCTGGCCAGTAGCTACCATGATGGGCAGTGGTGGACACAGCAGGTCTAAACTCTACCCAACATCCACGAATCGGCTCAACTCCTTCCACTCTGCACGATCCCTCCAGTTCCCACAGCCGTCACGGTCTTTCCCTTCTTGGAATTGCCATTATTATACTGATAACCAGTACACTCTGCCGGCCACCTTTTTCTATGTATTTCGTGACTGTAAGACACGTAAGTTCTGCCTTCACAACCAGACTCCAAACATATTAAGAACAGTATCTATTTTATCCCTAGAGTGTCTATCATGATGGCAGATGCAACCATTCAATAAATATGTACTAAATGTCGGTGAGGAATCAATAAATGATCTCAGTAGTAAATTAAGGGGAACACTGAGGGTAGAAGGATCAGAATCATTAAAAATTGAAAGCAGCAAAAATATAGTCACATTCGGTTGAAGAACATGGCAATCCATATGAAAATAGACCGTTGCCCTTCCAAAGTGCTATTGTTCGATTTAATCTGTCATCTGTGTGTACGTTTCAAAGGCTGGTGAATTAAAACGGAGCCTGCAACCCTCACCATGAATGAGGCGATAAGCCCAGAGAAAAACCAGAGATGGTAACATAAATAAAAAAGGCACACTGGGCTGAAGCTCTTTTGCCAACCTGATTGGTGGGCAAGGCTGTTGCTAGAGTAGGGTATCGAGGAGGGGCCTTGGGTCTTGTTCGTGCTGATTCCCAGGCTACTGCGGCATCCAGTCTCAGGGTCCATCGCTCCTAATTCCCCTTTCTAAATTACGGACTGATATCTGCTAGTAAAGCATTAGATCACTCCTAAGATCACGCTAAGTTAGGAAACGAAGGGCTAGTAAAGTATCTGGCACAGGGCCCACTCTCAAGAAAGGTCTGTGCACTGACCTAGTAACAGGACTGGTGCCTGAACCAGGATGACGATGGCCTATGTGATAGGAAATATGGAAGCAGTGTGAGCGGAGAGGATAGGATAAGGAGGAATAAATTTGTTTTCCTCATTGTTCTAAAGGTATTCCCATGGGTCAGAAACAGTAGGGTGGGGACAACCCATCTCTGCCTACAAAAGGTATCCGGCATGCAAGGGGCTGTGTCTCCGGGAAGATCCTTTTCTTTCCTCCTCTGTATAAAGAAAATCTCAATAATCCTTCAGAGTCAGGCGTTGGTAGATTTTTACCTTGGAACACGAAAGGAGATACATACTGGCACCTCGAACCAAAAATTTAACAAATGAGAAATAAGATGGGCTAAAACGAATGAGGGCTCGGGAAGGTGAAGTTCGCATGCTGCACATAGGAAGGCAAACTGCTGAGTAATTCACAGGACACTATGCTGTGCTCTTAAGCAATAAAGAGGCACAAGGAATGTTCCAAGACTAGACATAACCCCCAGCGGGGGCTGTTTAATTTCCCTACCCACAAGCAAATTATGTATCCATAGCCTACTTTGAAATGAATCATAAACATAAGCCTAGGTCCAAAACTTAAAGTAATAGAATGTATCTTTCTTTCTTTTCTATTTTTTGGTGGCATTTAAGGTATGTGCGGAGGGATGGTGTGTGTGTGTGTGTGTGTGTGTGTGTGTGTGTGTGTGTTGCAGATGTTACACCAAAAAATGTCTGAGCTGGCATTATCGGATGTCTTAACAACATGCTAGACACAACTGCAGTATCCAACCAGACAACGAAAAACAGTAATTGTCAAAAATGGCTTATGAAATGATTAATTCTTAAAAGGACACTCTGACTGTCACATAGACCCACTTGAGTGTATTTCTGGTGAGTGCTCATTTGGGATTCCCTTGACCTACTGAACTAGGAGGCAAGTATGGATGAGCAAGCAAGGGCAGTCTAATTGCTGACAGAGGACGCAGCAAATGCAAATCTGGCCAACCCAGTGCATTTATGTCCTGGGCCTATTTAATTTTGAGAACCATTTCAAAACAGTTGGAAGACTTTAAAAGAAACAGATATCCCATCTCCGGCTCAGTGGTCCAATGGTCGTCACTACACAACAGCCCTTCTCACTGAGCTTAACCCTGCTTCATTTGTTACCCTCCCGTGCCTGGGACTGATAACTAGACGCTGCTGGTCAAATGCCCACTGACCCACCAGTGCTTTCCCCCTGCAGGTTTCCAGTTGCATGAAGACACAGACCTGAGTGAATAATGTTGCCCTTGGTAGACTAGTCTTACAAGGAGAGAATGTGCTTCATCCACCAGTTTGTCCCCAATGCCTAGCTCGAAGCCTGTTATATATTAAAAACCATATAAACGGTTGTTGGACTAAATTGGGGTTGGTTGCTGATTTCCTTTCGGAAACACTGGAAGAAAATGACTCTCTTCCACCGCCAACTCCCCATCCATTAAACTTATATTTAGACTTTCTCTTGCTCAGGAACCTCAAATCTTTCTTCAGCACGAAAAGGGCATCCGGCATCTGGTACGTCAACCCCACTCACCATGCTGAGGTCCCAACCTGTCCTAGCTCAGGAGACCAGTTCTTCTGTATCCCGAAGGCAAATCACCGTTTCTGTTTGCACAAAGGAGCATAAAAATCATGGGGACATTACCATAAAACAGAGTAATCCCTGTTCATATTTTAGTGTATCTCATGGTTAAGAAGCAGAAAAGGAATCTGCAATTTGGAACACTTTAGGTTTGTCTCCATCAAGATAGGCACAAGGTCTTATAGATTCTGAAGTTGATCTCTCTGTTTCATGTCTACCACTGTCACAAAAGGTCACTACGATTTAGGAAATAAAAAATCAGGAGTTTGGAACTTCTGGCTCTTCGCAAATGTTGAAACTACTCTAAAAGAATGATAACTCTAGGTCTAAGTGTAGGGAATACATGAGCAGTCTACGGCCATACCACCCTGAACGCGCCCGATCTCGTCTGATCTCGGAAGCTAAGCAGGGCCGGGCCTGGTTAGTACTTGGATGGGAATACATGAGCATATGTCCCCGAGTAAATAATTACAGTAATTATATTGGGAAAATATTAAATTATGGAAGGTGCTAGAACTGTGACTAGAAATAACCTGTCATTACAAGGCTAACGAAGGACGTTCAGGGCAAAGTCTAATGGCTGATGGCAGAAAAGTTTCCCACGCCTTCTGGACCTCCACGTGTTAATCACATAAAACGGGCTCATCAAAAAAATGTACGGACACTCACACTTGACGCCATAGGGTTTTATGAAAAGCAAATGAAAAAATCTGCATGAGAATTATTTGAAAATACATAAGGAATCATAGTGCTATATGTTAACTGAAGATAGAATTTTTTTAAGTTTGTTTATGAATTTTGAGCGGGAGCGGGAGTGGGGGGAGGGGCAGAGAGAGAGGAGAGAAAGAATCCCAAGCAGGCCCTGCACTGCCAGCGGGGTTCGATCCCAGGAACCGTTGAGATCATGACCTGAGCCGAAACCAAGAGCCGGACACTTAACCAACTGAACCACCCAGGTGCCCCATCAATTATCCTACTTCCTAAAGAGTTCTATCTGTCAACGAAGGAGTCCTCATTTAGAGAGAAAGATTCTCAGAACTTACAGGGAGTCATAGCCAGCATATATGATTAAACAAAAAATTAAAAAGAAGGCAAGAGAAAGAAAGCTCCATTGCAAAGAGTATACATAGCATGCTGTCCTTAGTGTAAGTAAGAAGGAGAAAGGAAATCCACACTCACAAACTTACCTCTACAACAAGAAACAGAGGACGGGTAAACTAGAAAGGAATGAAAATCGCTTCCTACAGGGATGAGTAAGAACAGGAGGAGGGGATAAGGAGATGGGGAAGGGGTCGACGCTTCCCTGACTGCACCTTTTATACCCACGGTTCTAACTTTGGAACCTCGTAACTATGTTCCATGTCCAAAAACACAATTGAATGCATAAGAAAATGGAAAAGAAAAGAAAAAAAACGACTATATTTGAATACAAACAGTATTGGATGGGATACTGGCATTGTGACTATGTAAGAGAATGTCTTTATTCCCAAGAGATTCATGTGGGAGAGTGGGGTCATTATATCTGCACCGTATTTGTAAACAATTCAGCCAAAAAAATATACAGTATACGCAGGTTCATATTTACACGTGGGCACATGAGCGAATGGGCTCCAACACACACATACATACATGCAGGGAGAAAGAAAGAAAGAGAGTAAATGAGAGAAAAATCTTACAACTCGATGAACCCTAGGGAAGGTACATTTTACCTTCATTCTTTTTCTCCTACCACTGAACATCATTATACCCGGAACATGGGAGAGCTGCTAAGGGCTTGGCTGGTCTCCCTTGAAGCAGGGGGAAGAATAGGGGATCAGAGAGGTAGGCGGGAGACTTCCCCTTGGGAGGTGAGAGTTTTACTTTTAATCTAGGAGGAAACATTGGGACTTAGTCCCATACAGTTGAAACAAACCAATAAGTCTTCCTAAAGGTCAGATGCCAAGAAGTAAGAAGGCCCTGTAAAAGATTTAAAAGCAAATTTAAAATTTTGATGGCCAGGGACAAACTGCCCTACAAAAGGACTAGAGAGCCAATCAGTGAAATGTACTTTAGGCATTTTATTTTTAAAAGGGTTCCTTCGGTTTAACAAATGTTTGTTTGGAAGGCAAAAGAGGAAGTTAGCTCTGACCCTGATTCATGAGTTCTTTAATGCTATCACTCCTGTCAATTAAGGCAAAGTGCTCGATTCAAGACTTTTCATCTCCCCCAGAGTGGTTCCTCCATAATCTATTCCAGTGACCACTGTTAAACCCAGCAGGGTGCTTTATTTGCATATTAGTCTGGGGGGAAAATGGATAATCAGGGGTACCTGGGTGTCTCAGTCAGTTGAGAGTCTAACTTCATCTCAGGTCAGGATCTCAGGGTTCATGGGTTTAAGCCCCACACCGGGCTCACTGCCGTCAGCGCGGAGCCTGCTCGGGATTCTGTGTGTGTGTGTGTGTGTGTGTGTGTGTGTGTGTGTGTGTGTGTCTTTCTCTCTCTGCCCCCCCCCCCCACACTCATTCTCTCTCTCATTCTCTCTCTCAAAAATAAATAAAAAACGTTTTTAAAAAATGGATAAAAGGGGCGCCCAGGTGGCTCAGTCGATTAAGCGTCCGACTCTTGGTTTTCAGCTCAGGTCATGATCTCACAGTTTGTGAGTTCGAGTTTGTATTTATTGAAAACTCCTAAAGAGAGTATAATGAAGGATCCTCATTAGGAACCGTGTTAATTATTAAAAAAAAAAAAAAAACTCAAAAAAGAATAACTTTGAGTTACACGCAGAATGCCAGTGTTTTATAAAGTAATCACAATATTATTTACATAGCATTCTTTGACTTGCAAAAGAAAGCCTAGGAGAGGTATGTTGGAAAGATGACCTCCTCTCAGGAAGGCACCACGACAGGGGGATGAACCAGCAGGGGAACATCTGCCCACATCCTCATAAAACATCACCGACTGTCCAACGAAATCTCTTCCAGGATACCAAGCCTCCCCTGTCTGTCTCCCTCATCAACAGAAGCTTTTATCGAAGATAAAATATGGCAGCCCAAATGGTAAACTCACAGATGACCCACAGCCACCTTAAAAAGAGGTAGCCGGGAAACAACGAAACACTGTGTAGACTGGCAGGGATCACTCAGTTTAAGGAAGGCTTCTGTGAAATCCAAGATGGCCCGACATCCTTGCTCTGGACTTCACGTGGGGGGGTGGGTGAGGAGAAACTCGAGAGCTGAGTCCCATTTGAAAAGCTGTGCTATTTTCCTGTGGCTCCCTATTTACAACCTCATTCATCCAAGTGCCTGGTGAGACATGATTGCCATCAGCCACCAGAGCTCAACCCTACAAAGCCAGCTAAGGCGCCACAGAAGCCTTTCGCCATTGGGCATGATGAGGTCGGGCTGTTGCATTTTTATTGCCATTAGAATAAACTGTTCGCAAGAGAAAGATGCTTCAGCTATTAAAATAAGTGAGGGGGAAAAAAAGCCCAGGTATATAAGTATGTTTTATGTGCAACGCTCAGCCGAACATCTGCAAATCATTTTAGTCCTGTACGCTAATAAAAAGTGTGTGTGCTTTTTCCTTCTGTTTATCCTCGAGAATTTTTTCTTCTGTCTACCACTCATAAGAATACATTTTCATTTTCTTCTCCATCGACATTTTTTTTTTTTACTGGCTCCTCTAATAGACACTGTCTCTACATCTGAACGGAAGAATTACCCCAACAGGCTTTCTGAGTTTGTGTAAACCCACAAGGAAGCAAACAAAATGATTTCCCCCACATTTTAGCTGGAATCATACCAAGACGATGTCACTGACCCACTGCTCCCCGCCGGCCCCTCCAAGTGTACACTGGCCTGTGTGAGGCCTCTCATAGTCAGAGTAGATGCATTTAAGTAGATTTAAATACAGGGCTATGCCAGGACGCATAGAAGAGAGAGTATCAGGTTCCCTAAGCACATTTGCCATTAATATTCTGAGCTCGTGAATGCCAGTAATTTGAAAACTTGACTTTCGGCGTCAAGTTGAATCTGTTGATTTCTGTCCTATGATTTAGCACAAACCAATTAGTCCTCCTCCTCCCCCCCGACTCCTATCAATGTAATTATGCCTTGGAAGACACAAGAGTGGGTTCTGGCATCTTCGGTTGACCCCCTGAAGACGCCAGTCTTCGCTTGAGTTTTCTGAGCAGAACAAACCCACTGAAAAGCACAATCGGGGCTATTTCTTCTCGTTTATTAGCTGATGAAGAACAGTAGAGTATTCCTTGAGATATAAGCTCCTTCTAAAAGAAAGGCATGTTCTCAGAAATAAACAGGATCAAGAATTCTTCAAACTGTTTTTCTCATTGTGTCCCCCCTTTAATGCATAACGGGCACGAAGAATGAGCAGGACTCACAAAGCATAATTTCTTTTAGTCCTCCTCTAGCCCATTAGAGTATATCCAAAGGGGGGGAACTCTTCCCCGGCTTCTGGATGAAAACTCAGCAAACAGAGTCCTAGGGGGAGGAGAAACAAGACGAGAAGAAGAAATCTTACTTGACCTGCACAGAGCTTGGGTCTGGCTAATATTTACGGCATTTTTCTGGAGTCTAGGGGTTACCCCTCCTCACCGTGTCTCAGTCCCTCTCGTGGCAGTTCCCTTGATATCAAGGAGGCACTTTTCTCTAGCTGGCCACTTGCTCCCTCAACAACCCGAGGTCCAATGATTCCCCCCCCCCCCCCCGCCGGCTTTCCTCTGCTGACAGTTAGCAAACCCCAGCAGAACCTATTTAACGGCATCTAAGACCATCTGGCCCTTAGCTCGCTTCGTGTCCTTGGGCGATACTCACGCATTTTTCTTCCCTATAAACTCCCTTTGCTCTGTGCCCTGAAGTAGCCAGCCAGGAAGATTTTTCGGGCAAGAGCAAAACCCCATAGCTCTGTCACTCTTCCCACTTCAGGGAGCACCGCCAGTAGTCAGGATGAACCCCTGTCAGTGGCCTTGAGGGGAAGGGCAGGCATCCCTCCCATCCCCTACGGCCGGGGAAGGGGGCCTTCATATCACCAAGAGCTCTCTCTAAAGACAGTCATTTTTTTTTTTAATTTTTTTTAACACTTTTATTTATTTTTGAGACAGAGAGAGAGCGTGAACAGGGAAGGGTCAGAGAGACAGGGAGACACAGAATCCGAAACAGGCTCCAGGCGCTGAGCAGTCAGCACAGAGCCCGACGCGGGGCTCAAACTCACGGACCATGAGATCATGACCTGAGCCGAAGTCGGACGCTTAACCGACGAAGCCACCCAGGCACCCCAAGACAGTCATTTTTATCATCTCTTTTCCTCTTCAATAATCCAACCCTTTCTAGCTCTATGCAGCGAGCAATCCAAGGACTACAAAACTGGTTTTTGAAATGCCACGAACAGATCTGCATTTGGCCTGGGGTCCCTGCTGTGTTGTATCTACTGTGCTTTCACGTCTCAGCGAAAACTTGCCATTTACCCTCTCGTTAAAAATGCCGCTCTCCCAAGAAGATACACAGGTGGAAAACAAGCATGTAGGAAGATGCTCCCCATCCCATGACATCAAGGAAAGGAAAAGTAAAACGAGATACCGCTTCACACCTGTCAGGATGGCCAAAATGCAGAACGCTGACAGCACGAGAGGCCGGCAAGGGTGTGGAACAACAGGAACCATCAATCGCTGCTGGTGGGAATGCAAAAGGCCACTGTCCCTTGGAAAGACAGTTTGGAGGCTTCTTAGAAAACCAAACGTACTCTTACCACATGATCCAGAATCACATTCCATGGTATTGACCCAAGGGAGTTGAAAACTTACGTCTGCACAAAACCTACACGTGACTGTTTATAGCAGCTTTAAAAAAATGTTTATTCATTTTGAGACAGACAGAGAGAGAGAGAGAGAGAGAGAGAGAGAGAGAGAGAATCCCAAGCAGGCTCTGCACCATCAGAGCCTGACTCGGGGCTCAATCCCACGAACCATGAGCTCATGCCCTGAGCTGAAACCGAGAGTCAGACGCTTAACCGACTGAGCCACCCAGGTGCCCCTACAGCAGCTTTACTCCTCATTGCCCAAACGCGGAAGCGGCCAAGATGTCCTGCAGCAGCCAAGTGACTGAATACATTGTGGTCCATCCAGACAAATGGATATTATCAGTGCTAAAGACCAATGAGCTATCAACTGGCGAAAGGACAAGCAGG
Organism: Panthera tigris; assembly: GCF_018350195.1. Lineage (NCBI taxonomy): Eukaryota > Metazoa > Chordata > Mammalia > Carnivora > Felidae > Panthera > Panthera tigris. The sequence goes on from NC_056660.1 coordinate 225,680,485, forward strand.
AGCCTTAAATGCATTCTACTAAGACAAAGAAGTCAGTCTAACAAGGCTACATACTGTATGATTCCAACTATATCACGCTCTGGAAAGGGCAGCAATATGGAGACAGTAAAAAGGAAAAAAAAATCAGCAACGGCCAAGGGTGAGTAGGGAGGGAGGTATGAATGTGTGGAGCGCAGAGGATTTTCAGGGCCGTGAAACGATGCTGTCTGATACTTAAATGTGGATCCGTGTCATTACGCGTTTGTCAAACCCAAAGAATGCGCAACACCAAGAGTGAACCTTAGCGTGAACTCTGGCCTCTGGGTGATAATGACGCGTCATGTACGTTCCTCGGCTGTAACAACTGGGCCACTCTGGTGGGGAATGCGGGTAACAAGGGAGGCTCTGAGGGTGGCGGGGCAGGGGCAGGGGGAAAATGAAAAATCTCCAGATCCTCCTCTCCCATTGGCTGCGAACCTCAAACTTCTCTGACAAATAAAGTATACCGAAGAGGAAAACAAAAATGTTACTCCTACGTCAAGTAACTAGGAATGTTTTGTTAAATATTCTCAACGGTGCCTTCCTCGTCTCATTATCTGCAGTAAACAGGAGAGGGAATATTCTGGCAGAGGAAGTGGCCAGATTTTGGAAATTACCCTTAATCCTCCCTATATTCCTTGTCCTTCGAAGATTATCCACATCCAGAACTCATCATATTTTGGCCTTTGATTCTGCCAAGCCACACTATGAAACTCCTGACCCCCAAATTCCTCCGAAATTATACAACACTGGCACAGGGCAAAGTGTAGCCCACAGGAACTAGGATCCCTCATTGTCTAGGTGATTTGTCTGGCTTTCTGAGTTATTCCGATGTGATCTTTGTTCCCTCCACTTGCCTCCAGGATCACAGGCATTTAGTCAATAATTTTCATGTCTCTTTGAGAATCTGATCAAAGTTATGGCTCCTTCCCCCCCTTCTGCATATAATTTCAAGTCTCCGTGGGCTCTCTGAAACTCATTCATAAATTCCCTCAGCTCCCTGCATGTAAACAGTGCTTGATATCTCTCATAACCACACACCATATCCTCTTTATCCTCCTGCAAAAATGTTTTGTCATTTCTATGGAGCCAAAATGAGAAAACAGTTGATCTCCATGAGGCAATCAGTATTGTGCCGTTTTCACCAAAGGTTTATGGAATCAGTATTTTGCCGTTTTCACCAAAGGTTTATGGAACAGCCACAGCATGCGGGGCACTAAGACAGAAGTGTGGCTTGCACAGGCTCACAGTATAATTCCCTAAGATGTGTGCTCCTTGGCCAACCCCGTGCGCTCTAGCGATTTCAACTACAGGGTGCTGCTCCAAAATCTCTCTGCCCCAGATTTCTTCTCAAGCTCCAGACTTGAATGTCCACTGGACATTCCGATTTGGGCATCCCACGGTCACTCCCAAACTCAGCAAATCTGGAACACACCATCACGCCTCCAAATCATGGTCCTCTTCGTTTCTTCTCATGGGTGAACTGCATCCCCCGTTCGACCATTCATCCACAGCGGAAATGTAGAAGATGCCCGGACTCTTATTTGTTCTTTTAAGTATTTATTTACTTACTTACTTACTTATTTACTTCTTTATTTATTTTGAGAGAGAGAGAGAGAGAGATCAGGCGTGTGTGCGAGCAGGGGTGGGGCAGAGACAGAACCACCTTGGCACCCCGGGACTCTTTTATTCTAATACCCAATCAATCAGCAAAATTCTGCCTGTACTAAGCCCTAAGTGGCTCCTGAATCAACTCATCTCTAAAACCACGGCTCTGGTTGCATCTGATTATGTAAGACTGATGTGAAATAAGCTGGTCTTGAACTCTGATTTTCCCCCTCTAAAGGCCCAGGAGCCAAGTCTCTTTGTCCTCTGGCTAGAGATCTAGAAGGTACAGCCAAAGGCTGACTAGATGCTGGAGGACAATGCTGGAAGTGGAGGCCGTTAGGGAGGACGAGAGCCACGGAAACTTCATTTCTATTGACAAGGCAGTGTAGGTCCCAGTTGGTCGGTAAGGTTTTCGAAAGGAGGGTTTTTACTGAGCCTTAATCAAATTCTTTAACTTGCAACTTAGCCAAGGGAATACCTGGCTGATACGAGCGTCTGTCCCTCAGAATTTGTCCTCAAGCAATTATCTTAGAAATGTGGTTTTTATCCGAGCGCTAGATACGGAAATAGAACGGCTGTGGAAGAAGCGTTCGGTCGCAGCTTCTTAACAAACTAACCCAGATTATTCAAGAAGCGGTCATTCTCGCTTCAAAATACTTTTTAAATGGCGGAGGGCAGTACCATTTAATATTAACCCGGGGAACTCTATTAATATGCTAAGAATGTTCAGGAAGTCAAAACTCTTCATTTCTAGCGTTGACTAGGAACAGACACTGCGAAACGATGTATTTGACTACACAGTGCTGAACAGACTTATTCAGTAAGTGTTTTGGGGCACACATGGTTTAGTTTTAATAACAACCAGGAATAATTTGTATCTAGCACTCACCATCTACCAAGCAATATGTTAACATTTTATACAAAACATGTCATTGTCACAGAGGCCTAAGATACTCTTATTAAAAGCACTTCCATGTTATGGTTGAAGACCCCAAAGGTTAGAGAGTTAGTAATTGATCAAAGACTGCACACTCTTGACCCTGAGCCAATAATACCCAACAAAGGGTTTCTTTGAGTATTACTCCACGTTGTAGAGGAATGTCAAGAAGAGGAGACATATAAATTACGTTTGATATAGTTCACGTCCTAGAAGAGGTGGGGGAAGGCAGGAAGAGAAAAAAGGCAGTATACAAGGACTAATTTAGTGCTGGGTACACAGTAGACTTCAATATTCTTTTTTTTTTTTTTTTTTTTTCAATGTTTATTTATTTTTGAGAGAGAGAAACAGAGCGTGAGTAGGGGAGGAGCAGAGAGAGAAGGAGACACAGAATCCAAAGCAGGCTCCGGGCTCCGAGCTGTCAGCACAGAGCCCGACGTGGGGCTCGAACCCACGAACCATGAGATCATGATCTGGGCCGAAGTCGGACGCTTAACTGACTGAGCCACCCAGGCGCCCCCAGACTTCAATATTCTATGACTAAATTCAATGTGTTAGTAATTACAGAAAATTGGACTAGAGGAGATAAAACCTTGAACATAACTTTTAAAAACTGAAATGAAAATTACATTTTAATTGAATCTCCTATGATAAATGGATAAAACAGCCAAACACACCCTCTGAGAAGAGATAAAATTCAATGTGTTAGTAACAGTAAGAAAAAAAGAGAATTCACTGACCCACAGCAATTCATTGCATGAGTTGCTGTAACGGTCTGTCACCAACAGATAATAACACCAACTCCACAAAGTACATTCTAACACTTTGTAATCCTACCAGGTTCCATTAAGACAGAGATGGGTCAGCAACAACAAGTAGTAGAGAAATCACACACACACACACACACACAGATGCACAAAGACAGTTCCCATTTTGATTCTAAAAAAGAAAAAGGAAAGCAAAAGATAATTCTACTAACGTGGAAAGAATGTCTTGGGTTTCTCCAGAAGAGGTTTATTGGTTCATTACAGAAACGAGCCCTGCCGCCTCCCATGAAGGAAGCATCATTTACGCACACGAATGGCCCATAAAATCCATTCTTCCGTTGAAGTATATTTCATTGCCTTAGTCAAGCCTTTTGCTTAGAGTAGCAGGAGGGTCAATATTTCCAATCCCCAACTCTGCCCCAACTCTAATCTCCATTGAAAGCATTCAGGGAGTCACAGCTCTGGGGTGCCACCTGCGAATCTAAACCACGCCACCCCACACACGCTCAGGTTACGCGGTCGGTGCAAGAACAAAATGAGGTGTATAAAATGTCCTAGTCTAGTTTACTGGAGTTTTATGACTATATTTGCTTAAATGACAACAAATAAAACCCGAGAGCCATGCAATATCTAAATTAAATCCACATACCATCTCTCCTAACACTCACATTAACTACGACAAATAAACCGTCCCCTTAAATAGCAAATCCCTCCAGTGGACACGAGCTGATGTGGTAGAAACTGCTGACCGTTCCCTCAAATCCATTCTCTTTCTCCAGTAATAGTTTAAGCTGAACACATCCCACCAAGCTATGGGACACCTTCCCTCGATTCACTTGCAGAGCGGGGGTGGATGAATGGCTCCATTTGGAGCATAGGATGCGAACAAAAGTGACGTCATCAATGTCTGGGTCATGTGCAACCTATAAGAAGGCCACTCGCCCTAGCATTCTGTCTGTTCTCCTTCTAAACTGGGACACGTATGCACCAAAGACGCCGCGGGTAGGCTGAGCCAAAAAGATGGAAGGGATCGCATCCAGGTATAATTTACGGAGAAGAGCCCCATGTGCAATCTGGACTGCCCACCTCCTGGATATTATTACAGGCAAGGGTTTTAAAATCCTTTCATTTACTGTATTTTTGTCATCCCTTGTTTTTAATTTTTTTAATGTTTCTTTATTTTTGAGAGAAAGAGAACGAGAACGAGCAGGGGAGAGACAGAAAGAGAGGAAGACAGAGGATCCAAAGTGGGTTCTGCATTGGCAGCACAGAGCCCAATGCGGGGCTTGAACTCATGAACCATGAGATCCTGTGCAGAGCCGAAGTCAGACGCTTAACCGTTGGAGCCACCCAGACACCGCTGTCCTCTCTCGTTAAAGCAGCTTAGTTTTCCCCTAATAAACTCTGTGAAATCTACTAGCTAGTGCCATTTACCCCAGCTTCAGTCCTCTGTAACAGGATTTTCTCAATGCTGGAAATGCTCCATATCTTCGCTGCCCAACATAGTAGTCACATGTGGAGACTGAGTCCTTGAAGTGTGGCTACGATGCCTGGATAACTGAGTTTTTAATTTTATTTAATTGTAGTTAACTGAACTTTTAAAAGCTACATGTGGCTAGTTGCTAGTTACTACCCGATGGGACGATACAGTGTCTGAAACATCTAAAATAGTGAATGTGCAGTCGGAAAGAACCATTATCATCGTAGAAAGACCTGCTTTTTAAAGCTTAGGGATTTTGCTAGAACATTACAGAATAACAGAAGGCTTCAAACCACAGTTTTCTCGAAGTGGCAACAGACTTTGGGCTGACCCTAAAGGAGGAAGTGCTTAGGGTTGTACCTCCGTTTCATTTTTTTTAACGTTTATTTATTTTGAGGCAGAGAGGGGGGAGTGGAGAGAGGATCGCAAGCAGGCTCTGTGCTCACAGCACAGAGCCCAATACAGGGGGCTCGAACCCACAAACCGTGAGATCGTGACTTGAGCGGATGTCAAACGCTCAACCGACTGGGCCCCCCAGGTGCCCCAGGCTGCACCTTCAGTTCAAAGCTGACATGAGCTCCCATTTCCGTATGAAGGACACCTGGCATTCTTTTACACTATCATCAATGTGCTTACCCTCCATAAAGCTGAACGCAGCAGATTATTTTTGTTGAAGAGATAAATGCAAACAGTTAGCATCAATCAGCCTAACCAGTAAGTTACTTGCTTCTATTCCATAACTCAGAGACCTGGGACAGTAAGAGTTAATTTAGGGATATTCAGAATACCTTCTCATCGATTTGGGCACTCATTTTGTAAAGCTCCACTCTGGAGAGGTCAAGGTTGCATTTTTATTGTAAAACACTGCAAAACTCCAGGAAAATACTTGTGTTGTGAAGGAGACAAAATGCCGTTTGAAACATCCATCTGAAACATGTAACTGAGGCTCTAAATACAATTATGAGAAACAAATAAACCAAACCGGGCAGACTGCCCAGCGACAAGAGTCAAATATAAACTTTGGAGAGACAGAGACATAGAACGAAGAGAGAGTGGTAAGTTGGGGGGAAGGGAAGGGAAGGGAGGATAAGGGCAAGAGAGAGGGGAACGTGTGAGGGAGGGAGCCCCCAGGGAGGGAGGACAGGTCATCTAGAGCAGTACAAATAATAAAATACTAATGAAGGAGCAAATCAAACAGAAAAGTCTGGCCCAGAGCCTTGAATGTACTCACAAAAGCCCTCATTTAGGCGCTCCTACGGGGACTCACGTAGACACCTATAAAATGTACATGGTTTGGGCCCCTAAGTGGGTTGATGAGAATCTTAACAAATGGAAACCCCGGGGCTCCATTGTTGGATGAACTTTACCAGCAATAAAAACAGCATTTTCTGATTACGACTAAAGGCTTCAGATGAATTTGAATATCTGCTCAGTAGAAAGACATGTATCACTGTTCAAAGATTTAACCGACACGGGGCACCTGGATGGCTCAGTCAGTTGACTCCTCTTAATTATGGCTCAGGTCAGGATCCCAGGGTCATGGGATGGAGCCCCACGTCGGGGCTGAACATGGAGCCTGCTTGAGATTCTCAATCTCTCTCCCTCTGCCCCTCTTCCCTTTGCACATGCTCACTGACTCTTGCTCTCGCTAAAATTACAAAAACAAAAAAAAAAAAAAAAAGGCTGAACCGACCCAAATATGAAGCAATGACAAATAGAAACATGCAGTTTCATTACCCCTCAGCCTGTAAGCATGGGTGGAAAGAGCAGCCTCACTCTTTCAGGGAAATCTGGGCGTTTCGTTAGCCTCCTTTCTGCAATAAGATAGGAGCATCACCCTTCGTTGACTTCTAGGACTTGGAGCCACAAAACTTAAGTGTCACAACAGCTTTAAGTCGAACGACGTCATCCCAAGAGGGGCAGGCTCCGTGTGCTCAGAGTAAACAGCTAAAAATTTCATTTCCCAAAGTGCACGCGTCTGGAACCGTACTGTATACAAGAACATGCCCCGCATGGACAATGCAGAATAACCGGCGAGGGGCTGGATGAGGAGACCCAGCTTCTAGTTGAAGCTCTACCTTAGGGGCGCCTGGGTGGCTCAGTCGGTTGAGCATCGACTTCGGCTCAGGGCACGATCTCGCGGTCCGTGAGTTCGAGCCCCGCGTCGGGCTCTGTGCTGACAGCTCAGAGCCTGGAGCCCGTTTCAGATTCTGTGTCTCCCTCTCTCTGTGACCCTCCCCCGTTCATGCTCTGTCTCTCTCTGTCTCAAAAATAAATAAACGTTAAAAAAAAAAAAAAAAAAAAAAAAAGCTCTACTTTAAGTCCGGCTTACTAATAATAACAGCACCCAATTTCATTGATTCCAAGCCCCGCCCTCTCACTGTCCATTTCACCTCCATCTGACAATCAATCCACAGGCCCTTCAAATCATTGTGGCAGATCACACCATGATTTTGTGAACCCTGCCAGTCATGCATTTTGAGATCCAGAGAGCAGTGGCGAAGAAGCAAAACGGATGAACGTTTGGGAAGGTGGCGGGGGAGGGGGGGAGGGGGAGAGAAGAGAGGGAAGAAAACCACGAGAGACTCTTCAGGATGGAGAACAAACCGAGGGTTGATGGAGGGAGGCGGGGTGGGGGGTGGTCTAGACGATGATGGGTACTGAGGGGGGCACACGTTGTGAGCAGCCCTGTTGGATGTAAGTGAGGAGTCACTGAATTCGACGCCCAACACCACTACTGCCCCGTGTGTTCGCCAACCAGAATCTACATGAAGAACAAATAAAAACTCACAATGGGGGAAAAAATAAAGGAAGAAGTGGCCTCGCGGTATCTCAGATTTGACGAAATGCAGATCATTGTAGACCAATAGCGGCATTTGCTGTGTCAGACGCCACGGCTTTATACCTACTCATTTAATCCATTCCCTGACGACCCTCAGAGGGAAAAACTGCTACTGACTCCAAATCCCAGATGTGCAAATTGAGGCAGAGAGGTTACGTAACTCGCACAAGATCATGCAACCGGTAACTGGCACAGCCAGTTTGAAACCCAGGGAGTCCAACCCTTAGCCACCGTGCTGGCTATCGTACCGCATTGGGGACATTGCCAAAGGCTTTTCCAGCATTCGGTGCCTCAACTTCCTGTTGGTCCCCGAAGGGGAGAGCACTGAACTAACTCATCCCTCGAGTCCCATCCAGCTTTAAAACACAGGGTTCTCTGGGGGCGCCTGGGTGGCTCCTTCGGTTAAGCGTCCAACGTCGGCGCAGGTCATGATCTCACAGCTCGCGAGTTCGAGCCCGGCGTCGGGCTCCGTGCTGACAGCTCAGAGCCTGGAGCCTGCTTCGGATTCGGTGTCTCCCTTTCTCTCTACCCCTCTCTGGCTCTTGCTCTGTCTCCATCTCTCTCAAAGTAAATAAACACTTAAAAAAATCTAAAAAAAATAAAAAACACAGGGTTCTCTGACATAAATGAAAGGAGATCACAGCCGTAGCATGGACACCATACTATTAAAGAAACAAATGATACTTTAATTTTAATTGTATTTCTTAAATTCCTTACAAGATACCGTTATTTCTTTCCATGCATAGGGGAAAAAACTTACAGGACAAAACTGGGGCGTTTTTGTTCTTGCTTAAAGAACAGTAATTTCAGACAAAGCAGATATTACCCAGTAGGAATCATTACTTCTGTACCACCTTCTAATTCAGCTACCTTTTTCAATTTCTGTGGTGTGGGACATTGGGGGACAAACTGAAATCACAGCAAATCTAGACCTTCCTAGGAAGTAGAGAAATAAGGTGTTTGCGAGGTTTGAAGACAGACCTCCTATTAATAGGGAACGACACTCCCATTTGTAGATGCTCGTGCCATTTCATACAATAATGGCAGGATTTGGTGCATAGCATAGAATTTGATCTATGTCCCAAATAGGAACAATAAAGTACACATATACATACACATACACGCACACACACACACACTCACACAATTTGCATTATGTGAATAGTATTCTACATTGAATCAAGCAAGGACTCTTGAAACAATGGGATTTTCCCCACCAAGTTTAGAACCTTTAAAAAGTCCATTATTGGGGCGCCTGGGTGGCTCAGTCGGTTAAGCATCCAACTCTCGGTTTCGGCTCAGGTCATGATCTCATGGTTCGTGAGTTCGAGCCCCATGTTGGGCTCCATACTGACAGCGTGGAGCCTGCCTGGGATTCTCTCTCTCCCTCTCTCTCTCTGCCCCTCCTCTGCTCTGTCTCTCAAAATAAATAAACTTAAAAAAAAGTTTTTTAAGTCCATTATTGTATGAAATGGCATGAACATCTACAAATCGGGAGTGTTCTTTCCTATTAATACGAGGTCTGTCTTCAAACCTCGCAAACACCTTCTTTCTCTACTTCCCAGGAAGGTCTAGATTTGCCATCATGAAAAGAGAGCTCAGACTCTTTTCCAGATCCCTGATGCAATTATAACTCAAAAATGAAAACTTAACCAAAAAATAAACCACATTCTAACTGCCCTCCATCAAGTGCGATCTGAAGGGACTGTCCAAAAGAGGGAGAAATAGAGCATAACCTCCACCGCTCCTGTGACTTCTTTCAGCTATAGACAGGAATTTCCTGTTTCAAAGATGAATTCCAAAAACAACTTTTTTTTTTTTCAATTTTCTAAGTTTCTGGCAGAATTTACTCAAAGTCGATCCACTAGTTTCCTGGGCCAAATCGGGAGAATTTAGAAAGTGTGAAAGTAGGATTTGAGGTAGATACTGACTTGGCTACCTTAAAAATTAGGCTCTGATGGGGCGCCGGGGTGGCTCAGCCGGTTAAGCATCGAACTTCAGCTCAGGTCACGATCTCACGGTTCGTGAGTTCAAGCCCCAACTTGGGCTTGCTGCTGTCGGTGCAGTCTGCTTCGGATCCTCTGTCCCCTCGCTCTCTGCCCCTCCCCTAATCTCTCTCTCTCTCTCTCTCAAAAATAAAGAAGCATTTCTTAAAAGCTGGAAAAATCAATCAATAAATAAATAAGGCTCTGATGAGGTCACCTGTCTCACAAACAGCAGTGTCCATCCAGATTCTAACTCGGGTTGTCTGGCTCCAAAGCTGTTGGACCAGCACCTTGCTTTTCTGGCTCCCCCACTAGACCCTCTGAGTCAGTTTGCAGAGGACAAACAAGTGAATGTTTTATTCATCACTGTATGTCATGGGCAAGCCAAGATAGGTATTGACACATGGAAGGAAATCAATAAATATCTGCTAGCTAAATGAATTAATAAAGGAAAGAACAACTTGGGTGGACAAACGCCCAAGTGGATCAGTCCCTGAAAACTTGTCCGATGGCTGGGAATGACCAAGGAGAAAGGAAAGGCCAGACTAACTGTCCTGGCCTGGAGACAGTTACTCAATGGTAACTCACCTCAATCAGAAAGTTACGGTAGGTGAACGATTGTGGCCTGCAACCACCCAAGCCTGAAGGCAGAGTCTTTCTAGAGTGTCCCACTGCACTCATCTCCTTAGCCAACTAGTCACCAAGTCCTGTTCATTCTACCTTCTTTCCATCCCTGAAACCCACACCAGCCTCTTCAATCATTATACCATTGCCTTAATTCAGATATTTATCTGCTCACATTTATCTATTCTTCCTATCTTCCACCACACATTACATTAGGATCTTGATGGGGCTCCGTGAAAAGCACCACTTTTGCCCACCCAGGTTCAAAACAAATTGAGGAAATAATTTAAAAAAGGAGTGGCAGGGGCACCTGGGTGCCTCAGTTGGTTGACAGTCCAACTCTTGATTTTGACTCAGGTCATGATCCCAAGGTCCTGGGATCAAGCCCCTTGTCAGACTCCGTGCTCAGCTTAAGGTTCTCTCTCTTTCCCTCTCTCCTGCTTTCTCTCTCTCACTCTCTCTAAAATTCAAAAAAAAAAATTTTTTTAAGGAGTGGCAGATAGAAAAATGACACCTTTGTTTCTGAAAACTCTAGTTCAGAAGTTGTGGTTTTAGGTCTACAGCTAAGTGGCTAGCAATGAACCCAAGGGCTGGCAGGCATGAGACCAAAGCTAGTCGGTCTACTCATGGAATTCTATTCAAAGAAGAGCTTCTGCCAGAGAAGGTGCTCCCCAAGGGCATTTCCCTCTCAAGAGGAAAACAGAAAGGAGCTCAGATGTTGACTGCATTTCTCCCAAATTTACCAACAGGTAAATTCTCCAGGCCTGGAATTATATTAATGACACTCTGTCCACAGGGAAGTAAACACAAGGAGCGGAGAAGAGTCATCCACAGGCTTCTCCAGCGATATCTGTAAATCTGTCCACGGCGGACGTCACTGAACCTTTGCCACTGGCTCCCTCCTGCCGTCCGCCTTCGTCATCTTTCACAGCGACGCAAACCTGCCTACCTTTCCAGGTGTGATGTTCCACTTGGATCACTCTCTTCTCCCCTGTAGCTCACCCAATGGTTCCTGCCTCTTTGTCTGACCTTCCGTGGTTCCACTTACCTCCTCCTTCTCAGCCATACCAGGCAAGCCCTTATTCAACTTTTTAGACTCAATTCGAGGTCATCTCAGATAAGAAGTCCCTATGAACATCCCCAGTGTTTATGAATTTGAGAGATGAGGGCAGCTGAATTTAAAGTAGGACATAAAACTTCCATAGAAATAAAACACCGCTGGCGGGGAGGCACCTGTGTGGCTCAGTAGGTTAAGCATTTGACTCTTAACTTCAGCTCAAGTCATGATCTTACAGTTTGTGCGTTCGAGCCCCACGTCAGGCTCTGCACTGATGGTGCGGAGCCTGTGTGGGATTCTCTCTGTCCCTCTTTCTCTCTACCCCTCCCCTGCTCACTCGCTCTCTCGCTCTCTCTCTCTCACAAAAAATAAATAAATAAACTTAGAAAAAAAAAATTCCATAGTGGTTCAGAGGGAAGAAAGAGGAACGCCAGTCAGGAACGCCTGACGTGTTTCCTCAAAGCAAGGGCTGTTAAGCATCATAAACAAAGATGTATCTGGGGTACTTTGGCGGCCCAGTCGGTTAAGTGTCGGATTTAGGCTCATGGTTCGTGGGTTTGAGGCCTGCGTCAGGCTCTGGGCTGACAGCTCAGAGCCTGGGGCCTGCTTCGGATTCTGTGTCTCTCTCCCCTTCTCTCTCTGCCCCTCCCCAGCTCATGCTCTGTCTCTCTTAAAAATAAGTAATAAACGTTAAAGAAATTTTTTTTAAAAAAACAAAGATGTACCTGAGGGAAATCAAAGAAAATGTCATTGATAGGTAAGCACAGGAGAAGAAAGGTCCAAGACAAAAAGGACCAGTGTGACAAAAGATACAAATCTCGGAAAATAAAAGATACGTTTGGGGCACTCTGAGGTTTCGGTTCGGCTGGGGTACAAAGTGCATACAGAAAAGCAGCCTGAGAGAAAGCTGGGAAGGCAATCTGCCTACAGCATACATAGGTCCTTGAGTACCAAATAAAATAAATTTTGACTTAATTTACAGACAATGGGAGTCAAAGAACATTTTCCAGAAGCGGAGCTGCTTAATTATGCCAAGGAAATTATATAAAATCTGAATCCTTGTAGTAGCAATAATAACAAACTAATAATTTGCTTTTCAATTACTTCCAAATTTCTCAGGATCATAGTGACGCTGCGCTGAATAATAGTTTGATAATCTCCATGGAACATTATTTGAGCATAATAAAATGACTAATAAACTATCTAGGATGATCCTGAGACTCCATATTAATTTGTAGTCATTTTTCATTTTGCTTACGACTATTTCAACCCACTGCTGCATGTTTCATCTGTTTAATGAACGGGTACTTGCCACCGGTCTATCATGTAATAAGCCTTGCCAATTTCCCAATTCTCTTAATAGCCAGTTAACACGAAATGCTGATTTCAGGCAAAAACAACCATGACCATCTGTTTCTACTTCCTTTTTCTTCTTCGCTGTTCTACTACCAACTGTGGTGAGCTGCAGCGATCCCTCTTCAAATAGTGGACAATCGGCAAAATCAGACCACGTAGGAATTATTGAGACGTCGGATTTCAGTGCCAGAGCTGAACAAATGGATCGGACAGATGAAGGGTCTCTAGATCCATCTGCAGTCAATTCTGAGTTATAGCAGCAGAACGACTCTGAACAAATTCCAATATGGCTCTTCAGAATCAGCCCCAACAGCAGCAGACAGGTATTACGAGCTCATTTTTGCTCTTTTGCCAAGTAGCTGCGCACTATTGGTCAAGTCACTTTAGGGTAGGAGGCTTGCTTTCCTAATCTATACAGTGACAGGATGAGACTATGTCCCCAAGCAGAAAACCAGTCCATGTCTCTTACCTCTCAGCTGAAGGCTCCCTTTAAGGCCAGCCAGGATTCCCAGGAAGAAGATAATTTTCCCAGCAGTGCCAGCCTGCCCTTGACCACCAAGAGTAGCACCTTATTCTAACTTCTCTGTTGTCTTATGTTTCCCCGGTAAACAGTTTCTGTGCAGATTCTAGGTGCAGTTTATTGGGAATTAGGCTTGGGATCACACTTACAAGAGGCAAGGGAGAAGGCAGACTGGACAGGGACAGAAGGACTGAGCAACACAAGACTCAGCCAATTCCATGGGGAACGTGGACCCAAGAGGGCCCTTCTGAATTGTCCCAAATGGTATTCCGCCTCAACTAGTCATGTGATGGGGGCCGCTCCTGGCCTTGGGTGACAATAATTTCTGGAGAGGCGCTGGGCTGTGAGTTATCAGTACCGAGACCCTGTGCAGCTGAGGGTCTGAGAGGGTCGGTCCTGCAGAGGCCACAGGGTAGAGAGGTGGAGCGGACATGACATTCACCTTGAATCTTAAGTAAGAAGAAAAGGGTGTGAAGCATGGTGACGAACAAAGACACAGATTAAAAAGAAACTAAGAGAATCCATGTTAGTATCCTAAAGCCTTGCAATCTGCACGACCTTGGCAAAGTTGTGTCATTTCTTTGTGCCTCGATCTCTTTGTAAGGTGATCTATGGTCACTTTCACTACTAAAATTTCCATGACTGTATTCCATATTTCATTCTTGATCAACATCCAAAGGTTTTCTGTTAACTACCTTAAGACTTACAAATATGGCTAAGGAAAGAAGAACCCACCCATATCAAAAATCTCCAGTAGCATCTGAAATTCATCTTCAGTGACGGTGAAGAGATAATCAGTAGTAGCAGCAAATTCAAATCTGCACACCATGGTGGACACACAGCAATCCCAAGATGAAATCAGATTTGCAGGCAACAGCCTGGGGATTTCGACATTAGACCGACTATAATTACTCAGTTAGCTGTCTCTTTATTACCCATGCTCCCCCTTGTGAGGCAATTTTCCTTACTGGAGGTAAAGCAACCCCAAGCAAAGCATTTAAAACTGATCCTTTTCCTGTTTTTATTAGCCCATATCAAAGAAATGACTATTTGAAGCACAACCAAGAGGAGGGAATTGGCTTTTTATTGCTTAGTTCACGTTGTTATGGCTTTAGGAGTAGAGAAAGACTCCCCAAGGAGACGCTGTGTCTCAAAACAAGCTCATAGGATAATCAACAGGAGAGGTCTTTCAAGAGAGCTGGAAAATAGAGAAAATTATTAAAATATAATTAAATAAGCAGAGGGGATACAAAATGAAATGTCAAGAGTAAGATGTTCAGGACAGAAATGTCAGGGCTTGAAATTTACTTTCATACGAGTATATGCAATGCACATTGTCCAAACGGGGTGACGTAAATCCTTCCAACCAATGGAGTAGCCATTGATCTTGAAAACATTTTTTTAAAAAGACAAAAATGAGCACGTCAATGTTGCCTAGGATTCTGAATGTACATTCTGCCACTTCAAAGCAAATGTCAACCAGGCTCAGTGTCATGCAATGTAAAATCCCCACCAATGAGATATTACATCCATTCATGTGAGCAGAACACACATTCCGGTAAACAAACGAAACCATACAGCTTCAAGTGGATTTCAGGTCCTAGAACTATTCCAAGTCCTTGTTCATACAGTACGGTACCTCTATCCTAAGTTCCATCTCAAAAAGCTCCTGTGTTGGGCTATTTGTTTTTTCTTTCGCCCAATTCCTACGGTTTCCTTTTGTGTGAAGCTATTTGAGCTTCCAACTATTAGAGAGCTATTCAAGCTCTCTACTAGAGAGCTATTCAAGCTATTAGAGAAACAAATGACATTTTAATTTTAGTTGTATTTCTTAAATTCCTTGTAGGATATGTATTTCTCTCCACCCACAGGGAGAAAAAATAGGCATGAAGAATAATAGATTTCACTTAATTTATAGAAAAGGGTTATTTAAGTATGGTTTCAAGTACACGAACACATCCATATACCACACACACAGCTCAATAATGTTTTTTGTTTTTGTTTTTCCTCAATCACTTCTGATTTTAGTAATGTGGGAAGCCAGAGGCATAAGATCTAGAAACCATTCCAATCATGCCAGACACACATAATAACTTTTATATTTTGCATAAGAATAAAGATAAAAATGGAGACACAAGGCGCTTAGCATGAAGTAGAACAATATACAAATTTAAAAAGATTTAGAACCCTATGAACGTTTAATCCAGAGAACACAGGGCCAAAGGGATTGTTTATTAATTTAAAGATCACATTTTATAAATGTGTTCTAGGTTAATGATTTGCTTAAATTGTCACATAAAACCAACTTCCAAGTCCGTTTAGGCAAATATGACCCAACCATATACTTTCCGATAAAATATACACAGCAGTGTCCCACTCAATACTAATCACAAAAACAGTTGAAATACTGTAAGGCAGTGAAGTCAAAGCCTTCAATAATTGCCTTCAGCAATCCTAAAAAAACAGACATTTCATTGTTCCTTAAATACACAAGTTACACTATTTCATCCATAAGAAGATGGCCCTGCCTGATAAAAAAAATAAGGGTCCAAGTTAGAATATCCTCGGAAGAAGACACGTGTCCAGAAAAATATGTTTTTAGAGTTAAAATGTCTGAGTCCCAGAAACACTCCTGAAACTACTACGGCGTTTTCATGAGCCTTTCTTAGATCCAACAAAGACCATGGCCACAGATTCATGTTCATTTCATTATTTAACAACAAAAACGTGTATCTCAGGCCTACTCTATGAGCAGGGCTGCAGTCACATCTGGGCGAGCACATGTAGGATGAATAATGAATGAATACAAAGGACCAAGAAATAGAAAAACAAATGAGACTAAACTAGAAGACAGTGCCTGGAGAGTAAAGCAATTAAAGACTAAATGAACAACGCGAATTTCTATCACAGTGATAGAACCTCAGTGACTTCATACCAGCTCATCCTAAAAGACCTGCCCCAGGCCCTCACCACTTCCAAAGGCCTCTGGGAAAGGTGGTCATTCAACAGCAAAGGACACAGAAGATGGAAGAGAACCAGGATTCCTGTCACGCTCAGAGTCCCCAGTTTTAGAGGTGATTCTCTGGTCTCCCAGGCAGTGACATAACTTTCTCTAAAGCATCCGGAGCAGACGTTGTCAGGGAGGGAAACACCCCCCCAAGCCCCACCTGAGTTTTGCCAACTAGCAAGGGCACTCCAAACAATAATGTCATCTTGCTGTGAACGTGTTTTTTTTATGTTTATTATTTTTGAGAGGGAGAGCGCGCGCACGCGTGAGAGCAACAGCCGGGGAGGGGCAGGGAGAAGGGGACAGAGGATCCAAGGCGGGCTCCGCAGGGACAGCAGAGAGCCCCATGCAGGGCCTGAACTCACAAACCATGAGATCATGACCTGAGCCGAAACTGGATGCTTAACCGACTGAACGACCAAGCCCCCCTCCCTCGTCACCAATATTTCCAACAATTTACTCTGCATTCTCATTCTGATCATCTCATCACCATCAGGCTGCTCCCGCACACCCGTGGCTGGGTATGGCCACTCGGAAGGCAGACCTCTCTGCGTCTAGCAGAGCTGAAAAGCAATTAAAGGATGGATGCTTGCAGATCCCCATTTCTATCCTGGGGTGAGAGCAATTTAAAATACCGTCAAAGGCACCCGGGGGCTCGGCTGGCTGCGCATCTGACTTTGGCTCAGGTCATGATCTCAAGGTTCCTGAGTTTGAGACCGGCATGGGGTGATCTCAGGCCCCGCTTCAGGCGAGCTCTGCTTCTGTCTCTCTCCCTCTCTCAACCCCTCACTCACTTGCACCCTCTCTCTCTAAAAATAAATAAATAAACAGGTAGATAGATAGATTAATAAATAAATTGGGGCGCCTGGGTGGCTCAGTCGGTTAAGCGGCCGACTTCGGCTCAGGTCACGATCTCGCGATCTGTGAGTTCGAGCCCCGCGTCGGGCTCTGTGCTGACAGCTCGGAGCCTGGAGCCTGTTTCAGATTCTGTGTCTCCCTCTCTCTCTGACCCTCCCCCGTTCATGCTCTGTCTCTCTCTGTCTCAAAAATAAATAAACGTTAAAAAAAAAAATTAAAAAAAAAAAATAAAAATAAATAAATAAATAAATAAATACTGCCAAGAATTCCTGGTGATAACCCTCTAGCATGATTATATTCTTGTTTTCCTGTAGCGCTTCAGGGGGAGTGAGGGTATCGTGGAAAGTGTAGTATACCTAGAATCAAAATGACCTCACCTAATCTTCAGCGTAAAATCGAAGCAAGTCACTTACCCTATCGAGGCCTCAGTTTCCTCACCTATAAACTGGGGATAATGTCGGACGCCCCTTCCACGGTCCCTGTGACGATGAGTAAGATTAATGTCTGAAACGCTTTATGGTTTCCAGAGCAATTTCAGAGACATACTTATGGAGAAGTCTCCCAGGAGCTGGCAAAGGAGAAGGCCAAATTCCCCAGTACATATTGGAATAATTCTCCGTATTAACAGCTGTTTCAAATCCACGGTTCTGCAACCAGAGGGAAATAGAAGGTAGAACCCATCGACTATTGAGGGAGGAAAGAAAATGTGTGCACCTTTCTTAGTCCTCCGCTAGCTTTTGTTTGGGAGCAGGTCCCCAGGCTACCCAGAACAACGGCCAGTGACAAGTACATAATGCTGTGGAGAATCCAGAGGATGGCATTTCAGGCAGACGGTACAGAATATGCTCATTATTTCACGTACTGATGCCATTATAGACGCTCGTTAGCCCGCCAGTTTGTCGGCAGATTGTTGCCTAATGAGCAGGTAATCGATCCCTGGGAGACCCAGGTCAAACGAGTTGAGAGTTTCCTTCAAAACACATCCTGCGGGGCGCCTGGGTGGCTCCGTCCGTCAAGCGTCTGACTTTGGCTCAGGTCATGATTCCACAGTTCGTGGGTTCGAGCCCCGTGTCGGGCTCTGTGCTGACAGCTCAGAGCCTGGAGCCTGCTTCAGGCTGACTCTTGATTTTGGCTCAGGTCAGTGGCCCCAGGATTGTGGGATCGAGCACCCGCCTCAGGCTCTGTGCTGGGCATGGAACCTGCTTAATATTCTCTCTCTCCCTCACACTCTGTCTCTCTCTCTGCCCTTCCCCTGCTTGTGCCCTCTCTCAAAAAAATTAAAGAAAATTAGAAGAAAAAAAAAAGTTTTTCATTTTGGATCTCCTAATCCATAAAACCGTCACCATTTTTTTTTTTTGTTTAAGGGCTACTTCTCAGCCACTGCAATTCTTTGAAACACACAAACAAAACAAAGATTGGGAAAAGTTTTGGCTGCACACCTACGATGTCCAGGCAGGAGGGGGTCATGGGCACAGCGGAAAGGGCCACAGACTCCAGCGCCAACAGGGACTGCCGTTGTCACGGGCCGCTCACCCGCTGTGCGCCCTGGGCAGGGCCGAGCCTCTCGGCTTCCCTGTTGGCACCTGTAAAATGGAGTCATCAGTGCCCCCTGAGCGGCTGCCGTGAACTACAAGAAAAGTGTGTGTAGACTGCACAGAGGGGGAAGGCAGCACCTAATAGGTGCTCAATAAATGTGAATTACTGTTACTACGCTGACAGCAAATAGAATAAACTTGGAAATATTCGTATTTATTAATAATCATTTTGATCTGTGAGCTCAGATTTTTTTTATTATTTTTGAGAGAGAGAGAGGGGGAGAGAGGGAGTGTGTGTGAGTGGGGGAGGGGCAAAGGAGACAGAATCCGAAGCAGGCTCCAGGCTCTGAGCCGTCAGCCCACAGCCCAACAAGGGGCTTGAACCCACGAACCACGAGATCATGACCTGAGCCGAAGCCGGGCACTCAAACAACTAAGCCACCCAGGGGCCGCGCGGGCTGAGATGTTTTTAAGAAAGCCAAGAGTTGAGCGCAACATTGATCCTGTTCTTTACATTAGGAGACAACCATTGCCCTCATTCCCATTCTCTCTGAATTTGTTCTTTTCCCCCCTCCTTGAACTTGCGTTCCTTCTTCCAGGGCACGCGAGTTCTCCCACCTGCTGCTCCTTCTGGGCTCTGACCCACGTCTGACAGAACCCGTCAGGCCTGGCCTTTGACTTGGACTTAACCCAGATGCTACCATGATCTGACCCGAGTACTTCACCGGGCCAGCGGGTTGTACTACATGTCTAAGTAGCCTTTTCCTGACTTCTCCACCTTGCCAAGAAGTGGGTTACTTGCAGCCAGAAGGTCAATCCACAAGTACACGAATAATTCCTGAAATTTTTCTCTAGAAATTTTGATGCACTTTCCACGGCTGCATCTGCTTGAAAAATGCTGCAAAGGAATTTACCACAGAAAGGGTAGCAAACAAAAAATGTTTTAATAACATTTCTACACATTGCTCAAGGCTTCTAACGTTACAATTATGAGTTCATGCAGTGTTAACAACTGTTTTTCATTTTGTTACTGGTTTCAAATTTAAATAGGAATTGATAGAATGAGCACATCTAATGCAGGACCTAATAGAGATTTACGGCTCCAGAAACAGTCTACACTTCTTCAACCATGGAATGGGGAAAATGTTGACCATGTGTTTATATTTCATTACCGAGGAAAATTCAGAGATGGTTAATGATTATTCATGTCAGACGTTTTAAAGTTGTCCATCTTTGGGGCATTAACTAGCACATTTTTTTAAATGTTTATTTATTTTTGAAGGAGGGAGAGACAGAGCAGGAACCGGGAAGGGGCAGAGAGAGAGGGAGACACAGAATCCAAATCAGGCTCCAGGCTCTGAGCTGTCAGGACGGAGCCCAACGTGGGGCTCAAACCCACGAATTGCGAGATCGTGACCTGAGCCAAAGTCGGACACCCAACTGACTGAGCCACCCAGGCACCCCACCGGCTAGCAGATTTTAAGGGCATCTGCCCAAAGGCTGCCATTCTCCTTTGTGGCAATGTGCATGTTTGAGAGGGACCCTGACTAGGGACCCTAGTGAGATGGTCCTGCCCTTTTCTGAAACATTTCAAGGTCCTCACTTACAGAACCTGCAGGAATCACTTTCCATGAAATAAACCACATGAGGATTTGAGGGAACAACTAGGGAAAGTCTCTTAAAAACATTTAGCTTCTCCCAAGGGTCTAAGCTACAGTTAATCCAACTCACCTGTTTGTTGCTGTTGTTTCAGAAACATCCTTTAGATACTTCTGGAAGTGCAGGTACTATCCAGAGCTGTCCTCGTTTAGAGAGTAACTCTATCTCTATTCACATTTTCCCCTGACCACTTACCTCCACACTTAGCACACGTGGGGAAGCAGGGTCCTCCTGTGAATCAGGACTTCTCATCTTGCTCTAAAAGCCTCTGCATCCCTGCCTAGCTTCTCAGAGACTGAACGTTTTTAGAGCAAGTCTATTCTCCCTGCAGATTTAATGCCGTGAGTAGGTGGAAGAAGGGTTCGAAATTTCTGTAACTAGAACCAAAAAAACGAAAACAAAAAAGAGCTACATTCTGGCAAAGGTCAGCTGATCTGGCCTCCATTACTACACAGAAGATCTGTTGCTACGTCTCACTCATGGTACACATCGTGTGGAACAAAATATCAGAGCTTCTTAGGAAGATGCTGTCTTTGTGTGATCCCAGGCAATTTGCAGCTTCTGATCGAATTTCACTAACCAGTAATGCCAATTAAAAGTCTTATGTACAAGGTAAACCATGTATTCAAGACACTCAACCTGAGCAGTTAAAGGTCTTGCTTCAAGTTCAGCAGATCAACATGTTTTAGGGTTAATAATAAAAGTGAAAAGTAACACCATAGGTAGAGTCAGTGTCCATTACTACACTGAAAATACGGACAAGTCACTTATCAAACCCAATTTTTGTGCTGGAGCTTATGTTCACAGAAGGCAGGAAAATCAATAAAATCAGTAGATTTTTCGAATTAACACCTAAATATATCTAGCTAGACAGAAACACAAACATGTAACAGGTGGAGACGAAGAGAGAGAAAGAGAATAACCCAGGGAAAGTGGGGAAATATTTTTTAACACCTAGAACGATAGAGCTGTATTCGGGAGAGGGGAAGTGAAGCAGTAAAATGAGTTAGAATCAAACAATAACCCTTTATCAAACATAACTTCACATGACCGAATATTTGCAAGGGAACTGGGCATAGGGTCCTATAACATACCCCTTGGTCAATGCAGAAATCTCTAGCACATCATCCTTTACTGTAATCACCTCCTTCCCATGTCTGATGACTCACTCACTCACTGGGAAGCCTATCTCAGAGGTGGTCAGCTCCAATCATGGGGTCTTACTCAGACTCGGCCAAATCTACCCTCTAGTAACTCAAATACAATTGGTCGTTGCTAGGCATCTTGCGATTTAATTTTTTCAGCACGACGGTTCTTCAAATACTATTTTTTTAATGAATCAAGTTTCTTTTTTTTTAACATTTATTTATTTTTGAGAGAGAGACAGAGCATGAGTGGGGGAGGGGCAGAGAAAGAGGGAGACAGAATTCAAAGCAGGCTCCAGCCACCCCACCCCCACCCCACCCCACCCCCGCCCCCTATCAGCACACAGCCTGATGCAGGCCTCGAACTCACTGACCTCAAGATCTTGACCTGAGCTCAAGTCGGAAGCCCAACCCATGGAGCCACCCAGGCGCCCCTTTAATGAGTTAAGTTTCTAAACTTCATTTATTCCCTTCTTCATTATTCAGAGAATTGACTCACTCTTGATTTTATTCAAGATTATGTCATATATTTTAATACATCCTTAACACCACCTTAAAATCCATATCTAGACTGCCCCACCAGTTACACAGGCAAGTAATCTGCACAGCTTCCAGAGGGACACCAGTAGATAAAGGCTGAAGGCAAAAGTTATTAGTTACTCAAAACCAATCCAGAATTCGTTTTCTCTCAAAGGGCAGAGGGAGTTAAGACAAAGCTTTTGTGAGTTGATTCTCAGGGGAAAACAAACACTCCCTCTCTTTTCCTTCTCATTTTAAACATAAAAGATTCCCCAAATCTCTGAAAATGTCTTCTCACCCTCAGATCCAAGATGGTCCCATGAGCTACACTAATGCTTTGATTTAAACCGAACAGTAGAATCAGTACAGCTTCTCTTGATTGTCATCAGAATGAAATTATTTACTGGAGGCAAAAGATGAAGACCTATCTCTATCTAAGAACTTTGGAGATCTTTGGGGTTATCGTCACATATCCAGTGAAGTCAGGCAATATCCCCTGGTCCTAGGCTTCCCCGACCCAGAAGCAGTCGCAACACAGCTAACGTAATATAATTAGATAAAAAGATATTTGCAAAGATTCTAGGCCAAAAAAAAAAAAAAAAAAAATGCCCAGTGACCAAAACTGACTCGGTTCCACTGTAGCTATTACGGAGAGCTAATGATGTTACCCTTGCGTAAAATGATGACTTACGCTCCCCAGAATAGAACGTATTCACCTTGGTAGAACACAGTGGTTCCAAGTTATAGTCAATGTGCTACCTGGATGGATCCTCAAGGATCAGTCTTTCACTTCCTTTAAGTCCTGGTCCAAATGTCCACTTTTCAAAAAGGCCAACAGCGACTGACTAAAATTGCAACAGTCTCGTCCTCCCAGTCTCCAAATAACCTGATGACTGTTTTTATTCAGAGGCATTAGCCCCTTAGAATGTATCACACGGGTGACTGAATTACTGGGTGGGTATGCACACGTTGATTGTTCCACTTCCCCTCCCTCCCAACGTGCATGCGTGCACGCACACGCGTGCGCGCGCACACACACACACACACTCACTCACGAAGAAAAGATTGACAAGTACAGGATCTTACTCCGTTTACTGATGTATCCCAACCATCTAGAAGAGTTCCTGGCACATAGTAAGAAATAAGAAGTCAACATACATTAGTTGAACGAACGAATAAGTGACTCTGGGCTTAGACAGACTTGGCCGGGAGTCCCAGTGCCACCTACACCAGCTGTAGGACCTGGGGGAAAAGGTCATGTTCTCTACAGCTGTGTTTCCCCATTGGTAAAATGAGGACCTTAGGAGTGCCTGCCTTGACGACTGTCATGAGGGTTACGTGAGTCAGTGTACGTCAATGGCTTAGAAGAATGCTTGGACACAGGAAACTTTCACTAAACATTAGCTGCCATTATTATCATTATTCCAAGATCTGTTTCCCGAGGTGGTGATGGATTAGTGATGATTTATGTGTTCAGGCAGCTGACTATCCTGATATCCGACAGCACAGGTCTGAGATGGTGAAAGGGCACCCAAGGCGCTTGATAAGAGCCGCAGAGAAACCAAGAGTCAAACCCCATCACGGTGTCCTCATCAGCTCCAATTCAACAACACCCAGGATTTTGCAAAGGAGCTGTTAACTGCGTATTAAAGCTGAAACTACTGAGTAAGTGAGGGTGAGGCTCAGACACCTTAAAAGGAAGGGAAAGCAGCCGGTCCCTTCCCACTAGAACAGGGAGATTTGTTTCTTTGACTTAACTGGAGTCAAAGCTAATGGTCACAAGCTTCACTCCAACTCATTCTCCAGATTTCTACACACAGGCTGAAATTTACACCTTATGAAAGAAGATAAAGGGGGAAAAAAAAACAGCCTTCCCTGAAAGAATTTATCAGAACATCCTAATCATTTAGACATTCACGTATGTTTCTAGAAATCTAAAGATCAGGATTGGTATGGTAACTTTTTCCTGGAGCAAAATCCAAGTTGGCAGTGGAGGGGAGAAGGAGATGGGGTTACAAATTAAACCATTAACCTGAATAGTCACTGAGTATTTAGCAAAACAAAACACTTTGGAAACACCCATTATGTACACAGATTTTGAATTTAGGAAGAAAAGCAGGGAGTCCAGGACTGATTTATTAGGAGAGGTGAGGGGTAGGGGGAACAAGTGAAGAAGACAGAGGTGAAGGAAAAGAGGGTGACAAGGGGGGAGGGGCGCTTATGGATTTCATGGCAATAACTAACAGTCTTAACTTCCCTATTATGATATTCCCTATATATTATATTTACTATATTCCCTATTATAACACACCTTCCAAGGTTAATCTCCATTAAGTGGTCCATTAAGGCATTAGGAGAGCAAAATAAAATGAATGACCATGTACTCAAGAATTAGATCTTGACAAGTAATGCCAATAAGGAATTTCTCTCCTCACTCGAAAGAAAGAAAGAAAGAAAGAAAGAAAGAAAGAAAGAAAGAAAGAAGAAAGAAGAGAAGAAGAGAAAAAAGAAAAGAAAAGAAAAGAAAAGAAAAGAAAAGAAAAGAAAAGAAAAGAAAAGAAAAGAAAAGAGAAAACCATGATTTCAGGAGAACTGAGCAAGGTCACAGAAGCTAAATTGAAGCGGGACTCAAATTTACAGACTCCCAAATTAATGCTCTGCCCTACACAAGAACTTCCCCAAGTTTTAACAAGTACAAGATAAATGATTCAATTCTAGGAGGAGCCCAAGATTCTGCATTGTTCACAAGCTCCAGGGTGATGCTTATGCCACACACATCCTTGCATTACACAGAACTGGAAATGTCTGCCCTGTTGCACTTGCTACGGTAAGCCTCGGGAAGCATTTTTGTTGTTTTAATGTACAGAGTGCTTTTCAGTAGCAGGAGAAATAAGATTACATAAGAAATCCTGAAGTTTTAAGCATTCCAATAATTGAACACTCACTGTAAAAGGAAGGTGGCTTGCATTTACATTCGTGGTGTCAACCCTAAAATATACTTAAAGTGCAGATTTTTTTTAATTTTTTTTAACGTTTATTTATTTTTGAGACAGAGAGAGACAGAGCATGAACGGGGGAGGGGCAGAGAGAGAGGGAGACACAGAATCGGAAACAGGCTCCGAGCCATCAGCCCAGAGCCCGACGCGGGGCTCGAACTCACGGACCGCGAGATCGTGACCTGAGCTGAAGTCGGACGCTTAACCGACTGAGCCACCCAGGCGCCCCTAAAGTGCAGATTTTTAAAGTATACTCAAACACCTATGTTTCAGAGTGGAGCGGTCTCTCACTGCATTCTATGGATATGCATCCACTAATAATTTCCCCCTTTCATTTCAAGTTAGGTATGGTTTGAAATAAATCTCTGAAATAAATCTTACTTCAAAGTATACCTAACTTGTACTAAACCTACTGAAACTGTCTTAAGTCTCAGTCTCCTTAATGGAGATACTGTGTTGAAGGGTTGAGTCCACTTGCTTTGAAATTTGACATCTTAGATTAAAAAACAAGGTGACACTGACACGTTGAATTCCAACAGGCTTATCTGCATGTATGTTACCACCCGTTGACACATTGTAACAAAGCTGACCAATACCAGTTACAGTTGACCTTTGAACTGTGTGGAGTCACTTACATGTAAATTTTTTGTATAAACACGGTAGGGAATTGCAAATCTATCTTCTCTTCCTTAAGACTTTCTGAATAACATTTTCTTTGCTCTAGCTCTAAGAATGCAGTATGTAATACATATCACATACAAAATATGTATGCATGAGTATAAATCAACTGTCTGTGCTATCAGTAAAGCTTCTGGTCAACAGCAGGCTCTTGTTGTTAAGTTTGGGATGCGTCAAAAGTTATACTCAGATTTTAGACTCCGGGGGAAGTTGGTGCCCCTAAGCCACACATTGTTCAATGGTCTACTGTACATATGTTATAACCCTATTTAGGAGAGGTCTAATGTCACTGGGGGAAAGATGTTTTTTTTAAGTTCACGTTACTTCTCTTTCTCTTATTTTTTCCCTACCGATCACAGAGGAATCTCCCAGCATTTGAACAGAGTCTATGAAAACTAAGCACAATGTGTCCCTCCAGCCAAAACTCAGTTACCGCCCGAAGCTTCCTATTGGTTCCCTTGAATCAGCTGAGCCCAAGAGGCTTTCCCTATAAAAAGTTCCACAGTGTATCTAAATCTGATCCCAGTAAAATTTCACTTCAGCTGAAGTGAAAATGCAGAGGTAGCATTTACGGATAACAGCTGGAGATCATTAGTTCTCTGTCTCTCCTTTTCTCTCCCAAGGGTTGAAAACTCCACTGTTCAGACAGGAAGTCGTCATACACCACACACAGCACCATACGAGAACGCTGGGATAGAAGAACAAGTTGCAGAGAATCAGGGGTGTTGGGAGTGGTTTCATTCAACAACACACAGCCCTGATTCCACTTAACTCTTGGGGCGTCCTCCCCACCGCCCAACAGTGTTCAAGGATCACAATGTATGCACATCCAGAATTGACAAGCACACATTTTACGCCCTGAAAGCTTTCTAATACCCAGAGTAAGAAGGCTTAATCTTTCATTATTCCACAAATTTTTAAAACATTAAGAAGTTCTGGGCAGTGGCCCAGATTCTCCAATAATCTTTGTTGGCATATTTTCGCATGGGCTATTTAAAAAGACAACTGCTAAACTTTTTTTTTTAATTAAATTATCCAAAAAAAAAAAAAAAAAAAATCTCTCCCACAAAACTGCCCAGAATAAGGAGACTATATATATGCAATTCAAAACATTGTGATCTGGAAAAGAATGATTTAAACAAAAGGTTCTTGTGGGTATGGTTTTTTTAGGGCGGGTAAATTTGCTGTAATTGCGCAAAGCTGCTGAGAAGGAACACAGACACACACGGGGATAGACATCCACGTTCTGTGACCACACCTCAAAGTTTTGAACAGGATGATAGAAGTTTCCCTAACACCACATGCTGAATAGCCACTCTGCATTCCTACCAGTCTGCAGGCGCTGGACCCGGTTTGTAACAGCCTGTCCTGGGGAGGGGGTGGGAGGGGGTGGGGGGGGGGCGGTATAAAAGCCATCCTGTCTCTTCCACCCCCCTCCAGCCAAGTTCGCGAAAGACAAACCTTCCCAACTTTTGAACCGCGGGAAATGCCTATGCAGGATGCAAATCGGGGGCAAGCTGTTAATCAACTCGGTTACAATTACTACGGTTTTATGCAAAGAGGAGGAGGAGCGAAGGAGAAGCCAACCCACACATCCATCATCCTTCTAGGGGTAGGTGGAGTTTAAAGTTTCCCCAACTTCCAACTTCCCACTTGACAGGCAATATTTCTGTGCAGTTTCCAGCCCCACGTAACACAGATGGTCCTTCGCCCGTCCTGAGCCCCGAGAGAGACCAGACAAAGCCCCCGGCCACTCCTCGCCTCGCGAGGCCCATAGGTGGTGTTTCACGAAACCGTCAGCTCAGGGGCCTTGAGCTGAGAATGGAAACTTAACTTCTTCTTCCAGAAGTTGTTCCCGCTTACAGGAGAGTCCCGGGGACTGGAGCACAAAGGCCTGGGAAAGTTTTCTCAGCGTTATTTTTCAAAACCGTCTTCCGCCATCTGCCAAACCATCGCCCTAAACCCCAGATGCTTAGGGAAGGAAAGTTGAGGCGCATGTGCTCAGAAATACGGCAGAAATGCAACTCGAGCCCTCCCAAAGACAACCTGGGAAGTTGCTTAAAGAGCCCCCCACGGTGGGAACGCATCCTCGGGGCCCCCGAACCCTCAGCGCCAAAGGGAAAGGTGACGGCCCCGACAGGGTGCCGAGCAGGGGTGCGCCACGGTAGCGTGCGAGAACCTTCCTCCCCAGACGGGAGGGCGAGGGGGAGAGAGAGGAGGGGGGCGCGATCCGGGAGGCTGAGGACGGGCGGCCCACTCACCCTCACTGCCGTACTGTTTGCCATTGTTCGCGCCCATCCTGCCGCCGTCATGCCCGCCGTCTCCCCGGACACTCCATAGCTGGGGCGCACCGCCTGCGCGCTCCGCCAGAGGAAAGCCCGCCCGACGGGACCGTTAGCTGCGCATACCCCACGCTCCGGGGCCAGGCTCCGGCCGGGGGCGGCCCCTTGCACTCCGGTGGGAGGGGGCGCTGCGTCCCCGCCTGGCACCCCCGATGGCTCCGGGTGGGGCCGGGGGCGGCCGCCGCTCTTAGAATCCGCGTTCCGGGCCAGCGGGCGCAGCGCCGCGGAGAGCCCGCGCCCCGGGGCCGCCCAGAGGCTCGCCGCGCCGCCGCCGCCGGGTCCCCATCCGCCCGCCCCGATCCCTCTGCGGTGGGCGCTGAGCCGCGCGGGCGGCCGGGGCTCCCCCGGCTCGGCCGCCTCCTCCCGGCGCCCCTGCGCGCCCGCGGCTTCCCCGGGGAGGGCGCGGCGGCCACTTGTTGCGGGTGCCCCGAGCGAGCAGAGACTCGCGGCCCGGCGCCGCTCGCCCGCGGGCCGGACTTTTGTTAGCGCCAGGCGCCTCCTCTCGCCGCCCAGCGTCAATCACAGCTGGAGCCCCGGGGAGGAAGGCCGGCCCGGAGATGCGCGGCCTTTTAAAGGGGCAGCGCGCCTTTTCGGGGCTCCGGCTCCCGGCCCCGGCCTCGCCGCAGGCCCGGGCGCCACCGGGGAAGCAGTTTGAACGGAGGAACGCGCTCCTGGCTCTGTTTTACTATTGTTCTTTTGCAGGCTGGGCCCCCAACTTGTAAGACGAGCTTCCGGGCGTCGTTTGAAATCCCTGGGGTTTGCCTGCCGATACGGCCTATTTTGGGTGCGGGGTCCTTTAAAATAAACAGGCACCGGAGTCTGGTTCTGTCTGACAAAGTCAGGTATCTGTGCGGGCATTCTCCTGTGGCTCCCACGTTTGGGGACTGAGGCGGGGAATGGAGGAGAGAGGGAGGGAAAACTTGAGGGGAACTTAGCAGGGAGTCACTGGAGAGCCAAAGACATTCCCCGCCCCGGTGGAAGGTTTCCTGGCTCAGAACTTTTAAGAGCTTCCTAGCCAGGAAGTGTATTTTTCTCCCCGTTTCGATGATTTTTTTTTTTTTTTCCTCCTCCTGGTTGGTGATATCCTTTGTTTAATACATCACAACCTCTTTTGGAGACTTATCTGGCACTTCTAGAGCCTTAAAGGGGCCCTTTGGTATTCCCTCCATTAAATAGAAAAAGCAAGTTCCTCTTGATGTAGTCCCTTTCCGTGTAAATGCCTAAAATTCGGTAACATTGCATCTTTGTAAAGACCTGGGGACGTCACAGCGCAAGTTTCTTTGAGGAGAGGCGAACACACAGCACAGTTTCTCCTTATAGGTGTTAGATGTATGAAATTAAATTAAACATGCGTACATAAATTAAGTGAATCACACGTCATGATACGTATACATGCAAAATATAGAAGCATGGGTAATACCACTGCATGGAGAACCAGGGCTTCTGTAATTACCTATTCCTTCAAGAGCTTTCAACCACCTGCAGAAATTGAGGTTGTGTTGGGGTAATTTCCTTAAATTTGGCACAATTGTCTTTCTTAAAAATAAGATAAAACATCATGTTTCAATATTCTAAAGTCCAGACTTTGTGTGCAGGATAAATCATGTACTGAAAGAAAATGTCATAAACGTATCTCATTTCAAGGACAGGTTTAAATAGGTTTGGTAACATTCTGGTAACAGGTTTAAATAGGTTTGGTAACATTCTGGTAACATTTCAACCTCCCTAGACCGAAGAGATTAAGGACTCCATTTTAATTCACTTTTTTATATAGAGTCTAGCATACTGCCTGGGTGATAGTATGCGTTTCCCGTATCCTTAGTGTTAAATTAAAATCTTGTGTCACAGGCCCTAAATAGGAGGTATGGGGGTCCAGAATTTGGAAGGGGCATCTGGGTGGCTCAGTCATTTAAGTGTCTGATTCTTGATTTCAGCTCAGGCCATGATCTCACAGTTGGTGGGATGGAGCCCTGCATGGGGCTCTGTGCTGACCGCCTGGAGCCTGCTTGGGATTCTCTCCCTCCCTCTCTCTGCCCCTCCCCTGCTTGTGCATGTGTTATCTCTCTCTCTCTCTCTCTCTCTCTCTCTCTCTCTCTCTCTCTCAAAATAAATAATATTTAATAGAAAAAAATGGGAAGAGTTAAATGGATTTTCAGAGACTCCAATCCCAATCTAGAAATGAGCTGAATCCACATTACCTTCATCCAGAGTGGTTTTCCGCTCACCTGGTCTTTGTAATTTTCCATCACTATTTAGGGAACTTCCCTGAATCTGATCCTTTTGGAGGCGTAAGTGAAGACAAACCCAGCAAAAAGTAGTGAATCAATGGAAGCTCATCTCAAAAGTAGAGCTAACAACCTTTTTTTTTACATGCAGTTGTCTTTTTGATGATCTCAGGCCTTCTTCTGAGCTCTACAAGTCAGGACACCGACAGCAGAAGAAACTGAGGCTCAAAACTTTAAATACGTGGAGTCACCCAGGTGGTAAATGATAGATGTATTCAGGTTCTCAAGTCTTCTTCTCACAGAGGAGGGTCACTGCCTCTCTCAACCTAGCCATTATTCATCTTGGTCACTGTCACCCCTTTATGGTTGGGTCACCGCCCAGGGTCTTTAATATCAGAGCAGAGCTAACAGTGACAAGTAAATTATAGTGACTAACGACATTTATCAACTTTGCAATTAAAGTCTTTACATATATTCAAGTCTCTATTGCCTACCATAAGGGGGAACAGAGATGATCCTGTTTAACAAACCCCAGTTTAAAACAAAATAGAAAAAAAAACACTTGATTTTTAACATCTTCTGGTTATAAAATATAAATACGTGTTGTCATAGTTACTATAAAAGCTTGCATGGAAACATGGTTAAGCAAAAAGAAGGAAAATTCCTGCCAAAAATAAAAATGTATTCACATGTATTTATTTTGATTTTTTAATTAAGATATTGTACAAATAAATGTACAATAGATATTGTACAAATAAATATCTTTAATAAGATATTGTACAAATAAATTTTTGGAATAAACCAAAAATTCCTATCTTTTTACCCAGTTACCAAACACATAGAGATTTGTAAGCTTATTGAGAAAAGGATAGTGTGGTTTTCACCCTTGTGTCCCTAATATGTAGCAAAATTTTTAACACAAAGTAATTACTCAGTAAAAACTTGCAGAGTAAATGAATGTTGAACAAAGAGATAAAGTACTTTGAATGTTATTCCACTTTCTCTCTCTGCCTTTTTTAAGAGGCTGCAACCACTGAAAAGATCAAAAAACAAGTAAGCATTCTAAATTGCCCCAAAACAACAATACTAGGCAACTACTGTTTTTCTCCAACCAGTGCCTTCCAACCTTGTTCCGGGAACACCAGTTCCTGTGCTTTGGGAACCAGTTTCACCAAGATTCCAACTGTGGGCTTCCAGTGGGAGCTTGTCAGTTGTGGAAGTCATGGTTGGTTTCTTGGCCAAGTGAGAGCCCATGATCAGGCTGCCTCAATTACCTGACCTTGTCCCTAAGGGGGGAGTAAGCAAGTGCTCCCTCCCTCCTTGCTAGACCTAGAGTAGAGTAGTATGTCCTGGCAGCGAATCAGGACTTTTAGCATCATCCAGGAGTCACAGGGCAACCCCACCACAGCATCAGTACAGACGATGTGGGTAGCCAGAAATTCTCACACCACCCAGCAGTAAGGAGGAGCCCCTTGCCTCCAGTGTCAACAGTGGTTGAGTGGGAAACCTGAACTTCTATCTCCACCTGGCAGTGATAAGGGGGCACAGTTAAAACAGAAGGCTTTAACTTTATGTATTAATATTATATGTTAACTTTATATTACGACCCATAGTCTCGTGGTAGTGTATGAAAATGACCAGGTTTCAATGGAAAACGCTTGTCATACCAAGTAGGAGGAAGATTTCAAATGAACGAAAGAAGACAATCAACAGAAACCAGCACCAAGATGATAGAGATGTTAGAATTATCGGGCAGAGATTTTAAGGCAGCCGTAGAAAAAGGTACTCAATGAACAATTACACAAACACTTGTGATGCATGAAACAAGCAGAAAGCCTGAGCAAAGGAACAGAAGATATGAAGAAGGAGCCAAACAGGAATTTCAGAACCAAAATGGGAAAGGTCAGTGGGTGGGCTGACCAGCAGAATGGAAGAGGCCAAAGAGAGAATCAGTGAATTGGAAAACAGGACAATAGATATTACTGAATCTGAAGAACAAGGAGAAAATAGGCTGAAAAAAGGACAAAGCCACAGGGACATGCGGGATTATGATAAAAGATCTAACATTAGTGTTGTCAGCATCTCAGAAGGAGATGAAAAAGAAGGAAGAACTGAAAATCGACTTGAAGAAATAATGGCTAAAACCTTCCCAAATTCTTAAAATATGAAAGTTCTAGAAGTGGAGAGCAGCTTCATGGTTGAACAGATTAAGGTGAGTTCAAAAGGAAAGTGAAGGATTATGAAAGGGCAACATAGATTTTTCACGATGAGGAATATATCTCAACTGTTTCCATGTCAGTATCAGGGTCGTGACATTATACTATAGTGTTATAAGATGTTACCATGGGGAGAAGTTGGGTAAAAGATAAATGGGATCCATTTGTATTCTTTTTTTACAGGTGCAAGACAATCTACAATTATCTCGAAATAAAAGTATAATTTGAAAAAAAGAAGCGCTTTTCTTACCATAAGAACTATTTCTGCATATTCTTTCTGTGCTACCATTTACAATACCTCCCACATCCCCTTCATATACATATGCTCACCTGGGAGAGCAAAAGTCTTAACGAGAAATGATCCCTTAGTGTTAATCAAATTTACATCTGAGTCTAGATTTAGGCAAAGAAGCCAAAAATGGTCTGTACCCAAAACCGTGAATTTCGGTTTATGAGAATTAACAGAGTCTGTCGATGAATTGCTAAATTAAATTGTCCATTTGCTTTGTCCTATGTAGACCTGATTGCAAAAACAAAAACATAAAAGTAGAAAAACCTATGTTTTAGTTGATATTTACCTCTCTGTTTCTATTTTTCAGTAGCTTAACACAGTGACCTTTCAGCCACTACAATAAATATATCCACTTTCTGAGTAGCAAGAATATGTTCTTTTCTAGCAGCATATTTTTAGAATATTGAATTCAAAAGCAGCTGGATTTATAACACCTTAGGCCCGCATTTTCTCTGGGGGTCGAGCCACCCAAGTTCAGGTTAATCTCCTGCCCTTGGTGCTGGTGAGGGACAGGCTGCCTATAACTATATTAATGGAGCCCAAATGCCAGGAACCAATCAGAGCACGTCTTTCCTTCAGCGAGACTTAGGCTGAGAGGCATGCAAAGGAGCAAGTCATTAAACACATGCTTCCTTGGGAATGCTGTAGACAAAATCAAGTTTCTCATGAAACCCGTGTTAGGAAATATTCAAATGGTCATAAGAAATCTAGCTTGTAAAAGGAAAAAATGAGCCAAAAAGTACTTTATTCACATTTATGGTGACTTTATTTTTCCTCTTGAGCATGCTGAGTTGCCTTCAAAAATCTGAATCACCTGCTTATCTTTAGTTATTGTCACATTTCAGAATATGGTTAGATTTCCATGTTCTTACTGCAGTTATATGGGAAGATGGCAACTTAGTTCTCGAGTCGACCTGTGTTTAAGTGTAATGTTATCTGAAAGAGAAAATATTGTTTTTAAGTTAATATCAATTTATTATCGAACTATGAAGCTGGATCCTTCACAAGGCAAATATTTGTTTCAGATAGAAAATAAAGGTATAGATGCTTATCACGTCGCCCCTGCCAACAACATTTAGTATGTTATTAATTAACCTGCAGAATGAGAGGAGAGGAAAAAGAACGTGGACCAATTGTATTTTATTATTGCCACTGTGCTGTTTTGAATTAAGTGTTTGCATGTCTCGCTTAATGCTCACAACTGAATCAGGCAGTGCTTCTAGACTCCACTTTATGGATGAGGATACTGAGGCTCAGAGAAATGAGTAAATCCTGTAATGGTGCACAGCAAGACTGGAACCAGGATCGGTTTGCAAAGCCTATGATATGTCTCACCACTTTCCGCCCCCAATTTCATGTCGTCACTTGCCACCCTAATTTTGGACAAAGCCCGGCTTTCGACAGAGATAGTATGTGTTTCACTTAATAAAGAAAGATACATCTTCTGACATCTGTGAAACTTAATTAGATTTCAAACCCAATATTCGTTATGCAACGTGGATCTTCCTCATAGCCACAATGATGAATGGCTGGATATCTCGGAAATTTAATTTATATATTTTGATCATAATAAAGTGAATAGATGGCTTAATAGTTTATACGGGACTCTGGAAATCATCTCCTCACCAAAGTTTCCCTTCCAGCCCTGAAAAACCAAATAGCGAGTTGCTCTAACCCAAACTATCGCAATATTCACACACTCCCAAACAGTTGCACTTCACCCTTGATTCTGCGTGCAACAGGTAATTCCATATTTATTTATACTGGTCCTTTATCAGGTAAGTATCCCATAACAGGGATAAGCCACACAAGACCCCACAATTGCCCAATCTGGCATCACAGTGTTCATGTGCTTCGCTGAGTATTATAGCATTCAGAGTCCTAACACATTTAATTATCTGGCTTGTTAGAACACAGCAAATTAGCAAACCAGAAAAGACTTTTAAATACAGAGAACAGGGGCGCCTGGGCGGCTCAGTCGGTTAAGCCTCCGACTTCAGCTCAGGTCACGATCTCGAGGTCGGTGAGTTCGAGCCCCGCGTCGGGCTCTGGGCTGACGGCTCAGAGCCTGGAGCCTGTTTCAGATTCTGTGTCTCCCTCTCTCTGCCCCTCCCCCATTCATGCTCTGTCTCTCTCTGTCTCAAAAATAAATAAATGTTAAAAAAAATTAAAAAAATAAATACAGAGAACAAACTGAGGGTTGCTGGAAGGGTGTTGGGTGGGGGGATGGGCTAGATGGGGGATGGGCATTAAGGAGGGTGCGTGTTGGGATGAGCTCTGGGTGTTTTATGTAAGTGATGAATCACTACATGTTACTCCTGACACTATTATTACACTATATGTGAATGAACTTGGATTTAAATAAAAATTAAAAAATAAGAAAATAAAAATAAAAAATAAATTTTTAAAAAGAACACAGAAAATTAGAAGCAAGGCATGGGAAGGAGTATTGCTCAATGTATTTGACAAACTGCACAGAGTTAAGGCTAGTTATAGAGAGGGTGATGACAGAAGTCTCTACAGGGGCATGGAAAAACTGAATAAAAACGGAAACAAGAAACAGATGAAAAACCCGGGGTGATGTAAACATGGGTCCTTGCCTTAGATAAGGTAATGTTAGCACCTGTAACAAACGAACATGTACATTTTAGGAACCTGGCTTAATACAACAGTTTATTTTTGGCTCACAAAACAGTCTAAGCACATGTCATTAGTCCACTGGAGATTATTCTTCATTCATGGATCCGGCTTCTTCCATCTTGTAGACTCACCAACGGCATCATCCACATGCAGCTGGCAGAAGGCACAAGGAGTAAGCGGAAAGTCATATCATATCACATCTGCTCACAACTCACCGGTCAGGACAAGTTAGATGGCCACAATGGTACAAAGGAATCTGGGAAATGTAGTCTCTGGCTGCCCTGATGTCCCTAACAATCACCCCACACTGTGGGAGAGAGGGAGAGAGAGAGAGAGAGAGAGAGAGAGAGAGAGAGAGAGAGAGAGAAAGAGAACGCAGTAATAACAGTGAACATATACGTAACTTAAGTCTTTAGTAACCCCCCAAAACACCACTTTACTGTTTAACAATTAATACATAAAACTATTATATTTCAAACACTGTTGGCTGGCTCACGCAACACACATTTCTCCTTTCCTTCTCCCTTGCCTTTCTCCTCTCTCTAGTTCAAAAGGTAAATACTTGTTTTCCCAGAATCCCCAGCAGTCATGAATGGCCGTATGGCCATATCCTGGCCAACGAAATGTAAGCAAAATTCACCAGCGGCACCTGGAATAGATTTGGCTATGGAAATAAAAGTCGGAGATAGCTTTGCCACTGTTTCCTTTCTTTTCTTCCTACATTCAACTCCACTGTTTCTTTGAAACTCTGGTAGCCATCCTGTGAATTTAAAGGAGACGCCAAGAGAATTATAATGATGGTCGCCTAGAGTCCTGAAGACATGAAGCCACTGGAACAAGATCAGCAACCTCCCACCTCCAAACTCAACTATCATGGAAGGATAAGAACTGTCTTCAGGGCACTGTTAGATTTTCTGTTACTTAAGGCCAAGTGCATACCTAAGAAATACGTATTTTGTTCATTTAAGAAGGAAGAAAAAGTAGACGATATAGCAATATTTCCATTCATAATAGTTAAACTGTATTAAAACAGATCAATACTCATGGGGCGCCTGGGTGGTTCAGTTGGTTAAGCATCTGACTTTGGCTCAGGTCACGATCTCATGGTTTGTGAGTTCGAGGCCCATGTCGGGCTCATGCTCAAGGTTCAGGGCCTGGAGTCTGCTTTAGGTCCTGTGTCTCTGTCTCTCTCTGCCCGTCCCTCGCTCTCTCTGTCTTTCTCTCTCTCTCTCTTTCAAAAATAAATAAACACTAAAAAAAATGTTGATAGATTGAAACTTAAACATGAATTATGTGGAAATATACGTGTACAAAACAGCAAACTTCCCACAATACTGGCCTGTTAAAATGATACTCTATTCACTTTCGATCATATCTAATATATTACTGTATATATAAATAATATACATTTACTTCACATGAACAAATTGTATTTCAATGTCTTGATCAAGACTTAGTCTGTACTTAAAACCAAAATCTCATGCTAGTAAGAAAGATGCAAAATAACAATGGATTACAGCACATTTTCTCTCTCAGCTATGAATAATATAAAACTTTCCTGGAATTCTTTGTGACTTTTTTTTTTAATTTTTTTTAACGTTTTATTTATTTTTGAGACAGAGAGAGACAGAGCATGAACAGGGGAGGGGCAGAGAGAGAGGGAGACACAGAATCGAAAGCAGGCTCCAGGCTCTGAGCCGTCAGCCCAGAGCCCCACGCGGGGCTCGAACTCACAGACCACAAGATTGTGACCTGAGCTGAAGTCGGACGCTTAACCGACTGAGCCACCCAGGCGCCCCCATTGTGACTTTCTTGAAAAAGAAGTTTTAATAGAACTTACAATTTGCTTCAAGGGTGGGGCGCCTGGGTGGCTCAGTCGGTTAAGCGTCTGGCTTCAGCTCAGGTCACGATCTCGTGGTCTGTGAGTTCGAGCCCCGCGTAGGGCTCTGTGCTGACGGCTCAGAGCCTGGAACCTGTTTCGGATTCTATGTCTCCCTCTTCCTCTGACCCTCCCCTGTTCATGCTCTCTCTCTCTCTGTCTCAAAAATAAATAAATGTTAAAAAAATTTAAAAAAAAACAACAACAATTTGCTTCAAGGGCAAAAAAGTGCATTTTTCTTCTCTGGTAGTGATAAGTCAATTCCCTGATATAAGCAGTTTCCACATATATGTCACCT
This sequence comes from Panthera tigris, assembly GCF_018350195.1. NCBI lineage: Eukaryota > Metazoa > Chordata > Mammalia > Carnivora > Felidae > Panthera > Panthera tigris. Next base: position 225,717,968 of record NC_056660.1, read on the forward strand.
TTCTCTGCAAAACTCAAAGAACTGTCAGTATTGAACCAACTACCCCCCTCCCATTTCTAGCTGAAATCGGGCACGTAGGGTGTGATTGGAAAAGGCTTTATGCAAGGTGTATAGGAGGTGATTTTTTGTGTGGCAATGGCTACCACGGCTGGAGTGATCAGAGAATGTGTTTCTGTGGATGTGACGTTTGTGCTGAGAGTCGAACAATGAAAAGAATGCAGCCATATGCAGATGTGGGGAAAAGAGTATTCCAGACAGAGGAAACAACACATGTAAAGTCCGTAAGACTAGAATGAGCTTGGTGTATTCCAAAGCCAACAGGGGGCCAGTGTATCAAACAGCTATTGCTATGATGATGTGATGTAACAGACTATCCCCAAACCCAATGCGTGTCTCACTTTGTTGCTCACAGGACTGTAGAGCAAGTGGGGCTGCTTTTATTCAGGCTTGTGGGTGACCTGGGCTTGGTGCCAGAATTCAGATCAAGTTCAGCTTTCCCCCACAAGTCCCCCTGGAGTCCAGGCCGAAGGGGTGAAGGTATCTAGTGCCTCAGAGTGGGTCACAGGACTCAGAAAGGCCAGACCAAACTTTGCAAGCACACTTGAAACTTCATACGCATCACAAACAAAAGAGAGTCGCATGGCTAAGTCTCAATCCAATACACGAGGGAGCTGCGTGGCTCACTTTCGTGCATTGCAAGGTCACAGGACAGGAGACTGAAGAATTAAGAAAAATAATCTCTTGCAGCCAATATGGACGGAATGTTGTGAATAAGTGGAAACTTTACAGGTTTGCTGGAAAAGGAGCACAAGTCAGATCACGTAGGGTTTTGTGAGCATGATAATAATTTTGAACTTCCTTTTAATTGTAACGCAAAGCAGGGTGATTTTCCGTAGGGAACTGATTTGATTTGACGTATTTTTCAGATCAGCAGGTTTTAGTGTGGAGAATTGACAGACTCTTAGAAGCCCAGAGACCCGTTAAGATGCCCCAGCCCTAGAACAGGTGGGGGAAAAAAAAAGGGACTTTGATTAACACAATAGTGGGAGAAAGTAAAAAATGGCCAGATTCAAGGTGTATTTTGGAGGCAGAGCCAGCAAAACTCACCAGACTGCATCTTGCATGAAATAAGAGGAAAATGAAAGGTGGCCTCCAGGTTTCTGTTGGAACAAGAGGGTGGACGGTGGTTGGAAAGATGGGGGAAAAGCACCATAAGACTGGTTGTCCGGAGGGGCAGTTTGGTATCCAGAGATGTGCTCTGGACACATTAAACTTGAGAGAACAATTAGACACACAAATGAGGTGTTAGGCAGCAGTCAAGTTAATGAGTTTAGTACTAGGAGAGAGAACATCCCTGGGTCTATCTGGAAAGCTTCAGCATATAGAAAAGTATTTTATGCCATGCAGCCAGAGGAGGAGAATTAGGAAAAAGTGCAGTTATTGTAGAAAGCTAAGGGCAGACCCCTAACGTATGTCAACAGGTACCTGTCTCCCAGAAGAGAAGTAACTGGCAAAGGAGATGAAGAAGAAGGGAATAACGAGGGGGGGGATGGCGGGTGAAAAGGTAAGAGCGTGTGCTGTTATGAAAGGTAAGAGAAAAAGGCATCCGAAGAGAGGAAGTAGCCTGATATGAAAAATGCTGACAATGGTTCAAATTTAAAGAACAGACCATAGATTTGGCAGGAAGTGCTCGTGATAAACTGATAGAAAGCCATTTCACTGGAGTAGTGGGGGAAAGGCTGGAGCATATTGAGGAAAAGGAGTTGTTTGGATGGGCTCTGTTAGGTGATAATGTGTAGATTGACAGGAATAACCCGATAGAGGGGAGTACGTAAGGGGATAGAAACAGGAGAAGGATTGGGACCTGGAACACGACGGAAGAGGCTGGGTTTGGCTAGGAGCAGGAAGAGACGCTCCCTCAAAAGAGCAGGCAGGTCGACTCTGGAATCACACGCAAGTAAGTTGTTGTATCTAGGAACGGAGAGGTAGGTTGTGCAGGCCTGATTACTTCCGTAATCTCTGAAGATCCGTCTGAGCTTCAAAACACCTTCATCTGCTTAGGCTGTGCTTGTAGCTACATCCAACATTTCCCTCTGCCCAGCCCTGCTCCCCAGCACTCCGTGCCAGAACTATGGTGGAGAACACTTCCTGGGAAACCTCTACACGAATCTTCACCGAGAGAGTTTCCAGGGTTCCCGTTCCCTCAGGAACTGGCCCACGTCTTCTACATTCTGCTCGATTTCTCTTTGCCCTTTCATTTCAAAATTCCTTGAAGAGCTATCTATGCTCACTGCCCACACTTTCTCACTTCCCATTCTCTCTCTATTGTGTTTTGGTTTTGTTTCTGTTTTCCAAACCACTCCACTGAATCCAAATCCAATGACATCCATCTTGCCAAAGCTTCCAGGTCATTTATCCAAGCCTCCTTAAACCCCGGTTCTGAATGCCAACATCATCACCTGATAACATCAACTGTCCCTCCTGGGTGTGGTTATACGCAGACCCCAGAGATGACTCTGGCTCATCTTTTGAAGATTTCAGTGCTTGCTTCATTTTTCACTCTCCAAACTCCCTTGTCCACATTCCCATGTGGACATCGCTTGTCCACATTCCCAGCGATTTCAATATACAGGGAGATGATCCTTCCAACACCCCAGGAGTTGATGGATCACAGAGCCCCTTTATTGAATGAGTATATTCTCTGTCCCACCTCGGCCACTGGCACCACTATAAACTCCACTTCAAGTACGCATTTCCAATAATGGCCTCCCATCTTTCCAGCCCACTTCCTATATTACCATAACTTAGTTGGGTTCTTTTTGCTCACCTCACGCTACTGAAATGTGATCATGTTCGCTACATGCAGACCCACTACCCAGTGATCTGACCGACTTTGCACTGTCCCAAACTGCCCTCACAGTCTCAGTTCCCTCTTTAAGAAGATTAGTTCCTACCCATCATTGAAAATCATTTTCAACTCCTACGACCTCATGCTGTGTTATTGCACTCAATTGGCCAAACCACAACACAGAAAACCAACTGTCTATCTACTTAGATATTGTACTGACTTCAGCTGAATGTGGCTGAGAAAAATACACCAGGACCCTGACCCAAAATGGACCTGCCCACCGTGCTCCATTGCCCTAGCCATCTAGTGCCCCACTCTCCTAGATGGCTGCTTCATACCTTCTGTCTCCTCAACCTTCATCAGCACCCACGAATCCTCATTCTCAGCTGATGACTTGAATTTTTTAATCTGCTAAGAAAACAGAAACAAGAGAACTTTCTAGGCTCACGTTTCCACTCAGTCCCATGGATCTGTGCCTCTTATTCTTTCCACGCTCCCATCTGAGGTTAACTCTTCCAGGTATGTTCTAGATAACATTCCCTTTCACCCACATAGCCCCAACCATAATTCCCTCTTTTCCCTTCACTACCAATCGTAGCAGATGCTGGACGTGCCTATATCCCTGAGGGTTAACAGTTTAATGGATGCCGACTGGTTTCCAACTGCCTTCACCCTCCTGCCCTCCAAAAGTTTATTCCCAGGCCCTTGGTTTAAACTGTCCTGTCCAATCACTCGTGCATCCCTAGGACTGCCTTCGTCGATTGCCAAATCAGTTACTTAGCATATATGTGATAATTTACAAAGCTAATTACTGAACCTCATAGTTCCATTATGATCGTTATTCGGCCCCTCTGCAGAAGCTCCTAAACTTTGGCGGTTTGTCTACACACATTTTATTTTTAGCTATGTATTTCTGATAAAAAAAAAAAAAAAAAAAGGCAAGTTTGACTAAATAGCTCTGGTCACAAGCCCTGAAGGGTGAGCAAAGACCCTGTGCTTAATATTAAAGGTTTCCCGGGGCGCCTGGGTGGCTCAGGCAGTTGAGCGACCAACTTCGGCTCAGGTCATGATCTCACGGTTTGTGAGTTCGAGCCCCGAGGCGGGCTCTGTGCCGACAGCTCGGAGCCAGGAGCCTGCTTTGGGTTCTGTGTCTCCCTCTCTCTCTGTCCCCTCCCCCACTCATGCTCCATCTCTCTCTGTCTCAGAAATAAACATTAAAAAAAAAGCTTTTCCATCCCGTCCCCACCCATACACCAATATTTGTTGCTATCTTGTACTATCCAATACCGTAAACATTTGCATTCCGGAAACATCATCTGAAAGTGCCGATAAATGTCTCAGTGTTGCCTGGCTCTGATGCAGCAGTGGGCATTTGATGAAGCAAGACTCTAGAATAATAAGAGTAATTCTGATGAACGTACTAGCTTGCTAAGTAGAAATACTAATTGCATTGTCTTTGGGAAAAGGGTCTTTCTAGTTTTACAGAAATACGATTTTCTATGATATAAACACATTTTGTTTTATTTCCTCCTGTCTTGCCTCATAAACTCATAATATGAAGAAGAAAGAGAGGGCACTTCAGCGGGCTTTGAGGGTAAAGAAGAGGCAGTACATTAGGAGAGATTTGTTTCTGTGGGCTCCACTTTTCTCCATCAATAATGCTTAGATTCGTTAACAGTATGGATCACCAGCAAAGAACAACCTTCCCTCTCTTTCCCCCCGGCCTCATTCATATCCCCTAAATACATTCACATGCCTTTCTTTACTTGAAAAATTTCTGCTGTCCTTTCAAAGAACAGATCTAATAATTTCTTCATGTTCAGGATGACAGCAACCTCCCTCCATTCCTCTCCTACCCAGTCACTAATTTTTTACATCTACGCTGTATTTTCTATATAATACTAACTGACCATTTTTGTTGGCTGCTTACATAAATGTTTTCTGGATTCTGAAATTCTCAAGAGCAGAGACCATTTTTTTTTTCTTTTACACTCAGTGTATTATATTCAGTACATAATAAATGAATACATTGGTGACAAACTGAGTAAATGAAGTCGATGTTGTTGCCTAATGAACAGGAGAAGAAATAGAGTTGCTAAAAGAGAAAGAAAAAACATCTAGATACACTAGACACACCAACACAATTGTCTTTGGGGTGAATGGAAAATGCTATATTAGCTGTATCCTCCTAAGATGGGAGTGTTTGTTCCCCTGAGTGTAAAGAGACCAGTGGACAAAATGTATAACATCAACATGACCGCCTCCTCCTGGGAAGACCTTCTCTCACACTGGCCCCAACTTTTGCCTGGCAAGTGAAAGGAACTGTGACCACAGGCCAACAGAGAATATACACGGAGTCATTTCTCTTATTCTCAGTGAGCAAAGCCGTATTTGGAACTGACTAAAGGAGCCGTCCACATCAAAAGGGAGACCCAACAAAACGGTAAGGTGCTACCGAAGCAAGCTATCATGGTAGAACACCCCTGTTGTCATCTTTGAGGAAGAGAAGAATGACAATTCAGGAGGATAGGGGATGGGCTTAGAGGTAAAAGTCAAGACCTCGGCTTGACCAACAAGTCACAGGCTGCATTCTGCTGCTGGCTTTCAATCATAGATGAGACGTGAAACCTGTCCACCCAAAAGAGGTAAAGCCAGTCTCTGGCTCAGTGAAGAACAACTCGAAAATAGTTGGACCAGCACAAGGGACCCAGGGCATAGAGGTATAGAGGTATATGGGCCCTGCTAGGTTCTAGGAAGGAGAGATTAAGACACTGAACAGAACCACATTTTCCAAAGAGCATACTCTAGACCAGTATCCAATAATGTGTTCCGTGAATGTAGGTTCTTTGGACACACAACAGAGCCAACACTTCCCAGCACTATCTCTGCTTCATACCCAGCTTGAAACTTTCTAAATAATTTCTCATTATCAAGGGATAAAATATGAAAAGAGATATTTTTAATTTCAACATGACAGTTGATGCTCCAGCTGAACAAGGAGTATCTGCCTTGCCCGGGCTTCTCCCATTGGCCCCCAGTCATCCTATGTTCTATCTAACACGACTCTCTGGGGGCACCTGGGTAGCTCATTTGGTTGAGTGTCCGACTTCGGCTCAAGTCATGATCTCAAGGTTTGTGAGTTCAAGCCCCGCGTTGGGCTCTATGCTGACGGCTCAGAGCCTGGAGCCTGCTTTGGATTCTGTGCCTCCTCTCTCTGCCCCTCCCCCCACTCATGCTCTGTCTCTCTGGGTCTCACAAATAAACAAACATTAAAAAAATAAATTAAAAGAAATATTTTTAAGTTTATTTATTTTGAGAGACAGAGCAGAGGAAGGGCAGAGAGAGAGGGAGAGAGAAAATCCCAGGCAGGCTCCATGCTATCAGCAGGGAGCCCCATGTGGGGCTCGAACTCAAGAACTGTGAGATCATGGCCTGAGCTGAAACCAAGAGTTGAACATTTAACTGACTGAGCCACCCAGGTGCCCCCATAAAAAAAAAAAAAAAATTTTTTTTAATGACTCTCTTGACTCCTCAGGATACACATGGCTGCCAGCTTTTTGAATGAAAAATATTTCTTTCTAAACCCACTGACTCAGGTTCTGGCAATGATCTCAAAGTGACCGCTTGATCAATAACTAGAACTACCCTGCCTCTAATCACAACAAATTGCATTCAAGCATGCCCCAAGGTGAATCCCATGAGATGTGGATGGATTTGAGTGGAGAACAGGGTGGTAAAAATATTCTTGGGTGCACATCAGATTGCAAGGGGCTCTGTTCTGCAAGGTTTCCCAGTGCCTTAGTGCACATTGTCATTTTCCAAGCGCCATCCACAACCCCCTCCTCCAAGCTGCCCCTGACTTATTTGTTCCCACCAAGCAGCAACTAAATGAAGCAGATATCTCTCAAATGTCATCTATAAGGCCCATAGACCTCACTCATTCAGCTGATCAGAAATTCAGTTAAGAACATCCATCAAGACGGAAACTCACCCGACACTAGCAAATTACAACCAATCTAGGGCTAAGCCCGGTCCCTACCACGGGGGATGGAAGGTATGGAAAATGGGTAACAGTTTTAATACAGTTAGGCCATCAGGGGAAATGTTTTAGAGCTACCAGTCTCCTTTCCTCAGTGGCAGGCCAGCAGCAGGACTTTGCTCCCAAAGGCATTGTCTCCATAAAGCATTAGAGTGTTGCCAAGTCCTAACAACTTTTGAAACCAAAGCTCTTGGTAATCTAGTTGTTGTCGGATTTTTCTGTCGGTCAGGCTATAAAAATCCACAATGTTGGTTTTGTTATTCAAGGGAAGGCCAACAGCACTTCCTTTGTCTTAATTCTATTTTCCCAATAATTTCCGTCCCCCGAGTATGTACATCTTGCTGCTCTTGAGAAGAATTTGCATCAGCTCATACAGCTCTCTTACTAACTCACTCACAGGACCGTTAGGAGAAACTTAGGAACCAATTTTAGGATTTGAAGTCACCTGAGAGACTATCTTTTCAATCGCTTCCCTTCTGAAAACAAGAAAAGTCATGCCCATAGAAGTTAGGAGTTTGCCCAAGGACACCTAGCTAGCAACAATTTTGGAAATCACCATACTAGTTAATGCATTCTGAAGAAAAAAATATGTCTCTTGAGGAAATAGATGGGTCTACTTTCACTCTGTAATGTAAGTTTTATGCTGAACAAGGATTTAAATATTAATAACAAATTTAAAGCATTAGTAATAGTCCCTAATATAGGATGGGTCCCCCTTAAAATTATCTTCAGCTTAAAAAGCGTTTTATATTTAAGTCAGTTTTTATTTTTTTTTTAATTTTTTTTAACGTTTATTTATTTTTGAGACAGAGAGAGACAGAGCATGAACGGGGGAGGGTCACAGAGAGAGGGAGACACAGAATCGGAAGCAGGCTCCAGGCTCTGAGCTGTCAGCACAGAGCCCTACGCGGGGCTCAAACCCACGGACTGCGAGATCATGACCTGAGCCGAAGTCGGACGCTTAACCGACTGAGCCACCCAGGCGCCCCTTATTTTTTTTTTAAATGATATGTTAAACAGGAAATTAAGGGTGTTGATGCTAAGCTTCATAAAAATGGTGCAAATGTACCATTCACAAAAGGTGAAATTTCCTTCCGGAATGATCAAAATCTGAAATTCATCATTCTTGAGAGACATAGTGTAGATAGAACTGGTGTTTGGTCTACAGTTTGATTTTATCTGCTAAAAGGACAATATGAGGTTGGTGCCGTCATCTCCCAAATTGCTCCTAAGGCCAGAGGTTTCTCTCCATTTAATCCATCCTCTTAAGTCATGGAGAAAGGAGAGGGATCATTGAGTCCAGAAGGCCACCATTGTCTCCGACTCCTTCTCTCACCCACAAATGACATATGCCTGTGTTCCCCTCCTCCTAAACTTTTTTTATTTGTCCATCTCCCAGTCAGCTTTGAGCTCCTTGAGGGCAAGAACCAAGAGGCATGATTGGCACAGAGAAGAGAGTCTACCATTAAATGCCAAAAGAATAAAGGCAAGGAGTAGTAGAGAAATCACCATACAGTCCTCCAGTGTGCCAGACAAAATGTAGCCACTGCAAATAGCATTTCCAAAAAGGTCCATATGGTTGGAGAAAGAAAGATCAAGATGTTCCTTGCCAAAAATCCGTGGGTATAGCAGATATGGATTAGAGAACTGTTAGTAATAAAAGGAAAGATCCATAAGGTAGGGATGACATAGCTTGAGTAAACCCCAGGCTCTTACAACTCCACGTGCTCATTAACAGAACACTACCTGGCATTTGTAGGTGGGTAATGTTTATTCCTATTTTATTTATGTCAACTCTGTAGTAAATTATATGCATTTCTCATTCTATTATGGGTGCCCGGGCATTCTCTACTTTTCTGTGTCCTTATGGAGTCTGAAGGTAAAGAAATGCCCCCTCCCTCTGCCACTGTAATGGCACATAAGGGATTCAGGTGAACCTCACACAATAGCTTCACTCAAGGTTCTGGTGTTCAGAATAGGTAGGCAGCAGCCCTTTTGGGGTAGAGTCTCAGTGCTGTTACTTTGGGTTGGGTGAGCTGCACAATATACAAGACAATATACGAGACCCACTCTGATGCACCTGAAGTTAGGTCTTAGGAGTTGAAAAGAGGGAGAAAGAAGGGAGAAAAAAATATTCCCTAATGAGCCTTAAATATTACTTTTCCCTTTCCGGTCTCTCAGTAAAAGGCCCAAGAATATTTGATTTTCTAATAAAAAAAAGAAAACCTCTGAATAATGTAGACCACAATTTCATACTTCCCTTTACATTCCTACCAACAGAAATGCAAGAACTAAGTGGTTGAATGTACAACCTCCTCCTTTCCTCTCCCAAGAATGATTCAAAATCACCATTTGTGTAGCAAATGCACACCATAGATATGGCCATCTCTGGAATGCGACAGTTGAGTGGGATTCTCAGGGTTCCAGACTCTATGTAAGTAACAAACTTGCTGACCTTGTTAGCTTGCCCCCTTGCCTACTTCACACCCTCATTTGCTACTCACGGCATTTTCTTCAGTTGTTTATAAAATGACCTCATGTTCTACGAAGAGTAAAATTAGAGATTTTGCTATGGGGAGGTGCACTATAAACATATCCGGTGGCTAATTGTTATCTTTTGTTTGAGAACAACTTGGTAGTTTTCACGGAATATAGACTTCTACAATAAATTGAGTTCAAATCTTTTTTGCAACCTGAATGCACATAGAGTACCCCCCTCCCTTTTACACTTTCTCCATTCCCTTCTTTCCAGAAACTACCTTTTGACTCATTCTAAGATCATTATAAACAGAGAGCTATGGACATATAGACCTTGGATTTCCTGACTCTGTCCTCTCTCCAGTGCTGCCTTAGACGCAGTCTGTCAGTGACTGATTTACTTAGAATAGAGAGCTCTCCAGCCAAAGTCACATTCAGCCAACTCAGCAAAATTCTTCCTAAGAGGAAAACACAAGAAAATATGACTTTTAAGAACTAACATGAGAATCTGATTTAGTGTCACTTTGTTCACAAATCAGTTTTACTCTCAGCTAGTCTCCATTTTAATGGGTCTGTTCATTTCTATTTGCTTCTAAAAGGCACGTGGTCCTTTTCACTTTTCTTAAAAGTATACTGACTTCCATGCCTTTTGCTTGCGTCTATGGCCTCTCGGTTAGATGGGACTGTCCCTGAAAAAAAAAAATACGACAAATGTAGCTTCCTACTTTGAAACCCTTCTCCCTTATTATCATCAGTGCCTAGATTATGGGCACTAACTGTACCTACTCAGATCCCCAGTCATATTACATAAATGTCTAAATTATTGTACATCTTTCATGACATGCTATTACTGTAAAAATGTTCATCATTTCGGCTCTTAGCCTTGGTGAAAGGGAATGTAATCCGAAAGACAGTGTCTGACATGTTAATCATTAATAAATCTGAAAAACATGTTGTTTGATCAAGGCCATCTTTCCCCTCTGTACAATTCTTGTTTTTTTTTAAACATCAGCAAGTTCTTCTGAAATTCATGATTATCTCTCTGAAAGCTTTAAATAACAAGTGTCGATTTCAAAACAGGCACAGGCCGATACTTTGTTATTTATAGTAAACCCCCGGTTGGCATTGCGTTGATAATCAATCTTTGTTTGTTGTTTAAGCCATTCAAACTTCCTCGGATATATAGGATTTCATTGAGTAGGGGATACTGTATGCAAATAAGTGCACTTTAGTTACAGAAAGCAGCTGTTAGAACACATTTATATTCCAGCAGCAGAGAAGAAATTAATCTCACAGTGGCTTCAATTCAAATTGGTATGATATTCCAGTAATAAATTCCCTGCCCAGATGGAATCATTTTCTCTATCATAAATATTTTAAAACACTTGATCTGTATTAAAGTTGTACAGGACTGAAACTGATTTTAAATATCTTCAATATTTTAAATCAAGCCCCAAATAGAAAAAAATACTTTGGTTATAAAGAATCCATTAAAAAAAAATAGTTTTAGAGAAGTTTCTATTTAACCCAAAAGAGAAGCTCATCAGATGATAATTTCGTCTGACTTGGAGCACCAAACGAAAGTGTACCTTTATTGTACACGATTAATACATTAATCATATTAATCATATTTCTATCATGTGTTTTAATGATACTAGTCGTTCCTTTTATATTGAAATAAATCCTGAAAGCAGCTATCATTTTTTTTCCTTTGTTTATAGGCTGAGTAGAATTATGTTGCCGATTGGCTTACTGGTTTGTCTTTTAAAAATCCGTCTCTGCATGATGTTAAAATAAAGGGGTTTTTAGTAAGGAATCTCTATCGTCACATACAAAAAAACCCCATCTCATTCTCCCCCCACCCCCACCCCCGGCCTTTAATGATCTCAGTATGCTCAGGATCATGACCTTAAGGAGAGCAGACATTGGCTTCATCAACCCAATGGGTAGAAAGCCAATTCCAGAGTTGAAGTTAATCAGTTAGGAATTGCCAGCTTGCGGGAGGTAAAATTCAGGACCCATTGGCTTACATCAACCATGAAGATGGTGTGTAGAGAGCGAGGCTGTCTTCAGGATTGCCAAAATCCAAATCCCATGTGCTTTTACAGATTAACATCAGCCCCGAAGTTATATCTGGAAGTAAACTGGAGAGTAGCCTGGTGTGCTCCGTGTAAGTATTACATAACCAAACAGGCAATCCAGAAATCAATGAGAGATTTTAGGCACTAGCAGATGCTTTGAACTGTTTGGAAAAACAATCAATCCATTGCACAAGCCAGGCGGAGTGCTCTCATGACACTGACATACAGGTTTGTCCTTGCTTGATAGTGTGTGGACCAACTCTTCCTCAGATGTCAATCCTTACACCTCGAAAGACTGGAGAAGGCAGAGATGCATTTCTCCAAGCATAGACAGGCTGTGCATTCTCAGGTGGGTGTGATGATTTATCTTGAGAAAACAAAATGGTGGAATGGTTTCATCAAGATGAAAATACTCACAATATGATCACAGTCGGAGGTAGTTCTTGAACTTCAGATCGCTTGGATCAACGAGAAAAAATGGTACTCAATAGAAGAATTTGACCCTGCAAAAAGAAAACCAAGATCTATTTTTGAAATTGAAAGTAGAATTGAAAGTCAAAACTAAGACTATAGTTCTTTTAGTGTCTAAATAAAGTTATATTTTCTCTGTTGCCTTGGAAATTAATTCAAACTGTGAGTCAGGGCCAACCGAGACTGATTTTTTTTTCTGAATGGCCGGTTGCTTATACCTTCAAAATGACGGTAGTTTCAGGTTAGCTAGACAAAGCTTAAGTCACAATGCAATAGAAGGACGTAGGCAGAAGAGAAACAGATGGAAAGATTGTTCTGTCTTGTTCACGCTAATCTCTCTTTCATCAATGGAGATCATCTCTCTTAGAGTAAAAGATCTTTAGAAAGGCATAGGGGGACGCCACAACTCTTCCAGGAGACCCCTCTGGTAAATATTTCACAAGAGACAAGATGCACGTTTTCTTATCTGTCTACTCAGAATAACTGGTCACCCTCTTGCGCATCATCGCCTTTATCTGTCAGCTAGAAGATCTGCCTCTATGCCGTCTTTCACTTAATCGCAGCATCCCATGGGCAAGTTAATAATGACGTCTACAAAATTGTAATGCTTGTCGATTTTATGTCTAAAACTGCACGAAATGTACATTCCAGGAATCATCAACAACTCTTAGCCTCATGTACATTCTGGATTAAAGAGAAATTTTCATTGCTTCATGACGAGAGCTGTTGAGTAGCCCAGGGATGGTGAGCCTTGCAATAGCTTTAACTTCTAAAGCTCATGGTAATAGCTGGAGGTTGCCCACCAGGTGCTTCCCGTACTTTAGTACAGAGCGCTGCCCCTCAGTGGGGTAGACGCATTGATATTTCCACTAATCCCAGTGTATACATTTCTTTGATACCAGTGAAATAGTAAAAATGACATCAAGAACCAACTTAAAAGGAGAATTAAATACAAGATCGACAGAAATGTGCTTCGTAGCCTGGTAGGGATTGGTGGAAGAAGCAATCATCACAGAATCTAAACACAAAGAGGGGTTATTCTTACAGGTAAATCACAGGAAAGGAAGCTGAGGTCTACAGCTACGGAGTGACTTTTGCAAAGTAACAGCAAGTTACTTTAACAGAAGTTAACAGCAAGGCTCCGACAGTAAAATGTTAGGAAGAGTCCCATTACTTTTCAATGATTTTTGCAATTTTAAGCAGTCTTGGCATGCTGATTATACGTATATGACTTGAATAGATACATAATTGGATACACGGTCCATAAATATATACACCTGGGTGACGATTCCTCTTCCCAAACTGTTACATTAGGAGTCACTCTAGCCACATGTCTCCCAAGGGCAACGTGAGACAGAAGGAGACACCCAGATCCACAGAAAATGACCGCTTATATCTTTCAGTTTCCCTAGAATATGGATCAAGCACTGGGCATATTGAGGCACTCTTCGTCTGATTCCAGCTATCACTGGAGTAGATCGGCTTCTCACCGAGACTGCCTGGAGATGAGGGGCCCCTCGTGAAACACCACAGTTCCGCCTTTCTTTCAAACCAATACTCTGAAATCGTCCAGGTCGTAGGAAGCTCAGGGGACAAAGACACCCCCGTCTTGATATCTTAAGCGTCCTCTCCTGACCTTGACTCTCAAGCTGAGGGGATACGTAGATCTGGACTTTTTAGTCCACTGTGGCATTCAAGTGTCTGAATTTAGAAGACGTTTGATAGGATCGTTGTAGTCATGTTGGTCAAATAGTGACTTACCTGAGGCACAATGTTACTGACCTTCCAACCACTGCCGTTATTCCTTCCACCAAAAAATGGCAAGTTTTACTGAAGTATATACCAGAAGCCAAACAGTCGAGTTCAAACTCTGAATTCAGTCTTTTTAAAAAAAAAATTTATTTATTTTGAGATAGAGAGAGGATGCACGTGCAAGAGAGTGGGGGAGGGGCAGACAGAGAGGGAGAGAGAATCCCAACCAGCCTCCACACTCAGCACAGAGCCTGATGCTGGGCTCAGTCTCACAAGTGTGAGATATGACCTGAGCTGAAATCAAGAGTCAGACACTTAACCGACTGAGCCACGTAAGTGCCTCCTGAAATTCACTCTTGGGACTGAAGCTCCACAAGACCCTTGCTGAGTCTGTACCACATAAAAAGAAGGAGGACTGAGCATCAGTTGAAACAACAAGAACTGGACAGGAATTTATGGAACAACTCTTCTTTACCATGGATTGAAAACAAATCGGTATTTCGCAGATTCAGTCTATGCTCGAACCCGCATCTGGCAGGATATTTGTCTGCAAAATTGATGACTGGAAAAGGTTAGCCACTTTTTGGGAAATGATACCCGATTCCTTAACGATCTGAGACAAAGTTCTATGTGTTTCAGATGGTAAACTATTAGAAAGGACACACTCTGTCAGAAAACCCTACCCGATAAAGAGCCCACACCGGCTTATACTTGTCGACATTTACGGGCAGCTGGAGACAGGGCTGCAGGATTTTTGGATCTTAGTCTCCACACTGGCATTGGCTGGAGATGTCTTTTTACCCAGTGGAGAGTTGTGTGAAGAAGAAAGGAGAAGATCTTCAGGAAAGCGTTTTGAGAAGCAGGAATTATTATATAAAGATGTCATCGAAATACCCGATGCCAAGACGATTCCCAGAGGAAAGAAGGCTTAAATGTGGACAGGTCCTATAGGAACCAAAAGTAAAGACCCCACATAATGGACTTATAGATAAATATAAAAGTTGGCAGAAAACTGGATAATGTTTGGCATTTCAGATCCAAAGTTCAGACCAAAGTTTCTGCTGAGTATCCAAATGGGTAATAGTGCACGTTATTGTATTTCTTAAGTCTATTGTGTGCCAAGTAGCAGCTAGGTACTTTACATATTATTCTCAAATTAAAATTTAATTCTCAGGGCACCTGGAGGGCTCAGTCGGTTAAGCATCCGACTTCAGCTCAGGTCATGATCTCACAGTTCATGAGGCGGGCTCTGCGCTGACCGTGCAGAGCCTATTTGGGATTCTATCTCTCTCTCTCTGTCTCTCTGTCTGTCTCTCTCTCTCCTGCTCTTCCCCCACTTGTGCTCTCTCTCTCAATATAAACAAATAAACTTTAAAAATTAATGAAAAAAATTAATTCTTAGCCGAATGTTATTTTGTAGATATTATTTTCAATTTCTGATGAGAATATCGAGGCACAGAGAGATTCAGCTGGTTGTCTGCAACGCCACCCCTAGGAAAGAGCAGAACTGGAGTTTAAACCCCCAAGAGACTACAAGACCATGGTTTTGTCCATGACGCTGCATGATACTGAGCTGAAAAGAGACAACATTAACGGAATGCGCAAAATTTTAAGGGTCCATATGGGACCCCCAGTCAGAGGGTGTCATTTCTGAGAGATCAACAATTGGAAAAAACGGTCTTTGTATTGCATCCCTGTTCTCTTTGTGCATGTAGGGGATAATGGGACAGCATTTAAATTTTTTTTTAACGTTTATTTATTTTTGAGACAGAGAGAGACAGAGCGTGAACGGGGGAGGGGCAGAGAGAGAGGGAGACACAGAATCGGAAGCAGGCTCCAGGCTCCGAGCCATCAGCCCAGAGCCCGACACGGGGCACCAACCCACGGACCGCGAGATCGTGACCTGAGCTGAAGTCGGACACTTAACGGACTGAGCCACCCAGGCGCCCCAAAGGGCTGTGTTTTTTAAAAAACCTTGTGAATTTAAATCCATGTTCTAGATTTGAGTGTTATCCCTGTAAGTACTGCCAAGGAGAACACTACTTTAACCTTTCTCCAATTTTCCCAAAAATAAAAGTTTTCAAGGACAAACATTAGTGCAGATTATACCTTGACAGTGTCTCAAAACTCTGCATGGCTCTATTTGAACAGAAGCCAAATTTATGGAAAAAAAAAATGTCCACTTCAAAAGCTTAATGAAGGCAATTTGTCAACAATTTCACACATCATTTGCTCACAACCTTTGAATAGAAAGTTTCCCAATTTACCTTTTTCCCATGTGAACTTCTGGTCATGTGCATTTAGTGATTCATTAATCATCATTTTCCCCAGAAACTGAGATGCAAGCAAAACACAATCCAAACGATCTGGGAAAATATATTCGATCCGATATGCTTATCATTTATATTTATCTTTTATGTGATGTCAGAACAGTGTACATAGAATTATGATCGGAGGCTGGTCTAAGATTTGGAATGAATTTGCTACACAAAAGGTTAAAACATCTTAATTGTTTCCTAGATTGTCTAGATATTAGACGTCTAAAAATTTTGTAGAGGAGGGAGAGAAAAGGAGACAAACAGAAGCAAATGAACATGACTTACAGGAGAACAAGCAAAGGCTTCCCTTGGCATGGATTCTTGAAATAATTAACACGACACTCTTTGCAAAGGGACCTACTTGTCAAATAGCTAACTTAAATCCATGACTGTTGATTGTCAGTTGCAAAACAGATGATCTGTTTTGCAATCCGAACAGCTGAGCGGTGGGATGATGGAAAGTAGTTAATAATACCAAGAATAAGGTTACTGCACATAGCCGATACTATTTGTATATGTGGGGCTCATAAAGTGTTATAGTGATTGAGGGAGGAGTTGCAGATGCTTTTGCTATTTCAGTAAAGCAAAGAAGCGTAAAACACTTCAACAGACAAGGGGGCGCAAAACATTTGGTGCTGCGATACTTACGGCAGAAACTATTTTCTGTTAAATTTTTAATGTAAGGCAAAACTTCCCTATTGCGTACTTGGGCCGCCCACATAGGGGACTCAGGTATGACATCTACATTGACAAAGAAAGGTAGTTTTATAAGACGAGGTGAAATATGCTCTTGACCCAGGTATCTGGATAATTTGTCAAAAAGAATTAGAACCAGAAAAAAAAAATGGGAAAACTGGTGGAGGACTTGGGAAAGTGTTGGAATACATTATCCAGTGATTTTCACCCTTCAATCCACTTCTCAGCATAAAGGATTGTGTTTGCTAAACTATTTGGGCTGTAATGATTCATAGCACCGGTGGTGGAATCTGACATGTGTCTGTGTGCGTGTCTCTGTGCACATATACTTATTTTTACGCATGTAAGTGCTTTGTCCGAATGAAATGTTTGGGCTACATTTATTACCCAACGGATTTTAATCAGCTTTACCAGATATGTATTGAAATCATCAAAGTTCTTAACTTAAAGATAATTCCCTGAAGAGCTTGATGAAATGTTCTTGTTCTTTTGTTTATATTTTACTAAGAGAACGAAATGTTTGCTTTCGACTAAACTGATCGATTGTCTGTGCTGTTTATGAGCATTCATACATCGTTCTTTTTGTCCCAGCCTTCTGGAAATATACCTATCATACAATTGCTTGAGTTGACATAGAACACATTGATTTGATACACTTATATATACTGCAAAATTATCACCACCACAGCATTAGCCAACTCTCTACCACCTCGCATAATTACTATTTCTTTTTTGTGGTAAGAACATTTAAGATCTACTCTCTTAGCAACTTTGAAGTATACATACCTATACAATAGTATTACCTATTATCATCGTGCTGTACATTAGAGCTCTAGGAAGTTGTTAATCTTATAACTGGAAGTTTGTAACTTTTGTCCCATATCTTCCCATTGCCTCCATTCCCCAGCCCCTGGTAACCACCACTCTACTCTGTTTCTAAGTTCAGCTTTTTTAGATTCCAAACATAGGTGATATCACATAGTATTTGCCTTTCTCTATTTGACTAATCTCATTAACATAATGCCCTCTGGTTTCATCTAAGTAGTTGTAAATGGCAGAGTTTCCTTTTTTCTCATGGATGAATAATATTCCACTGTGTGTGTGTGTGTGTGTGTGTGTGTGTGTGTACACAGCACACCATCTTTGTCCATTTGCTTGTTGACAGGCACTTAGGTTGTTTCCACAGCTTGGCTATTGTAAATAACGCTGCAATAACATAGGTTTGCTTAGGGTTTTTTCTCCATTATTCTTATTTTTCAAATTCCATTGTGGTAGGTCTAGATGTGGATGTTATTTTATTCAAATTATTTGACATTCACATGGTTCTTTCCATCTGAAATTTCATGGAAAATATTCTATTAATGTGAGTGATTCTTCCTTGCCATTTACACTTATTCTCTTTCATCAGAACTCTTATTAGATAGATAAAGGAATTTCTGGATCTATTTTCCAGGTCTCTTAATTTTTTCTTTTATTTTTTGTATTTCTTTGCTATTTTGTGTTTTAATCCGTGAACATTCACAACTTGAGGTTTTAGCTTCTGAATTCAGTCTTTATTAGCTAATCGGTTTCGTCCATTCTATCTCCTTAGATTTTTTAAATTTAAATGATCATATTTTTTCATTTTCAAGACATCTAATAAGTTATTTTATAGCAGCCTACTCCTGATTTATCCTATCCTATATTTCTGAGATTAATGATGACACTTTAATTTTTAAAAATTTTTCATTGAAAAGATGATTCATGCTTATCATAAAAGCAAACCTCCCCCCCACCCCCAATAAAAGCTTCAATGGACAAATAAAAAATTAAGTCTTCCTCCTAGCTAGAACGAGCAGAGGCTTCTGGAAAGCAAGTTATATCAACAGTTTCTTTTTTGTGGGTATAGAATTCCAGAAATTTTCTATGCATATTTAGCATATATTTATATGTGAGCCTATATGTTTTTTAAACAAAAAAGTTGGTATGTTAAACATACTTCTAAAACAGTCTGAAACATGACTGTTTTTGGGTTTCTTTCCATTATTTCACTCATAAAATTTTGGAGGTAATTTTATATCCATACATACAGAATTATCTCTTTAAAAAATACTTTCTCAACACTTACTGTATGGATCACCATAAATTATTTATTTACTGTCTTATTGTGAAATATTAAGATTATCACTGTTTTTTTGCCATTACAAACAATACTGTAGTAAACATGTCTGCTTATTTAGCTTTTTCACATAGTATGAATATGTTATAGAATGAGTCCCTAGAAATGGAGTTTCCAAGTCTAAATGTACACACATTTAAAATTTTGACAGGGACACTTGGCTGGCTCAGTCAGTTGAGAATCCGACTTCAGCTCAGGTCACGATCTCATGGTCCATGAGTTTGAACCCTGACTCTGGCTCTGTGCTGACAGCTCAGGGCCTGAATGAAGCCTGCTTCAGATTCTGTGTCTCCCTCTCTTTCTGCCCCTCCCCCCCCCCTCTCTCTCTCTCTCTCTCTCTCTCAAAAATAAATAAAAAGATTTTTAAAATTTATTAAAAAATAAAAAATAAATAAAATGTTGACAAACGTTACCCAACTGTCCTCCAAAGAGGTTGCATTAGCAATTTATGAATGCTTACTTCCTCATAACCTTAACAAAACCATACATTATATTTGAAAGTGATAAGCTATTTTTCCGCTGGGGGTGTTGCAATTTTTCCCACTTTGTCACTCTGTTTTTTATTTTATTTCAATGCAACTATTTGAAACTTTATTTCCTTCTAGGTTTTTTTACCTTTCTTAGAAAGGTCTTTCTCCTGCCAAAACTGGAAAAATATTTAACCGTGTTGTCTTTTAATACTCTCCTTTCACCTGAAATTTACTTTTATTATAAAAAATGAGGAAGCAAGCTAAATAATATTTTCTTATTTAGTGGCTATTCCATCTGCTTGTCACTAAAATTGAATAGCACTTTCATCAGATGCTAAATTGTCATATGATTATATTTCCTTATGTCTTCGTCTCTTTACTATTAACTCTGCTTTTGGGGGTGTTAGTTCTTCTCTTTGCTGAATTCGATGACATCATATTGATGTACTAAAATGCATGGTAATTTTGGTTATGTGCTTTATGTTTGAGATTCTCTGTGCCCCAGTCTGTGGAAATTCTTGGGAACTGCTGTTAGCATTTGTTATGGGAGGAATAAATTCTAATTCTGCTTGGGGATGGAAGTACCTTACCATTTGGTGCAGCCCCCTCACCCCCGTTAGTCACGAGTATCCTCAAAGATGTTGGGCACTGCTCTGATTCTCTGGATCCAGTGCCCACACTCACTGCTCCAGCTTGGGGTTCAAGAGCCCTGCTGTATCTATGAGCCACTAGATACAAATTACTGCCGGATGAAGGAGTAGGGAGGAGAAACACCACACTTCTTAGCTGTTCCCGTGGTTTACCAAAACAATCACCCAGGCAATTGCCCTAGCCCCCCCTTCCTGCTTCCTGACCCTATTACCTCTGGGCCTGGAGCCTCTGTGGAAGTGCCTCTACCTTTTATAGAAGTCCTATTCTGCATGTGCTATTGGCATCAAACTTGTCTTCCTTTTGGAAGAAGAAATCAAGGATGTCTCCAAATTTTCAATCCATCAATGGCAGTCTTTTGGGTTCTAGCATGTTATAAAGAATCTCTTTTTTTTGTCATTTCTAATTTTGTGTGGGAATGGCAAGCAAGCATAGGCATTTGTTGTGCCATTTTGACCCAAGCTACAGACCTTTTCCTTCTTAGTAGGATCTTGTACAATTTCCATTGATGAAAAACAGAATATTCTTCATGAAATATGGCCTCAGACCATTCCATTTATCATGTGGTTTTCAGCAACATTAACTATATGATCCTTGCAACTTTAAAGAGTACTGTTTAATAATAAGTTCCTCTAAAGAAGAGCCTGAGATGAAGACTTAAATTCAGGCATTTTATTTGGAAGGCAATCCCAGGAATCAGGAGTGAGAGGGAGGGGAGAATAAAACAGAGAGGGAGGAAAACTTGACAACAGATGCATTATCAAGGTCATCACTGTAGGCAATGGGGGCTCCATTCCACTACTAGTTCTGCAGAAATGTGTAAGATACATCTCAGAATTGCCCACCTGAGGGAGGGACGAACGTCCATTTACTCTACTGGCTTCAGTCCCCTGCTGACTGAGGGATTTCGCTCCGTGACTTTAACTCCACTTTTACATACATGTGCCAGCTGGCCATTCAGGTCCCTGCAGTATTGAAGAGAACATGATACCTCAAAGAAAATATGGCCAGGCTTCTGGAGGAGAAAAGATGCCCTGTGCATGTTTGAAGTGAGGCATTGTCAGTACAAGCTTACCCTAAATTTAAATGAAACTATCCATTGCACCTTTGTCTGAAATCAGAGATCAGTCAAGGTGATTGATGTTGGCTCAGAGGCATATATGAAAAGTACACATTGGCCTTAGCGGTGTGTCTTGTGAGAAAAAGATCATAGAACATATCTGGAATGACCATTGCCATACCACAACTTCTTGGACAGTTCCTGGGCTGAGTTCAATTGGGGTTTACTTGTCACCCCCTCTGTCAATGCATACAGGATATAGCTTTCTCAGTTTCTGGAACCTGGAAAAGGTTTGCTGTATCTGAAGACCTATGAATATGGTCTGAATCCTACTAGAACTCTCTATTTGTAAAATGTTTTTTTAATGTTTCTGTATTTATTTTGAGAGAGAGTGTGAGTGGAGGGAGTGGCAGAGAGAGCGGGAGAGAGAGAATCTCAAGCAGGCTCCCTGCCCAGCACGGAGACTGACCCCAGGACTCTGTCTCATGACCATGAGATCATGAACTGAGCCAAAATCAAGAGTCAGACATTGAACAGACTGAGCCACCCAGGAATCCCTCTCTGTATGTTTTATACGTAGCATTTATATTAGAAGCTGATTTAACATTACTATGATATGTAATATCATCTAGTACTTATGTAAGAGTGTTAAGTATGTGGCATACATTCTCCACCGTCTACATAACTGAGAAGCTGTTCTACACGTACCTGTCAACTCCACGTGGGACCTCAGAATGCTTCTCAACACCGTGCTCCAATTTGACATTTGAGTTACCGTTTACTTGCCCTTTGTCGTTTAATGCCTCTTCTTACTTCGTGACAATCATCAAATTTACTCAGCCTCAAAGTGATTCATCAGAAACATCACAGGCACGTAACATCCAAAAAAAAAAATTGCGGGAGTTCATATGTTAAGATAGCACTGCTTGGCAATGAAGTTAAGATGACCCTTGCTCACGTGGCCGTCAGTCCCTTTGCAGACCTTACAACTCTGAACAGAACTCTGCCAAATCTTGTGTAGCCATCAGAAGTTCTTGAGGTTGAAATAGGGGCTGGGTGTCCAGATTGTAATACAGACCGCTCTCACCTTCGCAAGGTGCCATGTTATCTAAAATGTGTGCACGGGGGGACTGTGTCCTTGCTTTACACAATTCTCTGCTAACTGAGATCCCATCTACAATAATATCGAGCCATACATTTCAGTTAACAGAGTACTGCAAAAGGAAGGACTGCCTGTATGTAGTTCAACTCACGAACGGTCAAAATTACAGAATAATAACCTGGTTCCGGAAGGTCCACGCCTTGCGCCTCAACGTGGAGATCCTTGCTGCATGTGAAGTTCAGGAGCGGGTTTACTGACCGAGCTGTGCTCTGCGTCTGTGATCCATCTATTTGAGAACAGTTCTCATTGAATTGGTGGGGAAAGGAAATCATCCAGCTGCCTGTAAAAGCACTTGAAAGATTTGCACCCACTGTTATTTTCATCTCGTTCAAATAAGGTCCCATACTTCTGGCCAGAACATCTTGATTCAAAGAGGTAGTGAAAGCAAGCTAAAGATAAGTACACCTTTAACAGCAGTCCACGGTGGAGACAACAGCCCCTTTGATCCAACACTGTTAATAACTGAATGTTTGGGCTCACCCCAATCTGTAGGTTGAAATCCTGACCCCTAAAGTGACGGTATTAAGAGGTGGGGGTCTTCAGGAGGTGGGTGTGAGGGTGGAGCCCTCAGGAACGGGATTAGTGCCCTTGTAAGAAGACACTCAAAGGGATCCTCCTCGGACCAGGAAGACACTCTGACCAGAAGCAGGATTTGCTAGTACCTTGATCTTGAACTTTCCAGCCTCCAGAGCTATGAGAAATAAATACTTGTTGTTTAAGCCCTCCAGTCTCTGGTAGTTTTATCTTAGCAGCCAGAATGGATTAAGACAAGCATCATTCCAAACTGTATATATGGCATGCGACCATAAAATTTTAAAAGGAAGAATATTTTTTTGATCCTTTATTGATCTTTAACGACATTAATATAACATGCCGGTGGTTGGGGTGCCTGGGTGACTCAGTCAGTTAAGCTTCTGACTCTTGATTTTGGCTCAGGTCATGATCTCATAGTTCATGAGTTCGAGCCCTGCTTCAGGCTCTGTGCTAACAGTGCAGAGCCTGCTTGGGAGTCTCTCTCTCTCTCCCTCTCTCTGTTCCTCCTTCACTCAAGTTTCTCTCTCTCTCTCTCTCTCTCTCTCTCAAACTAAATAAACTTTAAAAACATATAATATTTCTGTGGTTAATGGTAGATATATTTCTTGACAGAAGGCTAAGCCGTTGTTAGAAAAACTTTAAGCCTCACAAACAAGTTTGGGAAATTCTAGAATTAGAACAAAACAAGCAGCTATTTTAAAGTCTGTTTATCAGAAGGTTACTGTTGAGTTTCAGTTTCTGCTCCTGTCTATTGTTTGTGGCATTCCTAATCACCATTTTCACTCACCAGCACCATTCTCTCAGCTTTTAAACATTTCCAGTTCCCCAAATATGATGCTTCCAAGTAAGACTCATTCCGTTGCAAGTATAAAAGCATAAAAATATTTTTTTAAACTGGAAGGATGCATTAAAAACTCAACAAGTCCAATAGTCTCATTTTAAATATGAGGAAACTGATACCCAAGATTTTAAGTGATGTGGCCAATGTCCCCTAACTTTTTAGACGCAGAGTTCTGCCTTTCTTCTAAATCTTTCATTCTGGGAAGTCGCAGAGAACTGCCTTCCCAGCATATAGATAATTCCTGGGAGGAATCATGGAAAATAAAAGAATTGCATTCATAGGCAGATGCCTGGAGAATTTCCCTCACTTTTAATTTCTTTTGTTGTTATTACAATATGTTGTTACCATGAATAAAAATATGGGGAAAAATTAAAATGAAACAAATTGCAAACAATTAGATTTACTAGTTCTTCGTGAAAGGTAACATATTTAACATATGTTTCTCCAGATTACAGCAGCCTGGAGGAAAACCAGTTTTGAAATAACAGCAACACGAGGTATTTTTCTGACTCAGGCCTTGCCCACAGGATTGTAAGAAATTTAGCCTCCCTTAAACTCTTCCAACTAGTTCAGAAAGTCATTATCTGGGGATTTTTTCATACGAGCACACAGTATTGTTCCTCTAGCAATGTTAATCCTACCAATTCTTACTCTCTATGGCCTGTTGCTTCTTTTGTCGGGCCAATCCCAAAACACCACCTGCGTCCTATCGAGAGATAAATTTGGGGAATCGATGGACAGGGTGCCACACCCCCTGGATGGTTGTGTCTGGCTCCTGATAATGATAAATACTAGGGCTCTTGATAATGAAAGCAGTCACGGCAGGGAGTTACTTGCTCCTTGGCCCCCGTACACCTTTGTGATATTTGCCTGAGGGGTGAGGTCCAAGTTCTGGCAGTGGGAAGACTGGCCCATGTGATTTCAGACTGAACACTCTTTAGGAGGAAAACGAACTTGAGCCACGGTATGTTTTCTCACAGGTCACCTGGGGGCCAGCTGCCCCCATTCTGTGGATGCAAATCATCTCCTTTCCCTTCCGCTTTAAGGCCCAGGTCTCATGCTGGATTCTGTTGTAACA
Organism: Panthera tigris; assembly: GCF_018350195.1. Classification (NCBI taxonomy): domain Eukaryota; kingdom Metazoa; phylum Chordata; class Mammalia; order Carnivora; family Felidae; genus Panthera; species Panthera tigris. Next base: position 225,742,602 of record NC_056660.1, read on the forward strand.
GCAAAGAAGTGGGATGAGGGAAGCATGACGATGCCACCTGAGGGACGAGAGTTTACAAGTCCCGCCCTGGGGCGGGTGTCCAGGGCCTCTTTTGTAGGTAGGTCTGGTGGGGGGTTTGAGGGAATGATTGGGGTCATCAGATTAGGTAGGACAGAGAGTTTGAAGAGGAAGTGTAGAAGGATGAGGGGGACTGGGGGGACACAGGAACACTGGAAGTTAGAGGGATGCCCCAAAGCACTCTCTGAAGACACAGTGTGACACATTTCCCCTCTGGGGAGGAGGCAAGCTCATTGGGTGAGGTCCCTTGTTCTTGTCCTTCCATCTGGAACTATTTCTGGAAGCTCTCCTGGCTGTTCAATAAAACAGTCACGTTGCCTCCATGTGAAGGCTGGGAAGATGGTGTGCCAGAACTTGGAAACGACCCGCCACCTGCTTCCTGATCGCCTGGGTGGGGAAGAGGGCCTCAGGAGGGTAGAGTGGAGGATGGAGAGGTCCTTTTCTCGGGAAGTAATCAACGGAAGGAGGAAGAGACTGCCAGGGAGCAGACAGCCTGAGTCCTTGACTTGCTTGGCAAACACAGTTTCCCTGGCCTCTTTTCCCCATCAGTGACCAGAGGGAAAGCCACATCACCCGACTCTAGGGAGCACCATGCTGATCAGTGTCCATAAGGATGGCATCTCTGGGGAGGAAGACATGTGGATTTATGCACGCTGTGTCATTATCACACATTTTGTGGCTTAAAACAACACAATTTTATCATCTTACAGCTCTGTATGTCACAAGTGTGAAATCGTTTTCACTGGGCTGCAGTCAAGGGTGTGTGCAAGCCCATGTGCCCTCTGAAGGCTCTGGGGGAGAGTCTGCCTCCTGTCCTATCCAGCTTTTAGGGTTCCCTGCCTCCCCGGACCCATGGCTGCTTCCTCCATCTCCAAGCCAGCTGGGCCGCATCTTCTCTCTGGCCTCTGTTTTCTTCCCTATGTCTTCTCACCCTTACTCGGATCCCCCAGCCTCCCTCTTAAAAGAACTTTTGTGATGACTTTGGGCCCATCCAGATGACCCAGGATAATCCCATGGTGTCCAGATTCTTTGTTTAATCACTTCCACAATGTCCCTTTTACCATGTGAGCTGACATATTCATGGGTTCAGGAGATCTGGATGTAGGCATCTTTGGGGAAGGCCATTACTCAGCCTGCCCTAAGATGCATAGTCCGTGCAGATATATGCGGAGGCCCTGGTAGGGACCCCACCACCCATGCTGGCACAGAGGGGGCTAGGTTGGCTCTGGACATGGGCCATTATGGTCCTACTTCCCATGCATTGGCCTTCCAAGCCCCTAGCACCCAGTGTCCCCATGCACTGAATCAAGGGCTAAGTTCTCTACGTGTTTTGTTCTGTCATCACCGTGTGGCCCCCCAAACCATGTACCTTCTGCTGGTCACAAAAAAGTCTGAGCAGTACAGTCAAGTTGCCCTCTCTCCCCTGTCACTAATCGGTTGTTAGAGACAAATTCATACTCTTTTCTTTTACCTTTCCCTGGGATGACGTTCTTTCCTGGAGGCTCTTTTGTGTGCAAAGTGGTCAGCACCACAAAACATATCAGAAAGCCCACATGCGTCCGAATCCTCGCGGTGGATACACACGAGGCCCTTGAGCACGGCTCTTAGTGCCATCGTGACTCAAGATAGAAGTTTCTGGGACCAAAAATGCACACCAGTAGAACAACTTGTGGGTATTTTTTTTCAATAAAGTAACCAATAATTTTGAGGTCGTGAGAGTTAAACAAAAAACCTCCTTGCTATCAATGGCAATAAATTATTTATCTTAACTACGCAATTTGGAAAAATTATGTTTGGCATTATGTAAATGCAGCCTTTTTCAATAACACAAAGAATTTGTTCTATTAAAAATTTATCACTTGAAGATAAATAGAAAGCAGACTTATCAAGAACAAATCAGAATTAATACTAAAATTACTACTAATAAATAATAATAAGATCCTCATGTAAATAATGAATGCCATACTCCAATCTCCTCGCTTGTTCGCTTTTTTGTTTATTTTTGTTTTTAAATTTTTTTTCAATGTTTATTTATTTTTGACAGACAGAAACAGAGAGTGAATGGCGGGGGGGGGGGGGCGGTGCAGGGAGATAGGGAGACACAGACTCCAAAGCAGGCTCCAGGCTCCGAGCTGTCAGCACAGAGCCCGACGCAGGGCTTGAACTCGTGAACTGTGAGATCATGACATGAGCCCAAGTCTGACCCTTAAAAGACTTAACCACCCCAGTGCCCCTTTTAGTGCTGTTTTTAAAAACAACGTAATATAAAAACTGTCACGGGGATGCACAACTAGTATGTCAAATTCAAGTCTGGACACCTAGTAGAAAGGGGTTCTTTCAGACATCCAGATGGCCAACAGGCACATGAAAAGATGCTCAACGTCGCTCCTTATCAGGGAAATACAAATCAAAACCACACTCAGATATCACCTCAAGCCAGTCAGAGTGACCAAAATGAACAAATCAGGAGACTATAGATGCTGGAGAGGATGTGGAGAAACGGGAACCCTCTTGCACTGTTGGTGGGAATGCAAATTGGTGCAGCCACTCTGGAAGACAGTGTGGAGGTTCCTCAAAAAATTAAAAATAGATCTACCCTATGACGCAGCAATAGCACTGCTAGGAATTTACCCAAGGGATACAGGAGTACTGATGCATAGGGGCACTTGTACCCCAATGTTTATAGCAGCACTCTCAACAATAGCCAAATTATGGAAAGAGCCTAAATGTCCATCAACTGACGAATAGATAAAGAAATTGTGGTGTATATACACAATGGAGTACTACATGGCAATGAGAAAGAACAAAATATGGCCCTTTGTAGCAACGTGGATGGAACGGGAGAGTGTGATGCTAAGTGAAATAAGCCATACAGAGAAAGACAGATACCATATGGTTTCACTCTTACATGGATCCTGAGAAACTTAACAGAAACCCATGGGGGAGGGGAAGGAAAAAAAAAAAAAGAGGTTAGAGTGGGAGAGAGCCAAAGCATAAGAGACTCTTAAAAACTGAGAACAAACTGAGGGTTGATGGGGGGTGGGAGGGAGGGGAGCGTGGGTGATGGGTATTGAGGAGGGCACCTTTTGGGATGAGCACTGGGTGTTGTATGGAAACCAATTTGACAATAAATTTCATATATTGGAAAAAAAAAAGAAAGGGGTTCTTTCTACACACATACACACCACAGTCATGGCAGGGATCAGGGAATCTTTGTCTCACAAAAGGACAAATCTAACAGACGTTGGAGACTCACAAAAGCTCAGAGTAAAGAAGCAAAAGGCTGCATCTCAATATCTGGGGTTAGAACTAAAAGATTAGGAAATATCTCTGATTAGTGATAAGTAAGGATCCCCAATTAAAGGAAGGATCTCAGGGCACCTCGGTGGCTCGTTTGGTTCAGTGTCCAATTCTTGATTTCAGCTCAGGTCATGATCTTGTGGTTCGTGGGATGGAGCCCCGTGTCGGACTCTGTGCTGAGCATGGAGCCTGCTTGGATCCTCTCTCTCCCTCCCTCTGCCCCTGGCTCCACCCCCCTCTCAAAATAAATAAGTAAACATTAAAAAAATAAAATAAAAAGGAAAAGATCTCTCCATGAAATCCATGCTTTGATGGACCAAAATGTTTTGAGGCAGCCAGAAGAGAATGGGAACCAGACCAGAATGACTGTCCTTTCATCCTTCATATGAGGAGGCTGAGACTTACCTTGGAAACCTTGCCAAATCCTTTAATGTCACCCACGTATGACTAGCTTTTACCCTAAAGGGAAGTCCAGTCATCCGCAAGGTAAGGGACACAAGTAGATACACAATCTTCAAAGGTCAACAGATGCCCTTACTTTCCCTCTGGTGGATTCAACCCATTGGCTCTAAGCCCCCTTCGCAAAGGTCAGCAAAACGCCAGTCTGAAATCTTCAGTCAACTTCGTGACATCCTGTGTAGAGCCTTCTCTGGGTCTTGTCTTACAACCAGATCAGAGGAGCTTCGCTCCTCTTCTGGAATCTTGATTCTTGAAGCCAAGGTGGGGAAAGACGAGGAAGCGGATCCATCACAGAATTGTGCGTTGGGGAGATGGGTGGTTCCGTTCAGGTGGCGTCAGTTGCCTCCATGCTAGATGCACAGGACAGCCTGAGCTGAGGAGGGGGGCGTGAGTGCACCGCTCTGCTTGGGGACATAAAGGGAGAAGAGCCTCCTGGAGTCCCTTACAGGTTGGATCTAGGAAAATGGAGACAAGGGGGAAAGCGAGGGGAGTTTGGCGCGAGTGAATTGGTAACCCGAAGCCTCTCCCTTTACGGGATCTGCTACATATTTAAGTGCTAGGTGTGAGCGTTTTTATTGGGGTGAGAGGGATCACGGAAAATGAGTCACGTTCCACGTTCCGCTCAGCGCGGAGCAGAGACGTGAGAAAAGGACCGGGAGGTGAGAACAAGAGTTTGGTAGGAGCCAAAAGTGACCAGGAGAACATGACCCCCCCGGGAGGTAACAAACTTGGGGAGGTTTTGGACTTCCCACCATGTGTGAGTTGAAGCCAGTTTGCATTTTCTCCATTTTACGAGACTGGATGGCCTCAGTGGACATCTGAATTACACTCATCTCTAAAAAGTCAACCTCTGCTGTTAAAGGAGTCGTGTGTTTATAAACCTCGGGAAGCAGAGGTGAGTCGCGAAGCCGGAGCAACCTGAGCAAGAAGAGGGGTCGAAACGGGCGGAGGGGGGTCCTATGGTGGAAGCTTGGCAAGAACACGAACCTGGCAGAGGCCATGGCAGGCGAGTGATACCCCGGTGCTCGCGCTGCGGTGGTCACAGGACGTGAGGCTGCACCGTGGGGAGCGAAGTCCTCGGTGGAAAAGGGGGCAGACACGCAGGGGGAGCTCTGATCATCACGCAGAGAAATTCTGCAGGAGGGAAAACTGCTAAGATGGAACAATTATTTTGAACCCGCAGCCTAGCGTTGGCCATTATTTGGGTCAACTGTGATTCAAGTGTGTTAATCTCTCTAAATATTTCAATATGTGGCAAAGTGAAAGAAGTTTTCTGACATATTGAGTTACTTTTTCACTGAGCGACAGTGGGAAATCTGTCAGTGAGGCCAGTAAGTTTCAGACTTCTGAATGAAAGACAATTAATAACCTATCTAGCGGATGAACAAAACTAGCCAATGTAATTACGGTAGAACTTGAGAAATTGGCCAAAAACATTCAGGCACGCAATTTGGGGAAAGAAAAGCTTCCCCACTCCAGGCCACACTAAATCAACAACAAAAAAAAATACTTTTAGAACCTTTCTTTCTGAAGGGAAGTAAATTTATGCCAGGAAGATTAATTTTAAGAGCCATAAAAATAACTGGATAGGAAGTCAAGTAAACCTTAATGTGTCCTCTTGATGAATGTATCCCTTTAATATTATGAAATGTGCCTTTTTATTCCAAACAATATGCCTTGTTTAGAAATCTACCCTGTCTGATATTAATAGAATCACTCCAACTTTCCTCGCATTAGTGTTTGCATGGGATATCTTTTTCCATTTTTAATTTAAAAAGGAATCAGCTTTACTGAAGTGTAACTTACATACGAAGTTTCCAGCAATTATAGGAATATAACTTGAAGAGTTTTGACCAATGCATACAGCCCTTAACTACTACTACAGTGATGGTGTAGAACATTCTCATCACGTCATCAAGTTTCTCCATGCCCTTCTGTCTTTTCATCCTCTTGTCCCGGAACGCTGCCAACCTCTGATCTGCCCTTCATCCCTATAGTTTTGCCTTTTCTAAACTTTCACGTGAATGGACTCGCACAGTACGTAGTCTTTTTGTCTGGCACCTTCCTCTGAGGGCAGTGCTTCTGAGATCCATCTATGTGGATGAAGTGTTAAAGGGGTCAGTGATTCATCCCCTTTGCAGCTGGCTGAGCGGTGCATTTTTATAAAGCTGAACCACCATTTGTTTTTCCATTCATCAGCTGATGGAGATTAAGGATCTTTCTAGTTTGGGGCTAGAATATTCGAGTACAAGTCTTTGTATAGACACATTTCCCAGGATGCATTCCCAAGAATGGAAACGCTGGATCACATAGAAGGTGTGTTAAACTCTGGAAGAAATTGCCAAACTGTTTTCCAAAGTAGGTAAGCCATGCGTAAGAGTTCCAGCAATGTGTAAGAGTTCCACACCCACACCAATGCTAAATTCTTTTAATTATAGCTGCTCTTGCCTTTTTGTCATTATTCTTTTTGATTGTAGCTAGTCTAGTGGGTCTGTAGTGGTATCTCACTACACGTGAGTTTTTCACGAATACTCAGCTAATACTAGAGATGTTAAGTATCTTTTCATGTGCTTGTTTACTATTTGTATATACCCATTTTAAGTGTATTCAAAATTTTTTTAAATTTTTAACTGGGCTATAAGACTTCTTTATATGTTTGGATTACGAATCTAGGCAAATGTTTTGCAAATCTGTGACTTGATTTGATTTTCTTTACAGTGCTTTTGGAGAGCAAATGTTTTTAATTTTAACAAAGTCCAATTAAATTTTTTTCTCTTATACTTTGTGCTGTTTTTGTCCTATTTAAAAATCGTTGCCTAATTTGAGGTCTCTAAATTTTTTCATAGGTTTTCTTATAAAATTTTAATAGCTTTGGCTCCTATATTTAGGTTTGTGATCCATTTGAAATCAATTGTTGTATATGGCATGTGTTAAGGTTTGAGATTCTTTTCTTCCCTTTTGCATATGGATAGCTGATGTTTTCAGTACCACTCGTTGGAAAGATTGTCCTTTACATGTCGAACTGCCTTGGCAACTTTGTTAAAAAATCAGTTTGTTATATTGGAATCTGTATTCTGTTCCACCGATTCTAAATGTGTGTTTTATACCAATACCACACTGCTTCATTACTGTAGCATTATAATAAGACTTGAACTTGGGTTGGGTAAATCCTCCAAATTTATTCTTCTTTTTCAAAATTGTTTTGGTATTTCTAGGTTCATTGAATTTCCATAAAGACAAGCTTTTCATTATTTAAAACATAATATTTTTAGTGTCAACCAAAAAGTCTGTGACAATTTTATCTGGGAGTGTATTAAAAATGCAGTTCAATTTGGAGAAAATGGCCATCTTTTTTTATGACATTTTTTAAAAAATTTTTATTTATTTATTTTGAGAGAGACAGCGTGCTCAAGAGGCAGGGGGTGCAGAGAGAGGCAGAGAGAGAGAGGGAGAGAGAGTGGGGAAGCGGGGGTGGGGAGAGAGAGAATCCCAGGCAGGCTCCACACTGTCGACCTGGAGCCCCGTGTGGGGCTTGAACTCACGAGCCATGAGATCATGAACTGAGGCGAAATCAAGAGTCAGACACTTAACCAAGGACACTTAGACACCCAGGCATCCTATGGGCGAATGGAAATCTTAATAACATTGAATCTTTTGAGTCAGGGACATTGTATATGTCTCATTTTATTTTTATCTCATTTAATTTCTCTCCAAACTGTTTCATTGTTTTCAGTACACAGTTCCAAAAGTTCTGCTAAATGTTTACCTGTGTATTTCATGTTTTTAATTATTTTTAGAATGACACTTAAATATTTTTCTTTTTCTGAGAGAGAGAGTGTGCGCATGGGGGAAGGGGCAGAGAGAGAGGTAGAGAGAATTTTAAGCAAGTCTGCACCCAACATGGAGACCAACTCAGGGCTTGATCTCACAACTGTGCAATCACCACCTTGAGCCAAAATCAAGAGTTGGATGCTTGACCTGATGAGCCACCCAGGCACTCCTCTTTCCTCTTTTCACTGAACAGAACCTTCAGTATGACATTGACTAGGAAGAATGAACAATTGTCTTGCTCCCGGTTTTGAGAGAAAAGCATTCAGTCTTTTACAATTTATATGTTAGCTGTCAACTCCTCATAGCTGTTCTTTATCACGAAGAAGATTGCTTCTATTCTTAGCTTATTGGCATTTTAAAAATCATGAACAGATGTTGATTTTTTCCAAATAATTTTTCCGCATCTATTGAGAGGATTTCTTAATGTTAAACCAATTTGCATTTTTGGGGTACATCCTAGTTAGTCATGATTTATATTTATATAAATATTTGCATATTTCTTGATTAATTCTTTTAACATTTTGTTAAGGATTTTTGCATTTGTGCTCATACAGACGTTTGTCTGTTGTATTCTTTTCTTGTAATTCTTGTCTGGTTTTGGTGTCACTGTAAAGCTAACTTCATAAAATGAGTTGTCTATTTTCCAGAAGAGTTTAATGCAGAAGCACTCTTAATTTCTCCTTAAATGTTTCCTGGAGTTCCCCAGTGAAGCCCTCTCCTTCTGGAGTTTTTCTTTGTGGGAAGACTTACTGTATTGAGGCCATTCAGGTGATTTCTTCTTGAGTAAGCTTTAGTAGTTTGCGTCTTTTAAAGAATTTGTCCATTTTGTTAGAATTGTCATATTTATTGGTTTTTACGGTTGTAGACAATATTACCTTCTTAGTCCTTCAAGTTTGTAGGATCTGTGGTGATGCCCCTCTTTTATTGCTGATATTGGGAATTGGGCTTCCCCCCCTCACTTTTTGACAAACCTGGCTAGGATTTTATGAATTTCCTTGATGTTCTTCACAAAAACAGCTTTAGATTTCTTTGATTTTTCCCTATTACATTTTGTTTTATGCTTTATTACGTTGACTTCTGCTTGTAACTATTATTTTCTTCCACTTTAATTGCTCTTATTTTTCTAGTTTCATTGATTTGAGGCCTTCTTTGTTTTAACTCTATGTATTTCCCTCAAAGCATTTCATTAGCTTCATCTTACAAATTCTGATGAGATTTGTTTTCATTCCTTCAGTTCAAAATAATCTATAATCACTTGTTTCTCTGCTCCTTTGATCATGGGTTATTTAGAAGTATGTGTTTTCAATGGAATACTACGTGGCAATGAGAAAGAACGAAATATGGCCTTTTGTAGCAATGTGGATGGAACTGGAGAGTGCGATGCTAAGTGAAATAAGCCATACAGAGAAAGACAGATACCATATGTTTTCACTCTTGTGTGGATCCTGAGAAACTTAACAGAAACCCACGGGGGAGGGGAAGGAAAAAAAAAGAGGTTAGAGTGGGAGAGAGCCAAAGCATAAGAGACTGTTAAAAACTGAGAACAAACTGAGGGTTGATGGGGGGTGGGAGGGAGGGGAGGGTGGGGGATGGGTATTGAGGAGGGCACCTTTTGGGATGAGCACTGGGTGTTGTATGGATACCAATTTGACAATAAATTTCATATATTAAAAAAAATAAATAAATAAAATTAAAAAATAAAATTAAAAAAAAAAAAGTATGTGTTTTGATTTTCAAATATTTTGACATTTTCCAGATAGCCATTTGTTATTTATTTCTAATTTAATTTCACAGTGGCCAGTGAACCTACCTAATATGATTACAATCCTTTTAACTTCGATGTGATTTGTTTTATGGGCTAGAATATGGTCTATCTTTGTGAATTTTTTTGTGTGTATATGAAAGTGATGCATATATATAAGTGTCAACTAGGCCAAGTTAAAGTTATATATATGCTTATTAACTTTCTGCCTGCTTGTTCTACTATTTATTGAGAGGAATGTTAAAGTCTGCAACTGTAACTTTAGGTTTTTCTGTTTTTTCCTTTTAATTCCATTAGTTTTTGCTCTGTTGTAAAGTACATTCCCAGTTAGGATTATTATGTCTTCTTGATATACTGATCCTTTTTTTTAAATTATGAAATCTCTCTCAATATCCCTGATAATATTCCCTGTTTTTAAATTTACTTTTCTGATATTAATAAAAAATCTCCAACTTTCTGTTGATTAGGGTTTCCATAATATATCTTTTTCTATCCTCTTAATTTTAGCCCATCTGTATCTTTAGATATAAACGTAGTATTTTTAAAAATCTAATCTGAAAGGGCGCCTGGGTGCCTCAGTTGGTTGAGCATCCGACTTCGGCTCAGGTCATGATCTCACAGTTTGTGAGTTCGAGCCCCACGTCGGGCTCTGTGCTGACAGCTCAGAGCCTGGAGCCTACTTCAGATTCGGTGTCTTCCCCTCTCTCTACCCCTCCCCTGCTCATGCTCTGTGTCTCTCTGTCTCTCAATAATAAATAAACGTTAAAAAATTTTTTTCAAATCTAATCTGAAAATCCCTCCTTTTTCATTGGAGTGTTTGGATTCTGTACATTTAATGGAATAATTGGTAGAGTTAAAAACAAACCTACCATTGTTACTATTTATTTTCTTTCATCCCCTTTCCTGTTCCTTTATTTTTCCTTCATTTCCCACATTATTTTGATTAATGATATATTTTTAATGATTACCTCTGATCTCCATGACTGGCTTTTTATGTACAGTTTATTGTTTTGTTTTCTGTGGATGCCTGAAGTTTTACAATACACGTGTTTAATGTACCACGTTCTGCCTTCAAATATTGCTACAGTGCTCTTTCTTTATTTTATAAATCTTGCAACGGTTTTCTTCCATGTCCCTCTCTGACCCTCTGTGCATATTTGTCTTGCATTTTATCTCTGCATATATTATGAACCACATAATACATGGCTTTTGTTTTTGTGTTAAACAACACAAAAGAGACTAAAATGAAAAAAATGTACTTTGTGCTTACCCATTTATTTACAATCTCCAACTCTCCTCATTCTTTTTGCAGATCCAGATTCCATCTCTTACCGTTTTCTATTTGAAGAGCTTCCCTTAAAGTTCTCACAGTAAAAGTTTACTGACAGTAACTCCTCTAATTTTGATCTAAAAGGGTTTTTTTTTTGCTGAGTATTGAATTTCAGTTGACATTTTTCTGACTTCAGTTCTTTTTTTTTTTTTTTTCAAGTTTTTATTTAGATTCCAGTTAGTTAACATATAGCGTAACATTAGTTTCAGGAATTGAGTCAAAATCAAGAGTCAGATGTTTAACCAACCGAGCCACCCAGGTGCCCCCTGACTTTAGTTCTTAAAAGATATTGTTCCATTGTTTTCTGGCTTGATGTTTTTGGACAAGAAATATGCTGTCATTGTGATTTTTGTTCCTCTATACTTAATGTATCTTTTTCTCTCTGCCTACTTTAAAAATTATCTACTACTCACTGATTTCCAGGAATCTGATTGTGATATCACTTGGGATGATTTTCTTTATGTTTCTTCTGAAAGGAGTTTGTTGAACTTCTTGAACCTGTGGGTTTATAGATTTCATTAAATTTGTGAAACGTTGGCCATTTTCTCTTTCTCCTCCTCTTCTTCTGGATCTCCTACTATAGGCTTTATCGAACTGTTTGATATTATCACTCCGGTCACTAATTCACTGGTATTTATCTCTTGATTTTTTTCTCTCCACACATTACTTTGGTTGCCTCTCTTGCTGTCTTCTAAGTAACTATTTTTTTTTAGTTTAGTGTCTTAATTTCGTGTCTAATACTTCACCTAATTTTATCCTTTGTAATATCCATTTCGGATGTATATTGTTCAACTTTATAAGTTCCCTTTTGATTCTTTAATCTTTCATTTCTATCATAATATTCATCTTTTTTCCATCTTCTTGAACTTAAAGTGTGTTTACAACAGCTGTTTTAATGTCCTTGTTGGCTGGTTCCCTCATCAGTGTCATATCAGGATGTGTTGATTGAATTTTTTTCTTATGGTCACAGACTACGTTTTCCTGTTTCCTTTCATGTCTGATTGGATGCTAGACATCATGAATCTTACCATTTGGTCTTGGCAGCTAGATATTTTGTTTTTCTTTGTATAATTTGGAGTAATTTCTAATTTACACTCAGTGTTATTTGAAATCAGCATGATTCTTATGAGGCAGGCTTTTATGCTTTGTTGGGGGCATGCCAGAGCACCCTATGGTTTAAGGCTAATTTATTCTCACTACTAAGGTGATACCCTTTCTTGGATTCTACTTGATGAATCATTTCTTATAAGGCCTAACTACCCTAGCTGGTGGGAAGATGAGCTGTTGTCAGCTCTGTGGGAACTCTAGGAATTGTTCTGTCTATAGCTTTTCAGTGATTTCCTCTCCAGGTGTGGACATTTTTCTCTCCTGCATATGGAGATTAATATTCAGCAAAATACTTAATACTATACCACAAATATCCAGACCTTTCTTCTTGGAGTTCTCTCCTCTCTGACCGTCTTCCCTATAGATTCTATTTCTGTCCTCCTAACTCAGTAAGACTACTTGGCCATATTTGGCTTCCTCCTTCCTTCACTACAGTCTAGAGTTGCACCCAGGTATTGAGCTGACACTATCTTAGGGATCACCTCATTTGTTTTCATTTTCTCAGGAATCACAATGTTGCACTGCCTATTGTCCAATGTCTGAAAACTGTTGTTTGATAAGTTTTGCCCAATTTTCTAGTGGTTATGGGTAGAACCCTTTTTCTATCATGAGAAGAAGCAGAAGCCTCCTCATCAAGAGCTTTGATGAAAGCTGTAAGGATTTTGATTTTATCAAACGTGGAGATAAATCACTGTAAGCTATTAAGAAGAAACATGGCATAGTCAAAGCAAAAAGAGAGGATGAGAGTGTGGACACTTTCTCTAGGACTTTGCTGGTGTTCATCCTTGGAGAGGAAGCAGAGCTTGACATCAGTCCCAGACAGGGAGACTTGATTCGGTAAAATAAATAAACAAATAAATAAATAAGCAAATAAATACTTCATTTGGAAGGAGAATGCTCAAAGTGAGTGAGTTCTGATTCTGCCAACTACTAATTATGTTATCTTAGGAAATCTAATCACTCATCTAGCAGGTGACGCTGGTCAATGAATTTATTTCCTCACCACCAAAATGGTGCAAAGCCATCTCCCTCATTGGATTCCTAGGAGGAGCAGCTGAACATAAGAATGATCAGATGTGCAGAAGTCAGGATACCGAGAGTTCTTTTTCTTTTTTAATATGAAATTTATTGTCAAATCGGTTTCCATACAACACCTGAGAGTTCTAATTCCATTTCAGTCACTAACATGCTGTGTCAATTACAACTGTAGAAAGTTCACTATTGGAAGGGATTTTATAATTAATTAACTTCGATACCTTTGATTTATAAATGAGAAAATTCAGACCTTAGAATGTTCTATGTAGTTTATATATTTTGCTACAAAAATTATTCCAGGATTCTAAGGTTTGGAAATGAAAGCTTTTTCCAGACTTTAAGTTTGTTTCTTTTTAAATATGTTTTTTTAGGTTTATGTATTTATTTTGAGAGAGAGAGACAGAAACAGCATGAGTCAGGGAGGGGCAGAGAGAAAGAGGAAGAGAGAGAATCCCACACAGATTCCACAGTCGGCCCAGAGCCAAATGTGGGACTCAAACTCATGGACTGTGACATCATGACCTGAGCTGAAATCGAGCGTCAGATGCTTAACCAACTGAGTCACCCAGGTGCCCCTAGACTTTAAGTTAGGACAAACAAAAATGTAAAGTTTTTTAATATTTTAAAATTCAAGAAGGCGAAAGAAAGGGTCTTAGCATGGGCTGTGATTTCATTGAAAAAATACAGTCAAGGTGACCCTACATTCTTTTGCTTGTGAATATGAGTGATAAATTTGGGAACTGGCCAGGAATGTGGAGGAAAGGCAAATAGCACATTTACCTCCAGAGAAAGTATAAATTGATGATACGAAATATGGTGCTAAGCATTTGCCATATCCGGTACTACAGTTTGAAATGTACAAATTTAAATGTCATCATAGACGAAGGATACACCTACTATAAAACATTTAAAATATTTTAAAGTGAGAAAACTTGAGATGGGAATTCAGTGAAATCCCAAGGTAAAAATAAAATTCTAGTAAGAAAGCTTGGTTAGAAGCTGCTTTTATGATTTCCAGCTTAATGGCAAGTCATAATCCTTTGTAGTTGCAATATTAAATTATTATTTGATATCATTTACTCTTCCACTTTTCGTCATTAAAAGCATGTTTTTACAGTTTCTGCTTCCAAGAACGTGGAGTGTATTTTCTTCTCTTTCTCCTGCTAAGTACAACTAAAAAACCTGGCAAATAGATATAAAACAAACATAAGAAAACTCGGAAAGATGGAGAGAAGGCAGTGGCCAGGCTGGGACCTCAGGATCCAAGGAATAGCACAGAGGCGAACTCTATGGGTTTTCTTCTTGCCTTCTATATCTCAATGGAAGTGAGGTAGCCAGAAACCTGGAAACGCCAAAGAGTGGAAACAAAAAAAGCCCCACCAAAATCCCATCTCTGTAGCCAAAAGACCAGAGAGTGGAGCCTCTCACTGGCACGTGTTGAGTGGAGAATCCAGACTTCCATCCTTCCCAGTTCATAATGGGATGTCCCAAACTCTTGCTGAGGTAGTGTCAGAGAAGCCTGGTGGGAGACGAGATTTCACCCACCCGTAATGAGGGGCCTTCTACTACCCAGCTGGAGTAACGTCAGAGGAGGCTGAGCGGAGAGTCAGCACTTTCCCTCACTGCTCAGCAGCTACAGGTCACTCTCAGCCTCCTAGTATCATCGAAGGCCAGGCGGGAAGCAGCAGCGAGGCATTCCTATCCCTCCAGCCAGGTTGGGATACCGTATGAAAGTCAGAATCCCCACAACTGCCCAACAATAACAAAGATCACCTTCCCTCAGTATCCGCAGAGGCTGAAACGGGAAGCTGGATATGCACTCCCCACTGGAGAAAATGAGAAAGTCTCCCCTACATCTCTCCCGTCACAGTGGCACCAGGGAAAGCAGCTAAAGCAGGGTGTCTAAATAATTTTCAATTTCATAACATAAAACCCCAAGTGGCCAGATTTCAATAGAAAATCACTCATACCGAGAGCCAGGAAGATGCCAATCTAGAGGAAGGCAAAAATACAGATAATTCAATAGATACCAACACTGAGATGACAGAGATTTCAAAGATTCGTTCAAAGATTGAAAGAAGCCATCATAAAAATGCTTCAAAAAACCAATGAGAAACATGCTTGAAACAGATAAAAAATAGAATTTCCTCAGCAAAGAAAGCGAAAATGTGAAGAAAAACTAAATGGAAATTTTAGAACTAAAAATACAATCACTGAAATGAAAAACTCAGAGGACGGCATTAAAAGCAGAATGGAAGGAAGAGAGAAAAGAAGGAGTAAAGGATGATAAAACAATAAAAATTACTCAATCTGAGCAACAACAGGAATGAAACGCATTGAAAAAAAAAAATGAACAGAGCCTCACAGACATGAGGGACTGTGATGACTAGTTTTATGTGGCAACTTGGCTAGGCCATGGCTTCCGGATGTTTTGTCAAAAATTATTCTAGATGTTTCTGTGAAGGTATTGTTAAAGTAAGAGTAACTTTTAACTCAGTAGAGTTTGAGCAAAGGCTATTGCTCTCCATCATGTGAGTGGGTTGCATCCAATCATTTGAAGGCTTTAGTAAAGAAAGAATTATCTTCCCACATGAAGAGAGAACTCAGTCATTGAAGAACATTTAGACTTGAACCACAACCCCTGTCTACGTCTCCAGCTTGCTGGTCTACCTTGCCAATTCTGGACTTGCCAAATCTCTGCGAGTATGTGAGACGTTTCCTTAAATTATCTCCCCACACCCATCGGCATCAATATAGATATAGATGACACAACTGTAGACAGAGATGATATAACTATAGATAAAAATAGGCAAGGAAGAGGGCTGAAAGATCAGCGCTCAGAGAAACGATGGCTGAAACCTTCACCTATTTAGAAAAAGACGCGAAATGCAGATTTGAGAAGTTGAGTGAAATCCAAACGGGATAAACTTAAATCCACACCAAGAAACACGATAAACAAACTTCTGCAGACAAAAGACGAATGAATCATCCATCAAGCAGTGAACAAAGAAGTGATACTTCATCACTATGGGAAAAATAATACGAATGACAGTGGATTTCTCCCACCAGACACCATGGCGGCCAGAAGAAGTGCCACAGTGTTTCTCAAGGGCTAAAAGAAAAGAAAGAAATGTCAACAAGAATCCCACCATGCTGGCATCTTCTACCCCCCACGACCACAAGGAACAAATTTCTGTTGTTGAAATGACCGAGTCTCGTGTATTTTGTTATGGCGGATGGAATCTAGTAAGACAGGGAAAAGCTAGGTAAGGGTACACAGTGTCTCCCTGTTATTTCTGACAACGTGATATGCATCTACAAGCATCTCGCAATAAGTTTAATTAAAAAGTAAATTTTACGTAAATATGTGAAAAGTAATCTTGTTTTGGAACTGTTTTTAGAATATCTTAGTATATACCATAAGATGATACCTTCCATTCATATGCAGTTGATATGGTTCCAGGTATTTCCACACAGTACCTCTCACCAGAACTTTGTCACACGTGGGGGCAGCCATTGTTGCCATTTTGGAGGTGAGGAAACGGCACTTTCCAGAGGTAAGCTAGCTGGAATGTGGGTGTATAACTAGTAAGAGTTGAGACTTGGACACTGACTCAGGGACCTTTTCCATTACAGGTCTATCTAGGGTATCACAAGTTTGCCAAGTCACTTCTCAAAGAGGATGAACTGACTCTATACCCCGCAGAATAAAATGAAAGTTAATGGAGAATTACACAGCAACGTATTAGGGGCAGGCTGACAATACCAAGAACTGTGTGACGTTCTACCTCCTGAGGAATCAAGTTGCTTTGACTGGCCTTTGATTGAAGATGTGTCTGTGCAGGATGCCTCTAAAAAGGCAGCGGATGTACAGTTCCGAGGGCTCAGGAACACAAGGGTTAACTTCCAGTTAGTTATTCTAGCCCCAGCCCTCCAGATGAGGCCTTCCTGTGCACACCCTCTGAATGCAGAACTCATAGAAAAAAACCTGTCTCCGCAGAATACGTTCAAGAATAAATATGTAAGGAATGTATGGGGAAAAGTAGTGATTCCCGGTTTGCTTTTCATTAGGAATGGATTCCCGATATCCACTGTCTCAAGCAGGAAATCAAGGCCAGTCCCTAAAGCCAACCGTCTTCCCTTTGGGGGGCCTCTGCCAGGTTGACAGAGAAGTCTATACAACATGCAAACATAGTGGAGCCGGACTTTATGTTCTGTCACTGCAGCCACATTCCCTGCACTGGGAATCAAATGGCAGGTTCCACCTTTCAGCCAAGAGCCCAAGGTTTTATTTTGCATTTGAGAATTCAGGACAGAAAGAGCTTCTCGGGTCGTTGTTATTTTGTGAAAGCACACAGTAAGCTAAATTTACTGTAACAAGAGCCTCCTTGAATTTAGAGATTGGGGTGTGTGTGTGTGTGTGTGTGTGTGTGTGACCAACTGGGGCATTTGGCTTAGTGCTCTTACTTTAATTTCCTTTTTCAGGACACAAAGCACTAAGGTGCTTTGACAAGAGGCTTGTTAAACGTAGAATGGACTTGAATTATTCACTGTGTTGAGTACATCTACGAAAACCAAAACTTATCATTGAGGTAGTCTGCTGGCTCACTTGGATCCTCCATATAACAAGAAGACCGAGTAATCAGATGATTCCCAATGTTGACCTGAGCATTTCACCTGATGTAAGCGCCACAGGCCATGGTCAAGTTCAACTGTCATTGAACTAATACATCTTGGGGTGTGACCGTTCACACAATCTTTGCCAGGGTCTACTATGAACCCTCCAAATATAGTATCATCATGGCCATATTTGAGAAGGCCACTTGAAGAGAGGACAGTGACTTTGCTCAGGGCATTCATATCCATGTGAATCGGATAGTTTTCCTAATCCATTTGTTATAACAATAGCTACTACTTATTGTTTTAAGTTTATTTATTTATTTTGAGAGAGAGAGAAAGAGGAAACGTGAGTTGGGGAGGAGCAGAGAGAGAGGGAGAGAGAGAACCCCAAGCAGGCTCCGTTCTATATCAGCTCAGAGCCCAATGTGGGGCTTGAACTCACAAACTGTGAGATCACGACCTGAGCTGAAATCAAGAGTCAGACGCTCAACCAACTGAGCCATCCAGGTGCCCCAATAGCTACTACTTATTAAATTGCAAGTATCTGCCATGCTTTGCGGTAGGTGTTGTATATGTATTATCCCATTTGATCTTCAAAAGGATTGAAGAGGTAGATAGGATTAGCACAATATTACAGATGAGGGCAATGCTCAGGGAAACACCTGCCCCGAGTCACACAGTCTGGCAAGTACAGAGTTTAGAATTGAATACAAGTCTGGCTCTTAGAACCCATGTTGTTTCCCCCATTCAACACGATGCACTGGCACCAGATCTCTTCAAGAGCTAAATCCCTGAGGGATTCAGAGATGACTGTGGTGCAATAGAGTGTCAAAACGTTGAGTTCTGATTCTTATTCCCTAACACTTATAAAACCTCAAAAGCTGCTCTGCTATGCCTCACGGGTAGCAAGTAAGAGGAGTTCAGTATGCTGACTTAAGTGTCTTTGCCCATTCTTTTTGATTGTACTCCATTGGAGTCTACTATTTGCTGGTTTTTCATCCTCATGTTTGTTGTCTTATGGTTGCAAAATGGCTGCTGCAGCTCCAGTATCACATCCATAGTCAAAGAAGGAAGACTAAGGATGGAGCAGAATGAATAGCTATTCTTTTCATCAAGAAACAAGATGTATTTCTCAGTAATCTCATAGCACACTTCCCCTTATGATGTCATTGTGAAAAAGTAGGTCACTAGGCTACAACCCATAACTGAGAGGCCGAGAAACGAAGTGTCTGAATATTCAGTTTTGGTATTAGGAGGCAGAAAGATAGAAAGTCGTTCAGAATGGCTTTTAAAGGTAATCATCAGTGCCTCCTACATTCATGATGTCAAAGGGTTTATTGCATCAAACCAAACTTTCCTCTTTTGTCCCTCTCCATTCTAGATCATTTGTAACCAGTATTTTAGACATTATATATATGTAACAATCTTTTTCTATGTAAAGTCTCATATATGTGAAGTATAAAAATGCAGAGTGCATACCATAGGTATGTAAGAAACGAATTATTTCAATGCAGGAAAATGCTTACCTGTGATCTAATGCCCAATACATTTTTCTTGTCACTGGAAGTCACCTCTTATGTATGTGTTCTCTTCCTGTTTCAATGAATAGCAAGCTAGACATGAGCTATGTATAAATAATGCCAGAACATCTGGATGAAAGGAAAAAGACCCAATTATCTGGATGTTTTGTCTACATAACATCAAAACATGTACCATCGTGTAGACAAAACACGCAGATGATTGAATATTTTACTTTTCATCCAGGCATTTTGTTGTCATGTGGACAAAAAGCACTGCCAAGTTAGGGACATAAGAGAAAAAAACAGGGTCTAGCAAAACTTGTCTGGTCTGTAGAGTTCAACAATTGTTGCTAAGCTTATCATGGGAAAAGAGGACAATTAATGAGATATGGTGTCAAATTAATTTAAAAAAATGTTTAGGCTATATTGAAAGAAGTTTCCGGACATCTGAGTGGCTCAGTTGGTTACGCAACTTACTTCAGCTCAGGTCATGATCTCGCAGTTGATGAGTTTGAGCCCCGCGTTGGGCTCTGTGCTGATAGCTCAGAGCCTGGAGCCTGCTTCGGATTCCGTGGTTCCCTCTCTGTCTGCGCGCCCCCACCCCCCAGCCCCTGTCTCTCTGTGTCTCTCAAAAATGTATAAACACTGAAAAGAGAAAAAAAGAAAGAAGTTTCTTACTATGGGTTCATAATGATCATAATAAATGGTAGTGCCATTATGAGGCACTTAATAGAAAACACGCAAACCATGTTTGTTTGACATTGTGTTTATTATACAAATGAAGCAATGCATTCACAGAAAAGAACAGTCACTACTTAAAACACTCCTTTATGTTCTGGAAGAACAAGTATACAAGTCATTTCTAGTTGTATATTTGTAAGTCAGCTTATTAGCCCAGATTCAGTCCGGATTCAATAATCATTTACCTTTGGTGTTCCAGGCACTGGGATGCTAACTTCTCACACGCAGGCTACCCTTTCATTTATTCTAGGTTAATTCTGTGGAGTAGCTATTGCTTTTCCAATTTTACAAATGAGACTCTGGGTCTTCAAGATGAAGAAAAATCTCCCAAATCCCACAGGTTGATTGTGTCTACAAAGAACATAACGCTTAAAACTATTTTTTCTTTTCAGACATCCAGATGGCCAACAGACACACGAACCAACGCTCAACGTCACTCATCATCAGGGAAATACAAATCAAAACCACACTGAGATACCACCTCACACCGGTCAGAGTGGCTCACATGAACAACTCCGGAAACAACAGATGCTGGCGAGGATGTGGAGAAACGGGAACCCTCTTGCACTGTTGGTGGGAGTGCAAACTGGTGTAGCCACTCTGGAAGACAGTGTGGGGGTTCCTCAAAAAATTAAAAATAGAACTACCCTATCACCCAGCAATAGCACTACTAGGAATTTACCCAAGGGATACAGAGTGCTGATGCATAGGGGCACTTCTACCCCAATGTTTATAGCAGCACTCTCAACAATAGCCAAATTATGGAAAGAGCCTAAATGTCCATCAACTGATGAAGGGATAAAGAAATTGTGGTTTATGTATACAATGGAATACTACCTGGCAATGAGAAAGAATGAAATCTGGCCATTTGCAGCAACGTGGATAGAACTGGAGGGTATTATGCTGAGTGAAATAAGTCAGTCAGAGAAAGACAGATATCATATGTTTTCACTCATATGTGGATCTTGAGAAACTTAACAGAAGACCATGGGGGAGAAGAAGGGGGAAAAAAAGAGTCACAAACAGAGAGGGAGGGAGGCAAACCATGAGACTCTTCAAATTTTTTTTTTTAATGTTTATTGATTTTTGAGACAGAGAGAGACAGAGCATGAACAGGGGTGGGTCAGAGAGAGAGAGGGAGACACAGAATATGAAACAGGCTCCAGGCTCTGAGCTGTCAGCACAGAGCTTGATGCGGGGCTCGAACCCACAAACTGAGAGATCATGACCTGAGATGAAGTCGGAGGCTTAACCGACTGAGCCACCCAGGCACCCCAAACCATAAGAGACTCTTAAACACAGAGAACACACTGAGGGTTGATGGGGGTGGGGGAGAGGGCAAAGTGGGTGATGGGCATTGAGGAAGGCACTTGGAATGAGCACTTGGTGTTGTTGACAATAAATTATATTAAAAATTTTTTCTTTTCATTTACTATGCCTAAAAGAGTGAGGATTTTAGGGTCCCAAAGTTTGAAGTATCATGATCCCTAAAAAGCCGGGAAATGTGGCTAAATGCGTTCTATCATGTATCTTATTTCATGCTAAATATATTCCATATATTTCATACATGTATATGCTCTAAATCCAATATACTTCTATATATATGTCTGTGTTCTAAATCCAATATACTTAATTGAGAACTACAATTGGCAAAGAGGCATATTCGTATTTGAAAGGGATCTATTTTACCCTTGAAGAAGCTGATAGGGCAATGTCTATAATTCTATCTGAAGGGCCTCACTGAGATAACAAATTAAGTTTTATGATTCACTTTTCTCATTCCTTCAAGCAAACAGTTCCAAATTCAATACACAGAGGTCACTCAGGGAACATTCTGTCTTCAAAGTCGGCCTTATGTAGTCTCTCACTTTTCTGGCAGTGACTTAGCTGGATGGGGTTGCAAGTAAGAGCTAGGACAACTTTGGAGCCCAAAATTGTGTGATCAGTACTCAATGGTCTGGACTTTTCCAGGTCAAAAAAACCTGGCAAAAATATCATCGGTAGAGGAGTGGGGCTGAGTAGGAAAGCAGTGGACTTTGCAACTTGGGTTCTACTGGTGTATTATTCACAACAGAAAAACTCATCCTTGCAGTAATCCTTGAGTCCTGAAGACTCTCCATTAAGTACGGAATTTTCTGGTTTATGATTGTGGTGTTAGGGCTGGAACCAGTCCCTTGTTTATAACAAAAATTCACATCAAGTTCCAGACCAGGAGCCTCAAGGTGAAACCCACTATGCAGCTCTTCATATGTTTCCTACGGTTCAAATTCAATATCTTATTAATGCAATGTGTTTTCAAACCTGTCTTGGGTCCTGGAATTAGATAGTGGTAGTGGTTGCACATCTTTGAGAAGATACTGAATTGTATACTTTAAAAGCATGAATTTTATAGTATGTGAATTAAATCTCAATTTTTAAAAAAGTATTGGACTAATTCAGATGGCTTCTTGGACATCAAATAGATCTTACAAAGCAATATTTTGGTGATTTAAGTGTAAATGGAACAGAAACATATGGAGTAAATTTCTGCAAAATTGCACATGATTTCAAAAATTAAGGGGGAAACGTTCTTGGCAAAACCTACTTGGGTTTCATCTAATCCAAAATACTTGAAAAATAAATTAAGACATTTTGTAAACCAAAATACAGCTGGTTTTTCCATGCACTACGTATTTGTTATATACTGTCCTTATCACTAAATACATTTCTATTTTTTATGGGAAGGTACAGTCAGTTCAGGTGCCCAGGTACAAAACTATGACTACTTAAGGCATCACACAGCATAAAGCAAGGTCACGCTGTGGAAATTTTGCTGCAATATATTGAACACTATTTGCAAGGAAATATTCCCTGCTGAAACAATTAGAGAAGAAAGCCTGTTGGAACAGCCCCTGAGCGAGGTTCAAGAGCACAGAAAAACCGAAATCTCTGAGACTATTCATCAGAGACCATCTCGTGTCCATCATACGTCAACAATCTCTGGGCACATAAGCACCACTGGTACTTCTATACGGTTTTATAAAACCCAGTCACAAAAAGGGTAGGTATTTACACATCTACCAGATTTTCGAGGTTGTCATAGAAAACCTTGAAATCTTTTTTTTAACGTTTATTTATTTCTGAGAGGCGGAGAGAGAGAACAAGCATGAGTGGGAGAGGGGCAGAGAGAGGGGGGCGCGGAGGATCAGAAGTGGTCTCTGTGCACACAGAAGTGAGCCCGATGCGGGGCTCAAACTCACGAACGTGAGTGAGACCATGATGTGAGCCAAAGTTGGACGCTCGACAGACTGAGCCACCCAGGCGCCCTGAAATCACTTTTAAATTGTACATCTATTTTTTTCTCCTTTCTTTGCTACTCTATCCTGGATTGTAAAGTCTTCAGCAGAAACTGTGAGTGCCCTTGTCACAGCCGATTTCGGTGCCTTATGGCTCCTTCCTACCCACAAAAATGTGTTGAATACGTGCTCTTGATAGAGTGCCATTTTAACTGCCCTCACTTCTGCTCTCGTGTCATTTCTCAAAGAGACCTTCCCTGAGCACTTTTGACCACCGGTTCTTACCCTCTGTCCACCAACCTTTCTTTACTGCCTAACATGGCATTATATTGTAAGTTGCTATCTGTTTACTGTCTGAGGACGGTAAATAATCTGAGGACAAATCATCAGAAGATACAGAGAAACCGGAGACTGAACCAGTTATGTCGACATTGGCTCCAAGGCCACAGAAGGAAATATTAAAGAAGAACTACCCGTCTCACAAATAGCCATTTCTAAATTACTGGAATTTACGAAAGGGAAATACCATATAGGACTACCGGACCCAGTTTCCTTTACTGGATCCTCCCCAGATCTGCTCGGATATGGCTCACCCAAGGGCTTGGCAACTCATGCTGCTTCCTGGTCCATAGGGAGCCAGCGAGTACTTCATGTTTCACGTGATGGCAAAGCCGCCATGGTAATAGGATCACATGTCTTAATACCACTGATGTTAATAGCCTTTAACAAGGGTCAGGAACTTTGGCAGTGGAGACACAGGACCTCTAGCATGTGGGTCCTACTGGCTTCTTCAGCATCTACACAGGCTGATTCTCATGTCCCATGGAGTGATCTCTAAACGACTGGATGGAAAAACGCAGGCAGATACGTTGCTCATCGACCCCCACTCCATATAGACTATGCTGAGAGGTAAGCGTTCCATATTGCCTTACTGGAGCTATTTCATACATCCACATAACCAGCTATGTTTTCTTGTGAAGCTGCGGCCAGCTTGGTAATCCACAAACTCAGATTAGTTTTCTCCTTTCCTGCCTTCCCTTTCTCCCTCCTTGTGGCTTCACTAGATCACGATGTAAACCTTGTTCTCCAGAATTCTAGGCATCTGGGCTAGGAAAACTGGCCGTAGAAAGCGGTCTCTTGGGATAGGATTTCGGAAGTTGATTTCCCACCTGTAATAGTAACAGTTACTAAATCTCTCACCTGTCGATAGTTGAGATAGCATGTGACTGGAAAGAAAGGCATCGGGAGATAATGCAGCTCCCACTCTTGGTTAGTATGAGGGATGTGGTCATAATAAAGACTGTGGTAGCGAGGGGATGCTTTCGTTAACAATGGAGGACTTGTAAGAAGAAAATGATAGGCTTAGGGGAACAAACGGCCAACTTAACTTTGAAAGCCTGGGGGCCTCTATGGTCGCTTTAAAGCGAAAGTACACTTCCTTCAGACACAAGAGTATATTAAAGATCAGGCCTGCTATCTGATTATCAGCGTGGCAGTATCATAAAAGAGACTAAAGGGAGGTTCTCTACTGAGGTTGACACCTGATAGAAAGAGGGAGAACAGGGCATTTTAGCTCAATGCGTCCAATAATCTTAATGCCTCAATTCCCCAGAACTCTACCGGTCAGCAAAAGAAGTCCCCTCCGCACTTAGCAGAGGAGGATAAACTCCTGTTGCCTGGAGACTGTATAAAGACCTTACCTGAAGCAGGTGACTCTCAGTGTGTCTTGTCTTTTTCGGATGGTCTGTGCCTACAATGCCTCATTTTGTGACCAGACCAGGTGGCAATACATAACTGTCTGAGGCAAAGTAGATGTAATTATGGATCAGGTAGCAGACATCTCAGAGGGACAGAGAGTCATAACGTTTGATCCACCAAGACCCACAGCGATGGTGTCTGGAGAAGACAGAAAAGACCAAGAAATACTTAGGTAACTAATCGTGTTGCTTGATTTGTATAATCAAAAAATATCGGGGCGCCTGGGTGGCTCAGTCGGTTAAGCATCCGACTTCGGCTCAGGTCGTGATCTCGCGGTCCGTGAGTTCGAGCCCCGCGTCAGGCTCTGTGCTGACTGCTCAGAGCCTGGAGCCTGTTTCAGATTCTGTGTCTCCCTCTCTTTCTGCCCCTCCCCTGTTCATGCTCTGTCTCTCTCTGTCTCAAAAATAAATAAACATTAAAAAAAAATTAAAAAAAGAAAAAATATCAAAGTCTGAGGAAATGAAGGATGATGTCAGCAGCTATAATGGAAAATCAAGATTCCTCACTCTGATTCCAGAGCTAAGTTAAACCCCAAGCTCAGAGCCATACGATTAAAAGGAAGGCATGATCAGTGGAATAAAGTAAACAGGGTGTGTGTTTCCCTAATCCTCCCTCCAAAGGGACCCATGGCCAGTTTGCAAGGCAACCATGAGTTTGGGAAGGAAGAATTATCTGAGTATCTGAGAGCCGTGAGATACAGAATCTGAGCATACATTGATCTAATGAGACCTAAAATGCCTTCATAGTCTTTCAATGAGGATGGACATTTTCTTTATTTTTTAAAAATATTTATTTAATTTTGGGAGAGTGAGAGAGAGCACAAGTGGGGGAGGGGCAGAGAGAGAGGGAAACACAGAATCCGAAGCAGGCTCCAGGCTCTGAGCTGTCAGCCCAGGGCCCAACGCGGGGCTTGAACTCACAGACCGCGAGATCATGACCTGAGCTACAGTCGGACTGAGCCTCCCAGGCACCCCAAGGATGGACATTTTAAAGAGACTGGAGGAGACAGGGTAGATGGGGAAAGCTTCCAAGAATGTGGGTAGGCATAGGATTCAATGCACAGAGTGACTTCTGAAACCTGAGGAGAGGGTAGATGGGGACATTAGTTATATGTGGTTAGAGAAGTTAGCAAAGGAAAAAGTACATGACAGGGTGGAAGCTGGGAGAGGAAAGAATTTCACATAGGAAATGGCTTGTCAATAAACATTCTGTAGTGAGATCATTTGTTCTAGAGATGAACTCCTGAGTGTTTTTTATACTTGTAGAACAGCAGAAGACAAATTCTGCCCACAGCTGTTTATGAGGAAGAAGCCATTGTTTTTTGTTTTTTGTTTTTTTTTCCTTTCTTTTAAAACTTGGCTCTAGGGGAAGAGACAGGGGAGTCTTCTTGGAATGGAGCTAGGATACGGCAAGAACAGATGCAGGGGGTCAAATTTTGACTAGCCGGAACATGGCGATAATGGCAAGAGAGGTCGGTTTAGCTCTCAGTTACAATCTATTTTAGTATTATGGCCTTGGGCAAGCATATTAAAATTGGAAGGGGCCTTGAGAGTCATTAAACAGGAAAGGAAATTGGAGGACTGTTTTAGCCTGGGTTCCTTGGAAAACAGAGCCCAAAGCAAAGTGTAGTTACTTTATCGA
The DNA here is from genome assembly GCF_018350195.1 of Panthera tigris. Classification (NCBI taxonomy): domain Eukaryota; kingdom Metazoa; phylum Chordata; class Mammalia; order Carnivora; family Felidae; genus Panthera; species Panthera tigris. Next base: position 225,769,038 of record NC_056660.1, read on the forward strand.
ATTATGTAAATCCCATGCTGAGGTGAAGAGAAAGGGAAGAGATTTAGGGCAAAAAAGAGAAGGCAAATGAAAATATGGGTGGGGCTTTACCTAGACGGCCACATCTTCCCAAGAAACAAAACTCTTTGCTTAGGCAAATAAGATATTTATAAATTAGTAAAATTAATAAGTGAATTTATCAAGATCAATATAAAAATGGATTTTTATACAGCAGCAACAATTAGAAAAATAAGTTAACTGAGGAAGAAAAAGGGCAGGTTGTATCTCTTACCCTGTTAGGGCAATATACATCCCACCTACTTCAATATTTTTTTTTTTTTTTTAAGGTACACTCTACCTTCAGCATGGGGCTCGAACTCACGCCCCCGACATCAAGGGTCACACACTCTACTGACTGAGCCAGCCAGGAGCTCCCCCACCCCCGCCCATCTTCTATAAACAGGGTGTAGAATATACATTTTTGCAGTTAGCTCTGAATTTTCGGTTATGTAGAAGTGTCCTTAGTAAAAATGTCAAGCAATTTCCCTGAAAAAGATTGTGATGGTAAAGAATCTCCTGCGACCATTTGTAGAGCCTTAGTGAAATATCCTCTGAGGGGTGATAGCTTTGATTTTCAAGAAAACGGTGGGTCTTCCCTGGTAAATTAGAAGCAGAACTAGTTCAAGGTTCTGTCTAGGCTCTTGTTGGTACCTCTCTGGTGCACCTAAACGTCTTCGCCATACAACCCAGAAAAATGTCTTCCTTACTCGGTTCTGTGAACACAACATCTGCATTCTGTTTGGCCCTCTGCACCTGGACCTCAGTCCTACCTCTGTGATTCCTTCGGACCTCACAGAGCTTTCTGTAGGAGACATGACCCGGTTCAAGTTGGAAGGCATTGTGGGTATTAACGAGAGATTATGATTTTGACATGAATACAGCTGCAGATATTTAAGTCTGAGCAACACGCAAGTCACAAGTTTACTTCTCTGAGCTATCACTGTTAATGCAGTGTTTCCTACTCTGTTGTAAATGTAGTCACCGGCCCCGGCTGTCACTTCTTGCTTCCTCCCAAGAAACTGGGTCTGATTTGCTTGATAAATGTGAATGACTTTTTAAAAAGTTCCTTTTAAGGACTGGTAAATTACAGACTTAAATGTATTTTTCGGTTTTCCGGACTTTTTCTACAACCTAACTGAAGAGTCATGCAATGGTGTTCTAACCAAAATGCTACAGCATTTTAACCTTCAGAGAATCTCTCCAAATAACTTAAAAAAAAATTCTGGAGTGTACAAAAAGAATTATTTGGGGAGTCATTTAAAGAGTGCTGACCTTTGGTCACTTACTCCACCTAACTGTACGTGAAATTCTAATACACGTCGTACACATGTTCCTAATAAACTCTAAGTGTTTGGATCTGTCCAACATTTTTCTTTGTTTTTTTTTTTTTCTCAGCTGAATATGGTGGAAAGTAAAATTATTTATTCAGTAAAAATGTCACATGTTGTGAGTCATTCATTCAACAGTGTTTGGTTAATTTGATTTGGTTGGGTAATTTTATAAATCTGATATATTTCCTTAGAAAACTTTTGGCACTGGAAGCATATTAAAATCCGCCAAAACAAAACAAAACAAAACAAAAAGATACAAACCCCAAAACAAAAAACATACCAAAACCCACCAGCCAGACAAAAGCCTATTTACCCTAGGATTGGGAAGATTCCATTGCATCCAGATGAGGATAAAAGCAACTTCACATTTTCAAAGCAAATAAAATTAATGGTGTCAAAAATTAATCCTTTGGAGACTTCTGGAATGTGTATTTTCCCCATTCTAATTCCTGTGACATTCTAGTGACCCTATTTTGCATTATCTATACATTCCCCCACCTGACTCCTTGTCTTCCTTCTTGTCCATCATTGTCTTTATTTCTGAGTCACGTAGTCTTTGTGACCCCACAACTGAAATGGACAGTTGAACCAAGGACATAGGGGCTTTGAGGAACGAACTGGCCAAAGTTATGTCTCATTTTGGACCCTCAACTAATTTGTTTGGCTACAGGAGCCCCAGGCGCTCTTTAATCCAGTGTGCCTTGTCAGAGAATCGTCCTTCAACATTCTTTGCAGCTTATCTACCCAAGGTGAGGTGGACGGCCTTGAGTGCCCACTGTTGGGGGGCTAAACGTGGGTCACTTCCACGGAAGGGAAAGGGAGAGAGTCTCAAGCGATTACATTGCGGTCAAAGCGTACAAACTTGCAACCAGAAGACGGTGACGCTCTGGAGATCTAATGCGCGGCCTAGTGATTAGAGAGATTACAATGTTATCCTGTATACTTCAAAGTTGCCAAGAGAGTAAATCTTGAATGTTCTCACAACAAAAAAGAAACAATCATTTTGTGCTATGATCGAGGTTTTCACTAATGCTACAGTAGTAATCATATTGCACTGTATATCTGTGTATCAAATCAACACATTATACACCTTAAACTGACATAATGTTGTATGTCCATCCTTTCTCAATTTAAGTAAAATAAATAAGATAAAATTGCATACGTGAGTGAATGAACTAGCCTACGAGCCATTGTAGAAAATGGGTAATTACTCATTAATCGTAACTGACTTTGGATCAAGACTGTTATGTCAAAATGTGATTTTATTACTTTGGTAATTCCCTAAAGTAAACCCGAAGACAAACAGTGAACATACTAAAATAATGTGGAACAAGTTTTGAGGGCAATTTCTAAAAAGAAGTTCAAGAAAGGAATTGAGAAATGTAAGATCTCTGGAAGAAGCACGAGTTTTCTTAAGTATCTCTGGAAAAATAATACCTCTGAGGAGGAACAAGCCTGAGTGTGCTTGTGTAGTAAACGAGGTCAGGGTCTCCCATCCCACAGAGATAGCTCTCTGATTCAGACGTGCATTGTGTTTGTATTCCCTTTGCATGCGTTGTGACTTCCTGACATTTCTGCAGACTCTCAGGTCCTCCAGCATTTTAGTAATCTTTCAGAAGTTCAGGGCAGTTCTAAAAAATATAAGATTATAAGATTTATATGTTGGCAAGTTTTGTATACGTTTGTCTATTTTCAGGTCGACGGAACACATTTTGACAAAAGTTATTTGCCTTAATGTATTTAGACAGATTCTTCATTTGGAAGTAGACCCATTTTTATCAGCTGAAGGAACTCAGGGATCCATTTTATTTTTATTTTTATTTAAAAAAAAATTTTTTTTTAACGTTTGTTTATTTTTGAGACAGAGAGAGACAGAGCATGAACGGAGGAGGGGTAGAGAGAGAGGGAGACACAGAATCGGAAGCAGTCTCCAGGCTCTGAGCCATCAGCCCAGAGCCCGACGCGGGGCTCGAACCCGCGGACCGCGAGATCATGACCTGAGCCAAAGTCAGACGCTTAACCGACTAAGCCACCCAGGCGCCCCAGGGATCCATTTTAAAATAATTAGTATGAGTTATTTTTAAGGCAGAGTAAAAATGTACACAAAGGTTCCATATCTGGATAGGGTCTTTTGATTTCTTTGGGTGTCTTTAACTGCTTCTATTTGTGCTATTGCATACTTCGCAGTACTAAAAACTAGGCTGACATGCCTTATGTAAATAATATCCTGAAGAAATATATTGTATTTTAAAAAAATCCGTTAGACATATATCTGTGACTTTATACAATGCCAGTCGTAAAAGGCTAAATTAAAATTCATATAGCTTGGTTTCATACCCCTTAAGAGCAATCTAAAGACCATCTCTATATAATGCCGAGTAGCTGGAAAGCAAAAAGGCACCTGAAAATGAAATAACTTAGTGTCGCAGCTATGAACAAGTGTTTGTGGTTTCATATATTCTAGACATATATAGTTGCACCAAATTTTCAATTTTCATTCAAGTGTTATATATCGAGTATAGCACCAGGCAGATGCTTTCTCTAGCCCTCGAGGATTATAGGCACTAATCAGGGACGTTACATTTATCCCTATAACTAGTGTGTTAGTCTATTCGAGCTGCTCTAGCAAAATATCATAGACCGAGCGGCTTATAAACAACAGAAATTTATTTCTTATTGTTCTGGAGTCTGGAAGTCTAAGACCAAGGTGCAGTCAGAATAGGTGTGTGATGGGGGCCAATTTCTCGGTCCATAGTTTTTCTCTGTGTCCTCTCACGGCAGAAGGAGCAAGGGAGCTTCATGGGATCTCTTTTATAAGGGCACAAAATCATAAGGCTAGCGTTCTTGCTGGTCTGCTCCCCAGCAGCCTCCTACACAGAAACCTTCCTCTCGATGCCTCTTCCAGGGAACCTGAGCCTAAGACCTGCATTTAACATTAAGCATACCATTAGGTGTCTTATGGCAACATTAGAAAAATGTTGGGATGAAGGTAATAGTTCAGCAGGGAGAGGCTTTTCAAGGTCAACATGCTAATGCTCACTTGTAAAGTAAAAACATAATTGCCAAACAACAGCGTCTCAGCCATGTGCAGACAGTTCTCTCTAGAAAGAGCCATGTTTCAGAGGGTCTCCCATTTGGCTCCAGCCCAGTTTGAAAGGTACTCGTTCTACCAAAATGAGTCAAGACTGATGGAGCTCCGCAGTTTCAGATCGAAAGCAGAATATAGAGGTCCATACAAAGAAAACTGATTACTGAGGCTGAAAGATGCAGGACTGTCCAAAAGAAGGCGCTAGACGCCATTTCTAGTGGTAGTAGGTGTTTTGCAGAAGCAACGTCTCTGGAGACTACAGATGTTGTCTTAGCGGTGGGTCTCCAGAAACCATACAAGTAGAGACTGAGAATAAAGACACTTTGGTAAGAAAAAGACTCTGTGTGGTGACGTGAGGAACAAGAGCTTGGACCAGACAGAAGAGACCCACAGAGCCTAACTAAGGTAGGCCAACCAGACAGCTTCCCTTTTAGAGCAAGTCAGACACAATCCTGTTAAAAAAGGAGGAAACAATCCTATGGAACCCTCTCTTGGATGGAGTTTCTCTGCTCCTTCCAATGTAAGTGTTTGACATCAGTATTAGACAAACCCTGACTTTATATATAAATTCACTAAACAAGAAATTATCTTCGTTTATCATGGAGTTTTCAGACACTCTCTATTTACCTTTCTGTTGTCTATAAAGCCCCAAATCAAAAAAAAAAACAAAAACAAAAACAAAAAAGCAACTCTTCCAGGAGTTTTCATACAGAAACACTTGTAACCATACAACCTTCACCACGATTTTGGTGCCTGGGGTGAGTAGGTCAGTCGTGTCTTTAGGTAACTTTATAGCTGGTGTTACTTTAGTCTGGGCTTAGGCTCCGTATACGCCGCATTTTCAGAGAGCTTTCTTGTTTCTTCTTTGTTGGCTGATTATCTCCTGTTACGCACCAGACACCAAGAGGCAGACGAGCCCAGATCGGATTCTGGTGCTCCACTGAAGAGTCCTGTTGCTAGATAGCAAGACACTACACTGCTAAACTTCTATTTGTTCGTTTGTTGAATCTGTCTGTATAATCTAGATCTGTGTTGTCCAGTAAAACTCCCACCATGATGGAAATGGTCTCTGTTCTGTGTTGTCCAATATGGCAGCCATAAGCAACATGTATCTATCAAACACTTGGAATGTGTCTGATGTGACTGAGAAACTCAATATTAAATCTTATTCCATTTTAATTAACTTGTATTTAAATGTAAATAGTCACATGTGGCCAGGGGCTGCCATATTGTGCAAAGTAGATATCAGTTGACATTTAGGTGATAAAATTTCATATTCCTATTACTCTAAGACGTTTGGAGATTTCTACCATTGGTCCAAATAGTTATGAAATCCTGTGGCTTCACTGCAGCTAAAGGCTTGTATGTCATTGACTTGTGATCTGTTCTTGCTAACAATTAAGGCTTCTCATGATCTAAAACAGAAGTTGGTAAATTATGGTCCTCAGGCCATATCCAGCCCGCTGCCAATTTTTGTTGGGTTTTGAAAAAAATCCAACAGTTGTATTGGAACACAGCCATGTCATTGACTTCAGTATTGTCTATCGCTATTTTTGTGCTGCGATGGCAGAATGGAATAGCTGGTACAGAGACCGTACGGCTGGCAAAGCCAAAAACATTTCTACCTGGCCTTTACAAGAAAAAAAAAATTGCCTACCCCTCACTTACAATATGGCAAATTTTCTCTCTCATTGTACGTTATAAGGACAAAATGTTTATGCTTTCTGTATTATTTTACTCGATTTTAGAAGATAAGACTTTCGTCTTAGAATGTTGGGCACCTCTTCATTTTTCTTCTCATTCTGACACCAATTAAATGTCAGCGGCTCAGCGGTTCGCTCTGCTTGCCTTGTTTTAAATTTTGGCTATCTGATGATCTGTCTCGGGCAGTGGTTATTCCAGTAATGCGACCAAACGTTGCACTAGCCTTTAAGTGACTTCAGAGGACTTCAAAGTCCTTCCAGGTGATTTTGGCTTTATTTGTAAAAAATATAGAATTCAACTCATTGATTTTATGTATTTTGGAGATGGATTTCTCCACAGAAAAAAAGTGTATCAACTGCTCTCAAAGTACAAATATGACTTCAGTTTCTCATTAGCAGCAAGGTTAGGATTTGCACAAAATTTTTACTGCATCTTTGGATGCTTTTATTTACCATCTCCAAACCATTATGCTCCTCAACCCAAAGTCATGGTGGCTTCCCACTCCAAAGTCATGGTGGCTACTTCAAAGAGATCTGTTGATGATTATTTACCTATCAATTGTCAAGTTAAAATCTAAGACTTATTAATACATTAATTAAGACATTACTAAATTTATTATGTTATTAATTTATCCTTGATCCATTTACTATAGTATCTCGTTTGTTAAAAGTAGTAAAGAACACCTGTGCTAACATTTTGGGTTCTCACTTTAACTCCTGTTTGTTTTTCAGAGTTTTGGAAAATGAGTAATCAGCCTTCAGAGCATGAGTCCACATGCATGTATCTGACATTCTGTCCCTGACAAGCACGGCCTGATTCTCACGGAGACATTGCCTCCAGTAAAAGCAGAGAGAAGAACAGGCACACGGTGCTAAATAATTGGCAACACAAAGAGTCCTCTATCCGTTGAAGGTCAAGTGTATTAAATGTAAACTTATTGCCATGGTTGTTAGTCGCATTGCTGTCTTTTCCTGCTTCCAAGTGTGGGATTTTCTTCTTAAAGACATTTCCCTTTCTCTGGTCAAAAACAACCTTGCAAACCGTGTGATATCGCAATTCCAATCTCTTTGGTTTTCATAAACACTCTACGCCAGGATGAAAATTTGGTTTTTCAACATCACAGTTACAATGTATAGCAAATCTTGTAACATCTTAGTGAACACTAGAAATATCATATTATTATATTAGAAACACAATTCTATGTCTCTGTCTTAGTTTGTTCAGGTTGCTATAACAAAAATACTGTAGACGGGGCGGTGTGTGGGGGTGTGTGTGGCTTATACACCACAGCATTTACTTCTCACAGTTCTAGAGTCCAAGATCAAGGTGCAGGCAGAATTAGTATCTGGCAGGGTCCACCTCCTGGTTCATGGATAGTAGTCTTCTCGTTGTGTCCTCACTTGACAGAGTGATGAGGAAACTCTACGGGGTCTCTTCTATAAGAAGGCTCTGCTTTTGTGACCTAGTCATTTCCCAAAGTCCCAGCGTCCAAACATTATCACATTAGGGATTAAGTTTTAGCATATGAATTTTGAAGGCCACAAGCATTCAGCCAATGACAGTCTCCAATGATTCTAGTCATCCGTTAAGTGGCAGTTTTGTGCCCTGCTTCCTGTACCAAAATAATCTGGTGACGTAGAAACCTTGGAGAGTAAACACAGGTCCTTACGATGCTTCTGTGACAGCTATAGGTACACCGCATGTGGCCAGATTTCCTAGGTCGTCGGTGACAATCTGTCTGACCTAAGGGCTCTTTAACAAAATATCACACATTCCTGGTATTTCCTAAGGATATAAATTCTTAAATTATTCTAATTTCTCATTTTCCATCAACACAGTTCTGATCACACCTTTCAGGTGAACGTCTTACTTGTCCACAGAGACCCACTGCAAGGCACCTATAAAAATGCCAACACCTTAACACTACATGTGAGACCAAAGTGTTATTGATTTATCTATTTATTTAGAGAGCAAGCAGGGGAGAGGGACAGAGGGAGAGAGAGAGAATCTTAAGCAGGCTCCACGCTCAGTGTGGAGCCTGAAACAGGGCTGGATCCCCTGACCCTGGGATCATGGCCTGAGCCAAAATCAAGAGTCAGATGGTCAGATGCTCAACCAACTGAGCCACCCAGCGTTCCCCAACCCCCCCCCCCCCCCCCCCCGCTGGCCACCAGTGTTATTTTTCAAAGTATGGAGCAAACAAAAACAATACAAGATTTTCATGGATTAGTTAGACTTGAAAACAAATCTGTATTTTTTTATTCTTAATAAACATTAACACCTAACACTTTCTCCAACTATTGAACCAACATAGAAACCGGCCCCAAATTTAATCCTTCTCATCCTTCTCTTGCACTTTGCCCATAACATCAGCATGGAAGTGACCACATTGTAGAGCAGTTGGTTTACTCAGATTTGAGAGCCGTTTAACGGGGGCAGGACTGGAAGACCCTTCTACCCGTATCAGCAGGTGGGACCCTGCCTGCACAGCCATCTCTTTGATCAGGGTGGAGGGTCCACCTCCAGGAGCACCCTAAAAGGTAACAGCTGTTCACCTGACCAAGGTCACTGGGCAAGGTCCCCGGTCCCTCTCTCCGAGTGTGCCCCTCCCAGCTGCTCGCGATTTGGCTGGGCAGAGACACCACTATGTTAAGGACATGCACCACTGACTTCCTTCCTGTCTATTGTTCCCCATACCCACCCTGCCCCCCCTCATCCTCTCTGATTTGTAAGATACATCCTCCTAACACTGGGATGGCTTATGCTTAATGCTTATGCTTTTTAACTATTTCAATTTTCATTTTCCTTCACATTTACGTTTTAATTATTTGTGAAGACTTCCTTTTCCCTGGTTGCTTTCCAGTCTTTAGAAAGGCAATGGGAGAGCCATGCATTCATCTATCTACCCCTGAAATGCCAAAAAAAAAAAAAAAGAAAAAGAAAAGAAACCCACAAAAGGACTAAATTTGGTTCTTTGGCTATGTTTGCTGAACGGAAAACTGCAGACCTGAAGGAATCTGACTGGAGACCATCAGGAACTCGGACTCAACACAGACCAACAAAATTCATGATTGCATCTATCATAAATGATGTTGAGAGGCCCCTGGGTGGCTCAGTTGGTTAAGCGACTTCAGCTCAGGTCACGATCTTGAAGTTTGTGAGTTCGAGCCCCCGCATCGGGCTCCGTGCTGACAGCTCAGAGCCTGGAACCTGCTTCTGATTCTGTGTCTCCCTCTTTCTCTGCTCCTCCCCTGTTCACACTCTGTCTCTCTCTCTCTCTCAAAAATAAATAAACATTAAAAAAAATTTCTTTTCAATGATGTTGAACATTTTACCGTAGCATGCATGTTTTCTTTATGAGCTGCCTTTCACCATTACCCCTACCAACCACACAGGAGAGACACTTCCCTGAGCCTTGGCCTTGCCAATGGGCATTTGGTTCATTTTTATCTTAAGGATGTTGCTCTGGGCAGTCGGAAGCTCCAAGCTCAGTACAGAAGTGTGGTGGGGAGAGGTGCTCACGTGGTTCCTGCTTTGACTTGAATCTCCTTTCGTTTTCTCCGATTCCTCCCATTTTCTCAGTAAGTGCTTTACCAAATGTGACTTTATAAGCCATCATGAGTAATTTCTGGAATGAGGCAGTGTAGATCTAAAGGAAGGAAGAGAGGAGAGAGGATGAGGGGGAAAGGAAGGCAGGAATTTGGCATTCTCTCTTCTATGCCAGGGACCCTCCAACACAAAGTTCGCCTGTTAATCTTTATTGTTTTTACATATTCTAAGATCATGGATAAATGAAAATTATTGAATGGTAAGACCCTTGATTAATCCTTCTATCTCTAATATTTTTTTAAAGATATTTAAGTCATCGATAATGCTTTTAAGATAATCTTTTAGAAATAGCCCCTCCAGGGGCACCTGGGTGGCTCAGTCGGTTAAGCGTCTGACTTCGGCTCAGGTCGTGATCTCGCGGTTTGTGAGTTCGAGCCCCACGTCGGGCTCTGTGCTGACAGCTCAGAGCCTGGAGCCCGCTTCAGATTCTGTGTCTCCCTCTCTCTGTCCCTCCCCTACTCATGCTCTTTCTCTCACTGTCTCAAAAATAAATAAAGCATTAAAAAAAAAAAAAAAAAGAAATCTCCTCTCCAGAACATCTATCAGAAGATTCAAGTTGGACTTCATTTAATCTAAACATTTTTTTTTCATTTTCCTTTCACTGGCATCTTTTATTACGACTCACTTTATTCCCATTATCATGCTGAGGTGGATCCCACAGTACCGGCAATGTGTGCGTCCTCTGGACTCCACCCAGCACTCACAAGCTTCCACCCTGGGGTCAAGGGCATACACCATTTCAGCCACGCAGAGCAACGCTGAAAAAAAAACTTTAGGCAAAAAATTAACACTTTCATCTCACTGCAGTTGGGGGCAGGGGGGGGGGGTTGGAAATCGTCCCTAGGCCAGACGGGGATCATTCATCTGGGCCCCAGGCCAGGCATCCGGGCTGACTTGATGATCACACTCAAAGACCAAGGAGACTTTTGTAAATCTCACAGATCAGAACTTCTGTTGGAGGACTCCAAGTTTTCTAACAAGTTGGCGGTGAGCTTCAGAATAATTTACTCTATTTATCAGCAGTGCTTTTCAGTAAAACCCTGCTTAAAGGCGTTTAGGAGAAAAATATAAACTTTCACTCTGGGACAGTGATGAGGGAAAGAAAAGGAAAGGGAAGGATCAGATTAGCTACTGATATCATTTGTTGGCCTGTAGGCTGGCCCTGTTGCCTCCTTTTCGTTCTACACTTTCAACTTTATTTTAGTTTCTCAAACTCTAGCAGCCCCCTTCTCACATTCGGACCTTCTCTCAGTTTCCCATGATGTTTCTATGGCTGAGTCTTAACTTGCCCTTCAAAAGTGTTATTTCTTCCCTGGGGAAGCATTTGATGGCCCTGAAACGAAGTTAAGTCCTTGCTGTTGGATGCACACTCAGAAACCTGCACCTTTCCTGTGTGGCATGGACCATTATCATGATTACATATTCACTGGTGTCTTTATCTTATTCATGGCGGTCACCGCATCACTTACCACAGAGCCTGGGAGGCAATGAGTCCTCAGTAAATAGTTGTTTAGTGATTAAATAAAGATTACTTGAGCATATGCTGTTAATCATTTGTTTTCTCTTTTTTTTTTTGAGTGTTTATTTAAATTCTACTCAGCTGACATACAAGGCAATATTTGTTTCAGGAGTAGAATTCAATGATTCATCACTTGCATACAACACCCAGTGATCATCATAACAAGTGCTCTCCTTAATGCCCATCCCCCACCCCCTTCCCTCTATCAACGCTCAGTTTCTTCCTTGTCTTTAAGATTCTGTCTCATGGCTTGTTTTCCTCTCTCTTTCCCCATCCCCCCGTATGTTCATCTGTTTTGTTTCTTCTTAAAAAAAATTTGTTTAAATGTTTATTTGAGGGAGAGGCAGAGCATGAGTGGGGGATGGGCAGAGAGAGAGAGAGAGAGAGAGAGAGAGATCGAGATCATCTGAAGTAAGCTCCAAGGTGGGGCTCGAACCCACAAACCATGAAATCATGACCTGAGCCAAAATCAGACGCTTAACCAACAGAGCCACCCAGGCACCCCTTGTCTGTTTTGTTTCTTAAATTCCACATTCATGTGATGAAGCAGAAAAGCTACCAATACAATTTGAGAGATGAAATAGGTTTTTTTTAAGTAGTTGAGAAAAACACAAAAAGCTTGTTACCCCTTTTCCTTTTTCTGTCTTTTGGCAAATATACCCACTCATAGGTCCATATTTCTACGATGCTTTGTAATTTTGAGTAAATTAGAGAACATAATGAGACTATCTTTGTGGAAATTGCCCAAATTCCAGAGAAAAATGAAGGCATTATCTAAGTAATCTGCCTCTGACTGCTGTATGAACTGCTCCTTTTACGGTCTTTAAAGATAAGGGCGTGCCCAGATTCCAGCGGGCCCACAAAGTTGGGAGTCAGTTATAAAAACTTTAATTCTGGGTAGCCAGTTGGCTGGAAAATACTTTGGTATACTAGAGTAGGAGTCAAGAAATTTGGGTCCAGTCTCCAAGTTTTCCAATTTTTTTCATCAGTGAAATGTAAAGTTTATTTACTCATTTAACAAGTATTTATTTTATGCTTTCTGTATAACAGCCCTGTGCTAGGTGATTTAAAAAAAAAAAAGATGCAAGAAGAAAGATATATAAATAAGTACCCAAATTAGCCACAGAGGTACTAAGTGTTATAAGCATGAAGGAGAAGTTGGGCTGAATATACAGTGGAACAGCAGGTTCCCAGGCATGTTTTATGCATTATGCGTGATTCAGTGTGTCCGGAAAGGGTTTCTATGTCTAAGAAAATTGGAGAATGGTGCACACTAAATTTCCTCCGTGGAGAGACACCATGCATATAAGCATAACAAAATCTCTGAGAATTTCCACGGTCATGAAAAGTATTGAATTTTAGTTAATCAAGTATTTTCCCAAATCATTTGACCACAGTTCCATATCTTTCACCTAAAATAATCTATTGATATGCCAGTGTTCGGAGAAAACTTGCAAGCTTTCCAAGAAAACGCTGCATCAAATTCTTGGGAAAAGCCTCGGGTTGAGCCCATCATGATCACGGAGGATCCAAGAATCAGAGAGGAGTCAGGCCTGTCTGAGGTTACTGGTAAGGTAGAGGTTGGCATTGGCAGGTGAAACTGAGGCAGATTCTATGCGAAATGCTGCCCTGAGGCACCGGTAGATTCCTAGGCAGCAACCAGTTGCCTTAGGCATTTTCTGATCAAAGGGGGGTGTCACAGGAGAGAGACTTTGATGAGCTTTGTTTTTCCAAGAGGCGTATTGGGAAAGAGTATTTCCTTTAGATTCAATGAGAAAGTAGGGCATAGAGAAGAATCCAGAAGCTCCTGGGCTAGTTGTTCAGGCATGATGGCCTGGGATAAGATAATAGCAATGCAAACAGGGCTTGCAACATTCCAAAGGACAACGTGTCTGATCTTGAGGAGGAAGAGTGATAAAAGAAGGCAAAAAAGTGGAGGTGGCTCCACGGTTATGGGTACCAGTGATCCTATATGGCAGCTGGAGGACAGGCCTCACTCTGGCCAAGCTCCTCCATTGCTACAGAACCAACCAGTAACATGTGGGGCAGAAGAACCACCCTGCTGAGCTCTGTCAATTCAAAGAACCACGACATTTGACTCGATCCTTGCTAGTGAAACACACTAAGCTTGGTTATGCTTTGCACTTGGTTACAGTTAAGCGAGTCAATAACTGACATAGCATAATGTGGTCAGCTGTATAGAACAGAGGACAAAATGATTCATCATGCAAGGTTGGGCCAGGAGATCTCAGAATAAGTTGGAATGCTGGAGACTGGTTTAAGGAAAAAGCAGATCTTTTCCAGTGATACAGGAGGGGAAAGTATTCCAGAAAACTGGCAGCAGCAAAATATGTACATTTGGGAACCAGCATAGGGTAAAGGCCAGGTGCACAGGAAGGGTGAAAGGATTAAATCGAGAGAGGTTGTTGAGTCTAATTCCCTGAAGTAGTGTATGTAATAGGCATGAAATTTACACCACAGGTGAAGAAGTGCGGAGATAGGAAAGTAACATCTCAGACGCACAGCTGGCAATTGTGGAGACGTGAGGAAAGAGAAAGGAACCTTGAGGACAGCCCCAGTGTTGATCTTGAATAATTGAATAAGAGCCTTGATCTTTGGGGCGCCTGGGTGGCTCAGTCACTTAAACGTCTGACTTCAGCTCAGGTCATGATCTCACAGTTTGCGGGTTCAAGCCCTGCATCTGACAGTGTGGAGCCTCCTTGAGATTTTTTCTTTCTCCCTCTCTCTCTACCCCTCCCTGACTTGTGCTTCCTCTCTCTCTCTCTCTCTCTCTCTCTCTCTCTCTCTCAAAATAAATAAATGAACTTAAAAGAAGAGTCTTGATCTTTAATAAAAGAGTTTTATTAATGGACATAGAAAGCACCCCAGGAGGCTTACCTTTAGATAGGAAAGGTCATGAATTGTGGTTTGTGAGTGTTGAGTAGAAAGTACTTTAAGGACAAAATTTCCCACTGGTGCCTTAGACTGTATTATTCCAATTTATTTAAAATCTTAGTAAATGCAAACTAATCTATCATGACAGAAAGCAGATCAGTGGTTCCCTGGGGACCAGACTGGAGGTGGTAAGGGTCCCGACAAAGACACTGCGGAAGGTTGTCAGAGAACTTTTAGGGGTGATGGATACGTTTACTGTCTTGATTTTATTTCAAACTCTTCAAAGTGTACAGTTTTAATTCATTCACTTTCTTTTATAGAAATTATTTTTCAATAAAACATTTTTTTTGTACAAAGAAGACACTTACGAGAACACCACCAACATTTGCAAATTGGGGCAAAAGGAGATGGGAAAGAGTTTGAGCTGTTTGCAGTGTGCAAAACAAATTAGTACGTACCTAAGGTAAAAAAGAAAAGGATGATGTGCCGTTTACTTATGAAGAAATTCTCATTTTTACCCTAAACAAAGGTAATGAGATTGGATATTGGGGGATATTTACTCCTACTAATGAGAGTTGGAGGAAAAGGAAAAAAACAATGGTTGAAAATAAAATGATCAGAAGAAAGCAGTTAAAATGAATAAGAGGACAAATCGAGAAACATAAAAATGTCTCAGAAAAACAGCCTTCACAGAGAAAAGTCATTACTTGATGAGAAACGAGAAAGAAAACACACACACACACACACACACACACACACACACAGGCATGCACACGTGTGCACACACATGCCACAACCAAAAAAAAAAACCCAGAAATTGGCTTAAGTGAGTCAAAGATTCCTGTCCATGTGAGTATTGGCATAGCCGAGGGAAAAATCCTCAAATTAACATCAAAGCAGAAGAGAAAAATGGTAAAAAAAAAAAAAAAAAAAAAAGAAAAAGAAAAGAAAAAAAAAGCAGAAAGGAAAGGTCATTTATTGAATCAAATAAAGCAATAATAGCAAGTTAAATGTTATAGCTACACTAAGACTAAGGTAATAACAAAAAATAGTTTGGGACCTGTGACTCTCCTCTTTTATGCAAGGCCAATCTCCATATTCATTTGTTTGTTTATATACAAAATATTTATTGAAAGCCTTCCATGTGTCAGATACTGTTCCAAATGCCCAGGTTACATCCGTATGCAAAATAGATTAAGTGCTTAAGGTCACGGAACTGCTACTTAGTATTTTCTTGATCAATGTTAAATTGATTAGATCCTCCGTGAATATGTTAGAGTCTTTCTTGTTTGAACCACATTGCAAACTTTCGCTTCCGGCTGTTTACAGAAGGTTTCTGCTGTTTCTAGAGAGTGCTTTCTAAGAGCAGTGGTATCAGTAGTAGTTAGCAACTCTTTTCATTCTTCAGCTTAAACAAAAAGGATAGAGGGGCCGTCTTTTTCTGTGTGCTTTCAAGAGAGCTCAGGGCGTCCTAAAAATCATCATTCTTTTTCCTTCCCTCTGGTGTTCCTGTAGTTGCTACCATTATCGTGGTCTTCTCTGGGCGAGAAAAGAATGGAAAATCCTCTGTCAGATGCACAGTTCAAAAGTCAGGATTGTAATATCGTTGCCTAAAGAATTCCCAACACCAGGGAATCTCCCAAAGAATGCTAAAGCCCCCCTTTCCTCACAGCCCCCCGCGGGGCCTGGTGATACTCTGCTGCCAGTGGAAACATACAAGGGGGAAATTATCTGTAAAAAGCAACACGGCCATCCTTACTGGGACCCTCTTATCAAAAATCAGGATATTCAGTTCAGCTAAACCTTTCAGTGTGGGCGGGGGTGAGGTGGGGGTGAAACACCATTTTTTTCACCATTGATTCTAGGTGTGTCTGGTTAGAAGTTTGCCTGAACAACCAAGAACATCAGCTTTAAGAAAGAAAGACAGAGAGAGAGAGAGAAAAGCATTCTATAGTAACAAAATATGGAAACATTCAAAGTGTTTCTCTTTTGGTATAAAATATTTCATCTCCTTATGCAATTGTTGCCTCGGTGGGAATTGGCTTTGAATTGCGTGAAAAGAGCAAAGACTTCCCTGCAATCCATGTGGGGGGGGGGCGGGGGAGTTCTAATCCTCCTAGAATTTTCTAAGCGGTTTATTTTGAATAAAATGGTACGAGTGCCCTTTGCCTTCTCCCTTATCACAAACAAAATTCTTCCTCACCCAAGTCAAAGTTGAACTGCATTTCTCATTTGGTCCAAACCACTGAAAATCCCATAAAGTATCCAATTATATGTGAAAACAGATTATTCTACCTTTAAATTAGAGGAAATTATCTATTTCAGTCCTGGTGGAATACACTTCAAGTGTTAGAAGTTTAAATAAAAACCCATAAGTGTGTTTTAGCATCTTCCCCCCCCTTAGATCCCAGCCATTCATGCCCATAAATGCAAAAAAAAAAAAAAAAAAAGAAAGAAAGAAAGTAAAGAAAAAGGGAAAAAGTTATTTTTATCATAGCTTTAAGCTATGTCTTTGCTCTCAATGAATTTTTATAAAAATAAAACCTTGCTTCCTGCCAAATTTAGTTTATTGGCACTTAAAATGGAAATTAATGTTTTCTTGGCCTTATGGCTGCTAAATCAAAGAAATTCATAGCATCAGTGTTTTTGTGTGATGTGTAGAAAAGCGAGAAAAGGGTTGTGACTCTCTGGCCTTTTGTACTATATCTGTGAAAAATCATTCACATCTCCCTTTATTTGGGAAGACTCGTGATGTATCTCATAAGGAAAGTAGGTTTCAAATACTTTTAAATTCAGAGAAGAAGAAAGTGCAAATGAGAGCTCATCTAAAGAGAAAAACCACGATAAAGCAGGGTTTGAGGTAAATGTGAGAGGGCCAAAGGATATTTGGTTTGTCACTTTTTATGAAGTGCTAACAAGGAAAAGAGTAAAGCTGCAAAAAAAAAAACCAAAAAAAAAAACCACCACCCACTCTTTAGATGTCTTACTGCTTGAATTTTTCTGACATGAGCTTACGGAATATGAATGTTCTCGAACAAATCTTTTAATAACTAGAGCCTACATGTTGCCTTTAAAAAAAATATCGATTTGTCTCCTGGAAGAGAACCCCCCCCCCCAAACCATAATCACCTGACTTTATTTAGCTTGGGCTAAAAGGCAAATCCTATACCTAAGAACATGCCAATGCCCCCCAAAATAACTTTTTGGCCAAACCAGTTTCTCTGTGCCAGAAATAAAAAGGAGCACAAAGCTATTCTAATGGCCCCGCCTTCAAAAGATGGAAAACAAAGACGTTTGTCGAAATCCTGCCACTTGTGCTCATTGAGGAGCTGTCCGTCTGGAGGTCTGAGACCAGTTCAGGAGATAGGAATTCCCATTTTTATCCCACGTGACCCCTCAACCCTCTGAGGACGCCTGGGAACAATAAACGAAACCCGTTGAATTCAACCTCATCCTCTGTACTCATGGAAACTGCCGTCTCTTCATTTCCATTGGTTTTAATATTCAGTATAGCTAAAACAAAGTTGAAAGAGTAGGAGGAAAGACCTTCTCTCTCTTTTGTGGGAACGGTCAGTGAAAGGAGCCTAAGATGAAGCCACATGTATCTCTGAAGACTCACTCCAGTTGCCAGTTACCAGTGCCCAGGAATCCCAAGAACACCCATCCAATAACATCACTTGGCATCTACAGTCACAGTGATGAAATGACTATGACCACCTTTTTAATGGATTTATTACGGACATTGCGGAGCAGGAACTCTACAAACCCGGAGTCAATTAACAGCGTTGTCTGTTAAAAAAAAAAAGGAAGAAGAAGAAGGAGGAGGAGGAGGAAGAGAAGGAAGAAGATGAGAAGAAGGAGGAGGGGGGTGGAGAATTGGAAAAAGACAACAAAGAAGGCTGAAACCAGTTTATGATAAGAATGCGGCAATATGGGTGTCCGGGTGGCTCGCTGGGTCGGTTAAGCATTCGACTTCAGCTCAGGTCATGATCCTTCCATCCACGGGTTGGAGCCCTGCGTCAGGCTCCGTGCTGTTAGCTCAGAGCCTGGAGCCTGCTTCGGATTCTGTGTCTCCCTCTCTCTCTTCTCCCCTCCTGCTCAGACTCTGTCTCTTTCTCTTCAGAATAAAATAACAGCATTATTTTTTTTTTTTAATGGGGCAATGATAGATCTTCCGCTAAGGAAAATACACAAGCCAAGATTTATTTTGATAAGAGGTACAAATGGCAAGAACAATTCTAAACTCTTACCTCTCCCTAGATGATCCTTTTGTTTTCATATGGCAAAACACACGTGTCATCTGAAAAACTTCCGCCTCGTCCTAAAGATGTGTTTTGACTGCATTGTTCTACAACTCCAAATGAACCCCATCGGACAGTGTTTTCAAAAAGCCCCAAATAATGACAGACATTTTAAAATGTAAATATAGGGGCGCCTGGGTGGCTCAGTCGGTTGAGCATCCGACTTCAGCTCAGGTCACGATCTCGCGGTCCGTGAGTTCGAGCCCCACGTCGGGCTCTGGGCTGATGGCTCAGAGCCTGGAGCCTGCTTCCGATTCTGTGTCTCCCTCTCTCTCTGCCCCTCCCCCGTTCATGCTCTGTCTCTCTCTGTCCCAAAAATAAATAAACGTTAAAAAAAAAAATTAAAAAAATAAATAAAAAAATTAAAAAAAATGTAAATATAAGTAAAAACCAGGGGAGGAGGGAGGATGAATAGGCAGAGTACTGAGCATTTTTAGGGCCCTGAAAACACTTGGCATAATACTCTAGTGATCGGCACCTGACATTATACATTTATCAAGCCCCCGTAGAACGAACAACACCAGGAATGTACCCTAATGTAAACTGTGGGCTGGGGGCAATTGTGATGTATCAGTATAGATTCATCCCTTGTAACAAATGTGCCGCTGTGGTGGGAGATCATAATGAGGGAGGCCGTGCATGTGTGGCGACAGAGCACAGGAAAAATCTCTGTTACCTTCCTTTTGCTGTGAACCGAAAACTGCTCTAAAAACAGTCTTAAAAATATAGGGGGAAGCAGGGTTTGGCTAATATGATAAAACTATAGGTTCAAGAGAAGACTATAGTCCTGAACTAATCGCTTTACACTAACATGGTTTGGAGCCATGAACGACACGAGGACTCGAGATGAACCAAACAAAAAAAAAAAAAAGCAAAAAACAAAAACAGACATGTCTTGGAACCAACGAAAATTGGCAAGGATAAAGGAATTTAGGACCAATCAAGAAAAAATAAGGAGTAGTAATTATATTCGGAATTAGAGGGGCGCCTGGGCGGCTCAGTCGGTTGTGTCCAACTATGTTCGGCTCAGGTCACGATCTCACAGTTCGTGAGACCGAGCCCTGCGTCGGGCTCTGTGCTGACAGTGTGGAGCCTGCTTGGGACTCTCTCTCTCTCCCTCTCTCTCTGCCCCTCCCTGGCTTGCGCTCAGTCTCTCCCAAAATAAATATTTTTTAAAAATGAGAAATAGCACTAGAATTTATACGCTTTTTCTTAAATGAATGTCAAAAGTAACCCCGGGAAAAGAGCATGTTTAAAGCCGTCCTCTCTCCAACACAGTAGCCACTGGCCCCTTGCTGCTACTGAGCATTTGAAATGTGCCTGGCGTGACAGGGGAAGTCACTTTTTAATTTTATCATTTTCCTTTAAAAACTGATACTTAGTTCAGTTGTTAGAAGACTTTTAAGTGTGGGGGCGCCTGGGCGGCTCAGTCGGTTAAGCATCCGACTTCAGTTCAGCTCATGATCTTGCGATCCGTGGGTTCAAGCCCCTCGTCGGGCTCTGTGCTGACAGCTCAGAGCCTGGAGACTGTTTCACATTCTGTGTCTCCCTCCCTCTCTGCCCGTCCCCCGCTTACCCTCTGCCTCTCTCTCTCTCTCTCTCTCTCTCTCTCTCTCTCAACACTAAATAAAGATTAAAAAAAAGAAGAAAGAAAACTTTTAAGTGTGTTTGGAACCCTTGTTTTAACTGTGTGTGGAACAACCAGGATATGCGAATCGTTTTCCACGGCAAATGTTATCCCTGAATACAGACCCATTTTTTTCCAATGAGAATTTAGTGTTCAGATGGATGGGTTGTAAGCGTAAAGCATACACGAGATTTAACAGACATAGTCCAGAAGGAATGTAAACTACTTCTATATCAATTACGTGTTCAATGATCATATTTTAGACATATTGGATTAAATAACATATACGAATGTTCTACAACACTCTGTATGATGCTTTCATGGTGAGTACTTGCCATTGTACATTTCTCCAAACCCATACAACGTACAGGACCAAGGCCAAGACTGAGCCCCTAGTGCAAACCGTGGACTTTGGGTGATTGTGATGTGTGAGTGGGGGCTCACCAGTTGTATCAGAAGTGTGCAGCGCTCTGCTGGGGGTGTCGATGCCGGGGGAGGCCACGCATGTGGGGGGATTGCAGGGGCTTATGGGAAATCTCTATGCCTTCCTAATTGCGCTGCAAACCCAAAGCTCCTCAAAAACATGATAACAAATAACGCCTAAAAAAAAAAAAAAAAGGTTAAGATCGTAAGTTTTCTATTATGTGTGTTTTATCACGATTAAACCTTTCTAATTTAGAAAGGAGAAAAAAAAAACAGTATGAATCACTGTCTGCAGTTTTAACTCTGTTCATTGAAAATGTAACTTCTTTTTCTGGCGCCCCCCCCAGAAAGAGTGAAGGCTGAGCTGATTTTGAGGTAGGATCCTACTCCAGAAGCATATACTAGGCTCCGCAAAATCTATAAATGGGACTTGCTTTTGAGGCCTTTATATACCCTGCTGCCGAATTGACCAAATTTCCCCGAACCTGAAATGAGCCTGAACTTCTCTGGCTCCACCCGAGTGGAACATGCAGAGCAAATCTGACGAATTCTGTCCTGCCTGCGCTCCAGATGCTGACCAGATGTGTGTGCCTTAGAGCCCATTGGTCTGTTTGGGAACGTCTGGACATTTACGCTGCAGTCAGTCTATGTTTTAGTATCATTAAGAGGCCATGTGCTGGGACCGGAAATTACGGAATGCGACTACTGTCACTTGAAAACAGTCCCGTTGTGTCATGCCGTCGCCTCTCCGTGGCTCTGCTTCTCGCTTCGAAATGAATTCAGAGTCTCCGATCCTTCTTTCAGACTCAGCTTCCACGCAGGGCCTCCAGGAAGCCTCCCCTTGGTCAACGCCGTCACGCCTCTGTTGGATTTCCACCCTGCTCTACGTGTTGCCGTGTTTTTCCTGTAGACCAGCTTCCTCGTCTCCTCCCCCCCGGCGTTCTCTGCCTCTGACCCTTCACACCAACCCGTATGTGAGCTGAAGCCTTTGCTTCGTATTTCACTGCAAGAACAGACTTCTGTGAGCAGGACCCGCTCGCCCCCACGAATGCCTTTGCGTAAACATCTCCCCCTCTCTTTCTAGCATCTAGACCAGCGCCGGGCAGACTATGTCCCGTGCACCATATCTAGTCTTTGGCCTGTGGTATGGCCAGCCGATTTACAAATGTTTTGACTTTTTTTTTTTAACAACTTAAAAGAAAGCAAGAAAAAAAAAAAAGATGAGTCCTATTTCATGGCGTATGAAAATTATACGGAATTCAAATTTCGGGGTCCATAAATAAAATGTTTTTGGAACACGGCCACACTCATTGTTTACTTATTGTCTATGGCCGCTCCCTGCTCTAACGGTGCGTTGACTTGTGACAGAGAGACAATATGCACTAAAAGCTTGTAATATTTACTCTCTGGCCTTTTCTAGGCTTACTGACCTCTGAATCTCCTCTCTTCTTCTTAGCAAAACAAATGAAGGCCCTCTCCTCCCTTCAAAGGCCAAACCTCCCGTGTATCTGCACAGGCACCTCGCCCGAACGTACCCTTTGATCCACAAGCCCTTCTTCCTCTGCTCCCTTCACAGCCCGGCTGTTGACACCACACGATGAATCTTCTTCCTGCCTTTCTGCTTGGCCACTTTCAGCCTTAGTGTTCCTTTTCTTCTCTCCAAGTGTCGGCATCCCTCAGGACTCTGTCCAGACTCTCTCTGCCCACCCTACCCTCTGATGAGGCCATCCCCTTGATTGCCAGGACTTTAAATGATAGTCACACGCTGGCACTTTCAACGGGATCTCCAGACCTTCAGGCATGACCTCTCCTCGGGCATACATGTCACAAAGTCCAAATGTTAAGCTGCCATCCACAACCTTCTCAGTTTCAACACGCCCTGAACGGAATGCTAGTTTTCCCTTCCGAATCTGTGCTTGTCCAGGTGTCTCTCATCGACTTGGTTGTTTAAGTGAGATAACTAAGGGTTCATCTGAACACTTGCCTCTCCGCTGCTCCCCATCCGCATCCATGATCCATTGGTCCTGTTTCCCAGATCCCTCTCGACTCTGCCTCTCGGATATTCTAATTCAAACCACCTCATTCTCCCTGGACTGTAATTGGCTCCTATGTGGCTTTGCTATTCACACTCTTGCACTTTTAAAATCCATAGAACAGCATGAATAGATACCCCCCCCCGCCCCTGCCCAGCAACATTCTCTTTACCAGGTGATCCAGAGGACAAACTAAGTGCAGAAGCCTGCTGGGGGGGAGGGGGCATGGGGCACCTTGCCTGGATCCCCGGCCCCCACACCCTGTGGAGCCCAGCCAAGCCCTCCTGGCCTCCTTGGAGCACTGGGCTGTTTCGTAGGGTGAAAGAGTGGGGGGTCAGAGGGGAGAGAGGATCAGAGGCGGCTCCTTCCAGGGATCCAAGCGTTTGACTCGCAGCTGAGCCCGGACTGGGCCCACACGGTGGGTGGGATGGGGGAATTGGGTGGGGGTCAGGGGGAATCGCCACGATTGAAAAGAATGAAGGGATAAAATAAAGGAACAAAGCCTCACCAAAAAATGCACAACCCAGGTGAGAATGGGGACCACCTCCGTGCACAACGTTCTCCAGCAGTTTCTTAGGAAAGAGACGGCACGGTAGTAAATGAAGGGATGAAGAGCGGCCCCCAGCCAAGCACCCACAGTCACCTACTTCCACACGGCCACGGAGGCCACGGAGGTGAGCCAGCTGCAGCCACTTGGCCCCATCTGTCCCCACCCCGTGGGGGGGCGGCAGCATCGGGAAGAGAAGGGAAGGCAGAGAGATGAGACAGCAGGGTGGGTGTGGGGGTGTCACCACAGGTGCCCGGATTAGTGCTGATGACTGATGAGGAGAAGCAGGGGTGCGTAGCAGGGGTGCTTTTAGACAACGCCCTACCCGGGGTCCCTGTCACCGGGGAGACTGCCCACACTGCCCGGTACCACCGGGCAGGACCGGTGCACTTCCTCTCCCAGTGGTCCTGGGTCTGCTCCTTCTGCCTTCGGAGGCAGATTGAACTACTTCTAAGGAGGGTACAAATGCCCAACAGCAGCTTGTGGAAGAGAAGGTCCAGCTCCAGGGAAGGAGGAATTGCAGGGACCCCCCCCCAACCTGCCTAGGCTTCCAGCCTAGAAGGTCACCTCGGGTGCTGTGCTGTTTGTGGAGGAGATGGGACCATCCTCCTCTCCACGTGAATCAGAGGGGCGGTGCTGTTAGGCCCTTCTTCACCCTGACTCTGGTCCTCCTCGGGCCGGGCCTTTTCTCTAGTAACTTTGGGTCTTCTCAAAGCAGAAGCTGGGTGGGAAAGGCAGGGGCAGTCTGATCCCTGAAGCGCTGCTTCCCGGGGCTGGCTGACCGGCCCCCGCAGGCCTTGGCAGGAGGGGAAAGGGCGACTGATCAGCCCAGGTGCAAACGGGCTTCGAGGGGACAACGGCACCCTCTAGCTTCAAGCTTTTGAAGCCCAGGAGAAGACAGGTGACCTTATCTGGTCTCTGTGGCCCACCCACCAGCAAATCCTGGCTCTCTGTGCATCACACAGGGGCACCACTAACACGGTCCACAGGGCGCCCTTGTAGGCAGGGAGTGGCTCCACGTAAGGTTTTATTCATCAGCTTCACGACCCACATTCATCTACCTGCCCCACGATCTGCTCTAACATGCTGGGACTGAGAACAAGAAATTCCTCGGGAAGGTTTTATGGTGCCCTCGGCACCTGTCCCCGTAGTTCCTTCAGATTCTGTCCATCAGAAGGCAGGCTCGGGGCACCCGGGTGGCTCAGTCAGTTAAGCGTCCACCTTCAGGTCAGGTCATGATCTCAGGGTCTGTGAGTTCAAGTGCCTTATCGGGCTCTGTGCCCACGGCTCAGAGCCTGGAGCCTGCTTCGGATTCTGTGTCTCCCTCTCTCTCTGCCCCTCCCCCGCTCGTTCTCTTTCTCTCTTTCTTTCTCTCTGTCTCTCTCACTCTCTTTTGCTGTCAAAAATAAATAAACGTTAAAAAATAATTTTTTAAAAAAGGCAGGCTCCGCTGACCAGTGCCTATAGTAGGACTCCCAGGCTCGGCACCTCGGGCCCCTCCAAGTTTATCCTGCGTGAGGGCTGGGGCAGCAAAACGGGGTCGGCCACAGAGGCTAACCAGCTTTTTGCCAAAGGTGGATTCGTTGCTGAAGCCAAAGGTTGTCATCTTGATGTTCACCTCGCACCCAAGAACAGCTTCTGCCTTTCAGTCTCTCCCAAATGAAGGTCTGCGGATAGGTCCGCACAGCAGACCCTACGTGGTAGAACGTGGCTCCAGCCTTTTATCCTTTCGTGTTTCCGCAAGGCCCTATGTACAGGCACACTCTGCTTCTTGAAAGTTCCCGCCACGCCACTTTGCTTTTAGGAAAGACCTACATCAGTACCTGGTTTTTGCCGACAGAAATCTGAAAAGGATTTTTGCCTTTGCAGATAAAGGGGGAAAGTGGCACCTGTGTCCTGCGTTGGTTTTTTGCAGCGAGTTTCACAGAGGCAGGGCTCACCTGACCAGCTCCTTTCCCCGGGAACCACCCTCCAGCACCAGAGCTGCGAACAACGTCTGTATCTGGGCTCTGTCTCCATGGATTTTGTGCATCCATTAGCAAGGTGTGTCCGAAGGTATCAGAAAGGATCTAAGGGAGGTGATTTTTTGGGTCTGAGAATGCTCAAAAACTTTCCCATGTAAGTTAATGGTGACTGTTTCTTCATGGGCTACCATTTTGGCTTGTGAAAGTTTGCACAGGAACGCTCTACTTTCAGATAGGGGACACCCGTACTCAGCGCCCCTGCTCCACTGGCTTGCTCTCCCACGGGATAGAGTGCTCTCTGTCCTGGTCACCTCAAAGAACTTGGTTACGTTGGCCTGATTCACTGCCTTCATCGTTCTTACCTCAGTCAATGATCTTCGTGTCTACCTGTTACCCAGTCAGGATGTTTGGGGCCAACCTCAACATGGAAGGTTGACCTGTGCCCATAGTCTCCAGGGACCCCTCCTGGGCAGATGTGGCCCCACAGCATGTAGGGCTTACTGCTGGGCTTGGAGTCAGTGTGTCCAAAGGTGGACTTCGCCTGGGAAAATCTAGTGAGAGGCTTGCTCCAAATCACCTCAGAAGAGAATCACTTCCAAAGGAAGTCCATTTCATGAACTTCTCCTTGTAATGACTTCGTAACACAATGGCAGACAAAAATAAGAATACCAAAATAATGTCACCAGACCGCATAAAAAAAGAAAAAAAACGCAAGAAAAATAAAAATGAGAAAAAAAATAAAGAATATGAGAAAAGAAAAAGAAAAACAGAAATGAAACAAGCATGAGAAATGAGAAAAGAATTAAAAAGTTAAGAAAAGAAAGAAGAAAAGAAAAATGAAAAAGGAAGACATGAAGAAAAAGAAACACATGAATATTAAAAGAGAAAAGAATGAGAGATAAAAAAAGAATAAATATAAATGAGAAAAATAAAAGAAGAAAGACAAAAAGACAAAATTAGGGAAAAGAAGAGTAAAAACAATAAGTAAGAAAATAATTTAAAAACTAAAAACAGACAAAATCCCCCACAATGTCAATGCAATATATCTGAAGGAAGAAACAGTTAAGATTTGAGTAGATCCTTCAGGCAGGTGACAGCCAACATCCTCAGCTATGAGTGCCTGACCCTAGACAGTGGGTGCCTGAAGTCTATCCAGGGAGTAGCTCCTTTGAGCTCATATTAAAAAAAAAAAAAAAAAATCACAGATACCTGGGTGGTGGCTCAGTCGGTTAAGCATCTTACTTCAGCTCAGATCATGATCGGCGGTTCATGAGCTCAAGCCCCGCATCAGGCTCTGTGCTGATGGCTCAGAACCTGGATCCTGCTTCAGATTCTCTCTCTCTCTGCCTTTCCCCCGCTTGCCCTTTATCTCTCTCTCTCTCAAAGATAAATAAACATTAAAAACAAAAAAATCAACCAAATAGGAGAAGGGAAAATCAACAATGGTTTTGTCTTACTTTAAAAAAATTTTTTCTTAAGTGTTTATTTTTGAGAGAGAGAGACAGAGTGTGAGTGAGGGAGGGGCAGAGAGAGAGGGAGACACAGAATCCGAAGCAGGCTCCACACTCTGAGCTGTCAGCACAGAGCCCGACGCGGGGCTCGAACTCATGAACCGTGAGATCCTGACCTGAGCTGAAATCAGATGCTTAACTGACTGAGCCAACCAGGTGCCCTTATTGCTCAAGTTCCCTTTAGACTCTCAAAAGTCATCGAGGACCCCAAAGAGGTTTTTGTTTGTTTGTTTATTGTTGTTTTGTTTTACAGAAGAGCTATCAACAATTACCATAGAAATTAAAACCAGTAGAGTGCTTCAGTAGCTTTTTGATTTTTAATTTGAAAAGCTACAGTAATATTTGGCTTTGAAAGAGCTCATCATGATTACCTTTAAAATATTCAGTTCCTTTTTCTTTAAATTCTAAATGATTGGCCTCAAAATTACACCACAACTCAACCCGCACATAATCCCACACAAACATGCTGTCACGTAAGACTCAATAAGGTACATCATTAACATCCATAAGGCCGAAGGGAAGGTCGCTTTTGGCATATTTTCAGCTCTCAGCTGCAGTTTGGCCCAGTTTCTCTGGAGTAGATTCTTCCCTCGCACGGGTCAGAGGACTGCGCCCTTATGTCAGTCCAATGAGGAGCCTGAAGCTGGGGGTTGAGAAAGCAAGTCCTCTCATTTCCCTTCTTAAGGCCAGCAACCTGCCAAAGACGAAACGAATTTGGATTCAGGTAAGGAGAGACTATTAAGAAAGATGAGTGCTCTAGGGAGAGGGGACACTTGCAATGCCATAAAATCTCCAAGTGCCTCACAGGTCAGGCAGAAACAGCTTATCTTTTATGAGGAGGAGTCACCAAGTCTAGAAAGAACAGGGTGTGGGCGAGCAGGATGAGCTCATGGAGCGAGGGGACCCACACGTGGGAAATGTCTTCCTTTGTGGCCGGCTGATTGGGGGGAGTTGGGGGAAGCTGTTGGCGGGGGTTGCTCTGAATGCATTCTAGTGCTCACTTAACCTCAGACTGAGTCAAAAGAGCCCGCAAAGCTTCATTTATGATCTGGCCCTATACAGAGAAACTTCGGTGACCCTGTTCTAGAAAACACTAGACTCACTGAATATTTTTCTATCTATAATAAAGCTATGGAAACATAATTTATAGGAATATAAGCTTCATTATGGCTTTTTGTCAGTTTTCGTACGTTTCCTTCCCTAACCCTGGAATACTACACAGCACACAGTAGGTGCTCACTAAAAGTCGACTGAGTGGATTAATGTACAACAAAGCAATTTTAATTGTAAAATTCAATCTATTTCATGTCTGTTTTACCTCTGTAGGGACAAGGTATCCCATTGCCCAAAGTAATGAACCTTTTCTTTGATTTTTGGCAACATATTGATAAAGCTAAAAGTTACATCAGACAAAGAGAAGAAATTATGCAGGTAACAAATCTAAGTAAGAACAAGAACAAAATGCAAACTATGGATTTAAATTAGGAAGTCTAGTGGGGCGCCTGGGTGGCTCAGTTGGTTAAGTGTCCGACTTCGGCTCTAGTCATGATTTCATGGTTCGTGGGTTCAAGTCCCACAACGGGCTCTGGGCTGACAGCTCCGAGCCTGAAGCCTGCCTCACATTCTGTGTCTCCCTCTCTCTGCCCCTCCCCCACTCGCTCGCTCTCTCTCTCTCTCTCTCTCTCTCTCAAAAATAAGTAAATTAAAAAAATAGATCAAGGAATTTAGTAACCTGAAAAATTTCAACTCTGAGTGGATGTCTTGAAGTTTTTTAAGAATGCACACACTTTGGTGTTCATATTTTCTGCTCATTTTAGACCAAAGAGAGTGATTTTTTTTTAATGGGTTAAGTTTAGCACGGGAGGAGAATATTTGGCCTAAACTATAGCAGCCACTTTGAATTCATAGAAGAATAAAAAAATTGTATCACTTTTTTTCTTCCACTTGTCCCCTCCCCCTTTCCGACATATTTTAATAGCTGTCAGTGTCTTTAGCTCAATGTCAAGATCTGCCTTGGCTAAAAATTTGGAGTGGCCAAGTAATCAACATAGTTTTGTGGAAAGTACAACCTTTTGAGAAATACCTGTATGCATTCAACTTCAAGTCATATTTTTTTCAGGCATCCACCACATGCCTGGCACTAAACCAGCCTATTGGGTATGGCAGTCGATGAAACATTCAAAGTCCTCGTCATCATGCTTACCTTCTATATATCTATGTCTAAAATGAATAAAACGAGTTTACCTCAAATTTCAAACTCTAGCGGGGTTACTCTTACGAGTAGATGCATTTCACACCGTCTGTGGACCTTGAAACCCTCTTAAGCAAATGGAAAGTAAAGAGAAGGAGTGAAGAGTAGAAGAAAGAACCTTGAACTTGGAACTAGGAGACTCGGATTTTAGCTTCCCATCCCCCCACTAATCGGCCATCTATCTAATCATGGGCAAGGCACCTGACCTCACTGACGCACATCCCATCCTCACCTACCACAGTTCTGGGACAGCTCCAACCACTGGCTGGACCACCGTTCTCTAGTACAGCGAATTGGTATTCAGTTTCTTAACCTACAGTGCTGCTCAGATACTCAAGCATATGTTAGAGACAAGCCCCATTCATCCATGAATGAAATGCTATGGCTTCTCAACGGAACCTACCCTAAAGAATCCGCAGGTGCAGCAAAGGGAAGCACTTTCTTCTGCCCGTCCCTTCCCTCGCTCCAACGCCCCCATGCAAAAAGAGGAATACGATATTAAAGGGCAGGTGGCTGCACATTCCTCATGCTCCTTTCAACATCATCTCTGACTTGTGTATTTGTGGGCGACCTCATTTGACCCTCATCATCACGGGGTCGGTCTGCCATGCATCACCTACCTCAGGTTCTTACCATCTCCATTGCCACACTATGGGGGCCAACATTCTGTCCCGCTTCTTTCCCTCTTCTCTGTCGCTTACTTCTTACTGTCTTCTTTCTTTCTAGTTGGTTCTACACACCTTAGTTCTGCAGGAAACCAGAATTCCACTTATTGTGAATCAGAACAGCTACGGCCCCATGAATGCCATAATGTACCCCACTCGGGGTCTACTTCCGTGGACCAGCCCTGAGACAAAGTACGTCATCAGAGCCTCCAGGTGCCTGTTTCTGTTCTTTAGAATCCTCTGCTCCCCAGATCCTCAATTCCTTAGCTTTGAAGACCATTCTGTCAGTCTAGCCCCAGGATCCAAACTGTACTCAGATTTTCTCCTCAAACAAAACTCACCTGTCCTTTTGTCTTGGGCTTTTGGTGGCCGTGAGGTCTTGCTCAAAAGATGATAGATCCCTCTCTCATCCTCTGTGGGAAGTCCTAGGTACTCGGCCCTGAAGCTCGAAGACACATCTATCTCCCTCGTAGGTCTGAGCTCACTGCTGCCGAATCACTACCAGAAAACATGAATGGGTTTAGCCCTTTACAAGTCAAACCCTGCTCTCTCCTAGACAGGAGAAACAAGGCAAACAACTGGGTGCCTGAAATGTAAGGTGTCGTGACTCTACCACTTGGGGAATCCGGTGCCAAGAATTGTCCAACAGAGAAAGAGAAAGGGCACATTCCCCCATAAGACCCTGGAATTACGAGCGGAACGCCACAGATTTGAAGCAAACCGGTACAGAACATACCATTTCTCATAACTCCATGTTCTTTTCTCTGGACTTCTTTGACCTCAGCTTTCTCCACGTCAGAGTGAGCCTACCAAAAACGGAGAAAACATTCCAGATGTCGTGGTGTTATTGTTCAGTAAAACGACACTTTCATCTGGTCTGTGTTATTTGGCATCCATTTTTAAATATGAACAAACATCTCATTTGTCCTTTTGATGGCTGTTGAGCATTTGGCGGCTGCCGCCATTGTTCTACATCGTGTGACTCTGACAACACCCTTGCTCCATAGAACCCAGCAGAGGGCATGGGCAAACCAGGCTAGTTTGTCTGAGAACGCATGAAATAGCCAGTTCAAGCGAACTCTTATTTACAATACAGCCCAAATCCTCTAATCCCCTGACGTCCATCCGGTTGTGTTTTATTGTATTAATGATGTCAAGAACTCAAGCCCATCGCCTACTAGTCATACGTTAAACCGACACAGATATGGTTCTGTGAATATTTTGATTTGATTGATGGTCGTAGTCCAACTTGGAAAGAGCTACACGGGCATCCCCGGTTAGCAACGACAAGATACTGACATATTTCCCTGGTTCTTCTTTTTTCATCGTGAAAAATCACCACAACCCACATTTGGTGCGCAACTTACAGTCTGTACAGTAACTTAATTGTCTTTCGCAGCTGTCCCATTTTGCGCACAGGCTAGAAAATTGCAAAATTAAGAGGAGAGCATCACACAGGAGAAGCACTTGGTTCTACCAAAGGTTTTGCTTCTTTTTGTTTTCCGGGTCATTCGGCATCAGTTAAACAATGGAAATTTCTGGACCACTGGTATCTCAGTCGGAGGTTTTTAAATGGAAATAGCAACCATGAGCCACGAGAGTGGGTTCCCATATCCAAGAGAGGCTGATGTTTTGGAGTCAGAATATGGAAGGTCTTCATGTAAGCTAGAACTTTACAGAAGCAAGGAGAGTCACAGGTTGTACGCAGATTCAATTTTCCAGGTTGAAAAACTCCTTTCCTTCTCCTCCCTTTATTGGTCACTTAGACACATTATGACCGAGTCACTTGGGCTACGGGCAAATAAAAGAAAACAATAAAAATCTCAGGGTCTAGAAGTAGTCAAACAAGTAACCATTGTGCAGTGCTACTCAAGGGCCCTCCTTGAGTTAACGCGTGTCTTACTGAAGCTGTCAGGCCCTGACTTTACAATCTCTTGTTCAATGGCAGGGTATGGTATAAATAAGAAGTATTTCCATAATCAGCTACTTTGCTCCTGCGCTCTGGAATAGTCCACAGAATGGCAAATTCACACCCTGGATCAGTCTTGTACCTACCGGTTCAGATTTCCATCACTCACTGATCCTACAGCTATATGATAAAAATCTGTTAATGCCAGCTTTCCTTTTAGAATGATTGTTGATCCGTTATTCGTTAAATTTTTTTAGGACAATCTTTTCCAGAAATAGGATGGAATCATGGAATTTCAGAGCTGGCAAACGATTAGAGATCATAGTTCAACTCCTGGACTTTACAGATGAAGAATCTGAGATCAGGAGTGGATAAATGATTTCAATGGAGATAGCAGGGCTCCAACAGTCATCTGACTTGTGGGGTTTTTTTTTTCTCCTCTCTTATTCACCAAGGAAGATGCCAGAAAACCACATTGGATTACAGGGAATGGCTCCAGCTCTCCTTGGAAGCCAGGGGGAGAGTGCGCACAAGTCACAGACACAGGGGTAATATCGTAAAGGTTAGCAACTAGTGTGGCACGGGTTGACCAGGCGTTGAATGGACATTGGCCACACACTTGGAGCAGACATCTGGATACCTGCTGTGCTGGTCATTAAATTTCAGCTAGTGAATAATGGGAAGGTCTGGAGGCAAAGAAGGAGGGGCTGGAGCAGTCAGAGGTGGGGCTCTCAGGAAACATAAGGCAGAAGCCATATAGACTAACCGACATGGAAGCGTTTCAGTGTTTAAGCAACTGGTATTCCATATCGTCAGGTGCCAGCCCAGCTTGGAATAGTATACAGACCGAGCGGCCCATTACTTGAGGGGAGGGATGCAACTAACTCTTTGGCGTTCTCAGGACTTAACGCGACAACTCCATGGCACCCAGTGGTATCGTCAGGGAAAAGTCAAGGGCAGCGGTTCTAGATCTGTTGGTGGCATCAAGTCTGATGTCTCGTCCCACCTGGCAGGTTGGGACATGGCAGTACATGTGAACTGAACAAAGAAATGCTCCATACAAGAGGGTATTGCCTTGAGGTTCATACAGAAGAGGGGACCCATTGTCGACCACAGGGTTCTGCTCCCCATCTGAAGGCCGGCCGTGCCAGTCCTCACCATAGGCACTGCAAGAGAGCAAATGTCCCCACCATTCTGCCCGCTACCAGGGTTGGGAGAACTTTGTAGGTAAGACACATCTTGTCAGCATGGAGTCTACTAAGGTATCAGCATTCTTCTCCACGGTTAGCATAGAGAATGGGGCTACAAGTAGGACAGACTCTGGCCTTAAGACCATCAGACACCCCTATAGGAATGCTAGTGCTGTGCTTCTGGGGCTAGAACGTGCGGGTCCCAAGTGTGCTTGCTCTGAGCTTGGGCTGAGAGGCGTCCATTGTCCGGTGAGGAGCGCGGGAGAGCCCTGGCTTTCCCAAGGTGTCATGAGAAGAAACGTGCGCAACTGGATCCCTCGTCAGCTGACTTCCAGTGCCGTGTTCTCTGCCCTCTTACGTAACAGTGATGATGTATCACACTGAGACGTTCCTGTGAAATTAGACACAGAAGCTGACTCTCCGTGCGTAGAGGACTACAGGAAGCCCGTAATGCATAATTGCAGATGTCAGGAATTTCCCACTCACTCGTGTTCTCCTTTCCAGTGGTTCTAAAATGACCCTGGTTGCTACGCTGCCTGAAGGTAATGCTGAGTTCAGGATCTATGTTGTGATTACTCATTAATTTATCCATCTACCACTTTTCTGTGTCAGAATCTGAGCTAGACCCTGGGACTCCAAAGATGTTATGACAGGTTCTGTCCATCTGTCTCTAAGCTGTGAGCCAACAGGCTCCAAGTGTTAGCCTCCTGATGCGACACAAATGCCTATTAGTCATTCCATTTAACCAGCTTTTTAAATATCGTTTCAAACATTTCAATGATCCAGCACTAGATGGACCAGGGTTGATTAAATCAATATACACCCTCTCATTAAATACCCCATACTTTTCTGATCCATTGTACGGAGGCCAAATTTAGAAGCCTGAATTCCTCCTTCGCATGGGGCTAGTTATCCCATCCAAGGCTCTCTGGTTCCTGTAGGGGGTTGAGTGGTGGTCCTTAAAAACACATGTTCACGCTTTAACCCCCAGAATCATGAAGGTGACCTTACTTCGAAAAAAGTCTTTGTAGATGTAATTACATTGCAATCCCAAGATTGCCGGAATATCTGGGTGTGCCCTGAATCCAGTAATAAGTGTTCCTATAGGAAACAGAAGACAAGACACACAGAGGGAAAGGGTCTTTTGAAGGTGGAAGCAGAGATTGGAGGGAGGCGGCCCCCAGCCAGGGAACGCCAACAGCCGCTGGAAGTCGAAAGGGCAAGAAAAGTTTCTCCCTGAAAGCCTCTGGAGGGAGTGTGGTCCTGCCCACCCTTTGATTTCAGAATTCTGGCCTCCAGAACTATGAGAGAATAAAGTTCTGTCATTTTAAGCCCCCCAGTTCATGGTCATTTCTTTCCTCTCATGGTCAGTGAGTTCGAGCCCCACTTGGGGTTCTGGGCTGACAGCCCAGAGCCTGCCTGGAGCCTGCTTCCGATTCTGTGTCTCCCCCTCTCTCTGCCCCTCCCCAGCTCATGCTTTGCGTCTCTCGAAAATAAACATTAAAAAAATTTATAGGATGAGTCCTCTCTGTCACCTACTAATTTTCTCACCTCTAACTAGGGACTCATTTAAGTTACATTTTATTAGAAGGCTGAATCACAAGGTACGCAAGGCAACTCGTACCTAGAGCCTGGGGCAGCACCTGACCGTGGACAGTCCATATATGTGTGTTGTGAAGCCAGAATTGATTACAGTTATTTCTGAATCAATTTGCAGTTTCCTCCCCACATTTGTGTTCTGTTACACGAGGCCCGTGCTGTTATTTCTCTTGGAGATCAAGAGCTGCAAGACCGGCAGAGTGCTATGGGAATTTACGAGAGGCTGGAGCTGCTTTTGCCTGGGGAGCCTGCAGCTTACTGCACTCCCAGGGCCCCGGGTTTTCTCTCCTCTGTGGCTCCAAAAGGCCTCTGCTTTGTAGTAAACATGGGTGTGTGCTCATGTGCATGCGTTGTGGTCTTACAAATTCCTCCAGGGTAAGGACGAGTCTCAAGCGTGTTTATAACCGCCCTCCCCACAACCAGTGCCCACCGAAGTCCCTTCCACGTAGAGGAGGCTGGAAACCCTTTCGCTGAGCCCAGACGTTTTTTCATCCGGAGGTGGTTCGGGGCTGCCTCGGGCTGCCAGCGGGAGATGGCAATAGAGGGTGCAGGGGAAGCAACCTCGTCTTCCATTTCTCTTTTATGCACTTTCCGTTTCCGCCAGCTTTATTCTTGGAGGCTTTTCTCCTCGGTGGTTATAAGCTAAGATGCTACTGTCTGCCCTGGGTGGCTTCGTGGATCATTTGAGATCTCCTCCCAAGAACAAATTGGAAGGCCCTGCATTGTGTCTGCTGGGTCCCAACCATAATTTATTTAAACGCAGCTCTTGCAGTTTATATAAGTCAGTTGGCCCATTCTGTGGGTGAGCGCCCCTGTGTGTTCTCGCTCTATTTTCAGACTTGCACGCGAGTGTGTTTAGCAATTGAGTTTTTCATTCTATAAAACTTGAGCCCTGCCTGTCAGGAACCAATGCTTGGACTACACGCATGGTTGGACTACATTGCTTTGAGGATTTAGGGGTAACAGCATGCTTTTTACATATATTTATTTTTATATTGGCGTTTTACTCCTTAATTCGGAAGCTTTGTCAATTGCTGAAAAAAGTTTCGGTTTTCTTTCTTTCTTTCTTATTTTCTTTCTTTCTTTCTTTCTTTCTCTTTTTCTTTCTTTCTTTCTTTCTTTCTTTCTTTCTTTCTCCTTTCTTTCTTTCTTCCTTTCTTTCTTTCTTTCTCTTTTTCTTTCTTTCTTTCTCTCTTTCTTTCTTTCCCTCTTTCTTTCTTTCTTTCTTTCTTTCTGCCTTTCTTTTTCTTTCTGTTCTTGGATTGTAGCCCATCACATTGGTATTTCAGAATTTTTCTGAGATTGCTTTATTCTTTTTCCTTGAGGAGTACTCTGCCCATCTTCATTCACTATAAAAACACAGACAAGTTTGGTGATACTGGGCACTGGGAACTTACTTTGTGGTGAGAAAACAGCCTCTGGAGGGTGTTGCAAAGTTTACATACCCTGTGGCTACTTCCTGAGATTTCAAATACTAATGGTCCTTGGATTACAGAGCAAATGCATCGTCAATTGTTAGTGTGGGTGTGCCTAGGCTCCCAAATTATATGTTAACATTGAAATTTGAAAAGAGGAAATGAGAAATGTCTGGCTGGACCTTTAGGTTGTTTTACGAGAGGCTATCCATGATGATATCAACAAGAGGTACAAAGTGACTTTGACCCGGATCTCGGCTTCATAGCTTTAGAATGGCCTTAGCTGTGGAAATGCACAGCCCAGCTGAACCACGCTGTGTTCGTACAGCCTGACTGTGATCAACCGATTAAAAAATAAAGAGGAAAAACAACACTTTGCACTTGTGAGTGCTCGATAATTATTCACTTAAATTAAGTACATGAAGTTTTGGAAATTTCAATATTATTTTTAAGAAAGTAACATAAGTGTGCCAACATGTCTTTATTTTTAGAGGCGATGATAAGTGTGCATTTACATCATGCATAACAAAAACTTTTTAAGCGGTACTCCACGGTTTAAATATTTGTAGCATGCAAGCATTGCTGTAACCCGGATGCAGCAAAGACTCAGCATTTTATTATAACCCCCGAGGAGGAACCTAAATCCCAAATCTATTCATGAGTAATGTAGGTTTTACTAAAGATTTCACTGGGTAGCAGATATCACCCAGCTAATTTTTTCTGAAGTTTATTTATTTTGAGAGACAGGGAGGGAGAGAGAGAGAGAGAGATGCGGGAGGGGCAGAGAAAGAGGGAGAGGGAGGACCCCAAGTAGGCTCTGTGCTGAGTATAGAGCCCAACGCAGGGCTCGAACTCAGGAGCTGTGAGATCAAGACCTGAGCTGAACCCAAGAGTCGGGTTCTCCACCTACTGATCCACCCAGGTGCCCCCACGTAGCCCTGCTCTTTTTCCCCAGGACGCCTTCCCACAGACTCCTCGCTCCCCCTTTCCAAGCTGGACTTTCCCCAGTTAACTCTGCCATGTTATACCTCTCTCTTCACGGGCAGCCTCTTCCCTGCCATCTCTTTCTTCAACTCCATTTCCAGCTTCTCTTGCTCTGAAGGGCCCTTTGGAGTTCCATGATATTGACAAAGTTTTTGATAAGCCACGCAAAGCCTGATGGGGAATCTCTTCCCTGAGCTTAGACAAACCAATATCAGGATGTATTTGTGTCTGGAGGAGGGAGTTGGTGCCCAGCGTGAGCGTCTGGCTTCTCTTTCTTCTTAATCAGGGTCAGAATTAGCCCGCACGTGATGGACCCAGTAACAGCCACCAGGCGTGGACAACTCTTGCTCCTGCGTCGGGGGGAGGGGGTTGACTCCCTCTCGCGCTCAGGGTAGTAGCACCAGGGCTCACTGTGAAGTTCGCCTTGAGATGGCCTGGCATACAGGTGACAGGTGTGGACATGGCCATCCTCCCTCACTGCCAAGCTCCGATCACACGATGGGCATCTCTTCTGGCTGCCGTTAACAAATTAGTACACAACATGAGTTTATTAACTTACAGTTCTGAAGGTCGGGAGTCCGAAATAGGTCAGCAGGACCGCATTACTTCCGGAGACTGTAGAATAGGATCTATTTCCTCCCCGTTTCCAGTTTCTGACGACTGCCCCTATTCGTTGGTTCATGGCCCTGCATCACTCTGATCCCTGCCTCTGTCGCACATCTTCTCCTCTGACTCTGGCCCTTCTCCCTCCCTATGTAAGGAGCCTTGAGATTGGTTTGGAATTGACCACGTGATCTCCCCATCTGATGATCTTTAACTTGATCATGTCTGTAAAGTCCCTTTTGTCATGTACATAATAACATTCACAGGTTCTGAGATGAAGATGTGGAGGCCATCATTCTGGCTAACACACAGCCAGTGATCAGCTTCCCATTGTCTGCGTGATAAGAAGATCCCAGTATTGCTGAGCCTAATCATTGGTAAACCCAAGGCATCTCTGCTTGAATCTGTCCCATTTCCTGAAGCTTTCAGGCTCACCTTAGCTGTTTTATCATGAGCAGTGGAGTCTCCTATGGGAAGCCGCCAAGAAAGTCACCATCTTCCTCAGAAGCACAACAAGGTGGGTATTTTCATTTTCCTACCTCCTCAGGAGTCATCTCAGAGACCCTTCCCTTTGGTGTCAGGCCAGTCGGTCTGCTCAGGATTGAAGAACCTTACAAGCGCATGACTGGACAATGCTCAGCCTTGCTAAGTCCCAGGTGAGCTGGCTTCCAAATTCCAGAAAATAGTTGAAGTAGTTCTTTCAACTCTGGGAAGCTCAGGGAGCTTGTCTTGTTGCCTAAAATGGCACAACAGCCTTTCGTTGAGAGTAGTCCCGTAAGGAGTAATCTGCACCCTGCGATGTGAGGGCAGCTGCTGTAAAATGTTCAGAGCCAAGCCTTTGACCGGTTTCTGCCTTCTTTCCTCTTCTCAGACCTAGCCAGCACATTAGGTGGCTGGGGCTATGCAGATACAGCCTGTCCAGGGAAACTTGATGACCTCTGGTGCAAACCATTGACGGGTTCCATTATACCCTAGCCTTCTCTCATTTCGCTCACTGACACTCTCACAGATTTCTGTTAGGGTGGGTCAGCCAAGGTTCAAATGCCTTTTTCTCCCGGGACTGACATTCTATTGCTTCAAAACACCATCAGTATCTGGTGCACCATTTTTTTTCCCCCCTGTCCAGACAACATGATCTTTCCTATCTCCTGTCTTCACGTGTTAGCCAGGCTTCTAATAGACATTCCCGACTTGGAGTGATGGTCTAAAATAAGGGTGTTAAAAATAATTTCTTGTGCATTCCTTTTCTTCATTATCTCTCAGAAAGGATTGATGGTCACAGAGAAAGCATTTCAACAGCTCAAATAAGTGGTTTATCCCTCATTTCCAGTCGCTTTTTATCTTCTGAAGACTTTGCATTACTCCCTCTTAACCTCCCACAGTATTAAAAAATCTACATTGTATAGCCATTGTTTCAAATTCAAAAGAGTTACCCTCCAAGGATTTTACTTAGACCTTGGTAGAGATGCATACTGCCTCGGGATTCTTAAATCCAGGTCTAGGGCTCGGACATGGAATTTCCATGAACTGCTTTCCAATTCAGCCTGCAAATACATTTCCCTGTCTTTCGTTTGTTCAGTTAAAGGCTGAACACTCACTAGCCTCTGTAGTGGGAAAGACTGTATTCCCTTTTGAGTCATCTCACACAAACAGGTGTGCAAGTCCCTGGTGGGCAGGGAGTCCGTCTAAATTGCCAGACCTGAGTGAAGAAACAGCTAGGGTCTCATTAGCTCACCAAGCTAACATCTCAAGGCTGCAATCGCCTGGGGTGCAGTGATTCCCTCCTGGCCCAGATACCATTAAATACCTCTTTTGGAACAATGCTGGGAGTGTCTGACCACGGCAAGCCCCCTCAGGCGTAAGCAGGCGTAAGGTTCCTCTTAAGAATGTAACAGACCCCACCTACTCCCCCTCAGGTGTCCCTTCTGGAATTTGACAAAAACCTAGTATGGCCATAGACCAACCCTCATACAATGGAAACCAGCAGATCAGGAATGGACAACTCAGCACCTAGAACTGTCAAAAGCCAATAAGGGTAGAACTTGAGAAGGACCAAGGGGGAAGGGATGGGGGAGGGTTGACCGGAACCTTATAAAACAAGGACCGTGGTCTATAGTCCTCAGGCATTCACTTTTGAATGTCCCCTCTCTGTAAAGAGAGCTTTCCTACTATTCTTCCTTTATAATTTTATATTCTAATAAACATTTGCCTGCCGATCATTTTGTGTCTACCTATTCATCCTTCCAAGTGGCGAGACAATGAATCCAAGTATTGTGGGAAAAAGATCCTGCAACATTAACATGTTTCTTTCTAGGGGCCATCTGAGAGGACAGGAAGCTTGTGGTTTCCCAACCCTGATCTGATTTTACTCTCCTTCCATCATGCAGTTGGTTTCCTGCGCCACCTCTTAAGGGGAGTTGCCCCCAGTGACTCTAGGCGGTGTATCTCCCATCCTAAGAAAGACTAAGTGATCCTAAAGTGCCTGCACCTACCCATTGGGTGAGCTGCTTTTAGAGATTCTAAGTTCACCTCCCAACAACTGTCTCAGAGAAAAAATCTGTGACACATGTAAATCTGTTTAATGGGGAGATTTAGCTTTTTGGGGATGTCCCAACCCCCTTTCCCTCCACCTCTTTGGTGCTCAGTATGGGGCCCCCTTTATGAGACCTATTTGCTCAGTGCTATAGCTTTCTGGGAACTCTGAATTGTCAGCAAGTCTGTCTATTACTAGTTATTAAGACTCAGCCTGGTTACTGAGGAATTTCGGTCTCATAATTTGCTCAAAACCGTTCTTCCTCTCCCTCTCACACTTACAGTTGCTAAGTGTGGAGACTCAGAGCAGAGAAAGAGGGTGGGGTCTTCTTTCAAACACCCCCCTTCCTTTTTCTCTGGTCTTCCCTGTAGAGCTGGAAAGAGAGAAAGGGAAAGTGATCCTCCTTATCCGTCTGTTCCTTCTGAGACCACAAGCCTCTCCTTGGCTGATTCTAACTCCTACTCAAACTCATTATCTAATGGCTCAAGGAGGGAAGGTGTTGGCCAGGTCTCTTACGCAGTGGAGGTTGCTGGTTAGATTCAACTATCTCTAATTAGTCACTAGCTAGAAGCATCATACTTCAGGCCTCTCGGCACTAAGTCCTTTTTGTCTTTCCACTTTAAGCTGCCCTCATCCCTGGCAAAGCTGTAGCACACTACCTCCCATCCTCCACAGTCTTATCTATCATCTCAAGCTCCACCTCTGTACCCACCAACGATTTTCAGCATCTATCTTTCATGCCTCTGAAGAGCAAGGCATGGTAGAACAGCCCCGCCCCCCTCCACTTGGTCCTACCTCCACACCCCTTCTCACTAATGTACATTCTCCTGCAGGAATGACCCAGGTGATACTTCACAAGCATAATGTCTAAGCAGACGTCCAACCAAAGATTCAAATGTTTCCCTTCTTGCAGATAGATCTTATAGTATTTTGTAAGTGGATCTCTTGGAGTCTTTCACTCTCGACTGTAGAAAGACAAGGAAACCTTATGAACGCTGCATATAAATAGTAAAAATTATATAAAATTAACTCCAATAACTCATCCTCTCTGATAGCCTGGCCTTCTGCTTTTTATTTTTTGTATCCTTTACTACATTGTGGAATTCACTTGTCCTTTCATGGCATTAAATATCTTAGCATTTGTTTTTATAAATTTTGGGTTCCCTATCTCTCTGACATCTTCACCACCTTCAATTTGTTTTAAACATTACTTTTTATTCCTATCTTAAATTTCTTAACTTAAAGTTTAGATATCTGATCCCAGTAAAATTTATTTTTCTGTATGGTGTGAGATAGGGATTGAATCATAGTTTCTCCAGTATCACTTTCATTGATTTCATGAAATCCTGAATCTTTTACAGGAGTTGAAATTTTCACTCAGATTGATTTAATTTTTACATTTTTATTTCAAACAATGCACAGGATCAGCCTATCAGCTAAGAAGGGCAAACAGTGACAGAGAAATTGGCATAACTGGAGGATGAATGGCTTTGAAAAAGGAGAAATAGGAGAGTATATTTCTTGCTCTCAGAACTTGAGTTAATACTTTTGGTTATGACGATCTTTCTTCTACATGTAATCTTTTAACCGCGTACTTGGGTGAGGAGGACCCTTTACCATATCACATGAGTGATCAAGCTAGTGAAATTTGCTAAGTGAAAAATGCTGTTATCTCTGATCAGCTCTATACTCACTCAGTTCGTCTGGGTGGGACATAGTGCAGAGTTGTGCTTCTGCCATAATGTGGGTGCCATGAAACCTTCCCGATATTAAAAGCAAAGGGGACAGGCATGTGGCACAGTATGGTCATAAGCTTCTCTAAAACCCCTATTAAGCTACCTCCACATGAGAAAAACCCCAGGCAATAAAATGCATCACGTACGTAGAAAACATGTATCTTGGCACAGAAGAAACTTTGGTGTGTATGTCCCTGGTTAAAGAAATTATGTTAAAATCCCAACTACTACATTTTGAAATTCAATCAGTAAATACCAATTGAGTTTACCTCCCTAGGACCAATTTGCAAAGCTAAACAGAGAGGAGAATTCAGGGGTAAATAATCGTCTTTATTTTATAGGCTTTTATAGCTCCTTCCACAACGAGCTTTTTCTAGACATGAAGACAAAACACTTATTTATGGAACATTAAATGATTATTCAGGAAAATAAATGCTGGGAGAGTGATGTTCTCCATAGGCAGTGCTTTCAAAGAGCAGCTTCATAGAGGAGCTGAGAAGTCGGCAAGCTCTAAATGCAGAAGTTAGGCTGCAGAGGGAAAGCAGGAGGGAATATTTCATGAGGGAGAGACATGAACCAAGCAAGCGGGTGGCCATTCGCAGGTGTCATCTTTTTATTTGATTTTGTTTTCCAAAAGTCAAACGAGGGGTAAAAATGGCCTATCTTCCCGGAAAATGTGCATGAGGCATTTAAACCTAATTTACTTTTTGTTCCATAAATATTAACAGATCTCTATGAAGATTCTTTTTTTTTTCCTCAAATTTGCTCTACAGAGTATTTGGTTTCTAAACAGAGGCTGTCTGATTTGGTTTTCAGCAAAATAGATTCTCATAGGCTTTATTTTCCGTACCTTCTCCGGCGATATGCAGCATGAACATTATTCAGGGGCCACACAAAATATAATCTGAAAGAGACAGTACTTAGAAATCTGAAATAGTTATGGATGGCTCCAAAGAATAAATCATCTCTGAATAACACTATTTGACAGACAAGTCTATTGAACATCAGGTATTAGTGAAAGAGGCTTAAACAGAAAGTGACAGTTGGAATAACAGTTGAGTCAGCAGTTAATAAAGAGACTCCATGTTTATCCACCAGGCATAATACTTTGAATGTCGAAGACATTCCTGAGTGGGTCCCACACCTCTATCCCCAAAGATCCTCTTGGCTTTAAACTGCACGCTTTCTTTGTTCTTCTCATGTGCGTGATTTTCTACTTCGGTGATGCAACCTTTGCCAGTTTCAGAGCTCCTGGCAATCAATCAATGGAACCTTTTTGCTATGTCCTGCCTTCCTTCTCCCTTTCCTCCATTCTCCCTCCCAGGTGCCCCAGCACCTCCCCACCCACCCTTAGTCTCCTTGGATTGGATGCTAATTCTAGTTCTTGGAACCACTTGCCAATTAGCGCACTGCAAATTTCCCCACCCTCGACCCTTTTTAGAGAGTCTCTTGGGAGGAAAAAAAAAAAACAAAAAAAAAAGACAACTCTGGAAATCATTCCAGGTCCAACAGGATGGTTTGGTGACCCTTCTTTTGTACTGGTTTATTCCCTTAGGCTGAAATGGTCAGGAGGCATAAATCTTTTCTCCCCGCTGTACCCACGGAACACTTTGGGTGCCATGTAATTCATGCAAAATTACCTTGGGAGAATCCTCTCTCCCGAACGGGTTTTGTTCTCTGTGCCAGGGCGCATCAGTTCCGAGAATGGTTCTGCGCCCGCAATTCCGATGCCCGTCCTCCCTTTGGATGTACCTGCTTTACTGATACCGGCAGCTTCTTATTGTTTTTCCTTGCAAGTGCAATACCCAGGCACAAAGGTTAAGGTCGGAGCTTATGGTTGTTTCATAAGCTCATCCCGGAGTGCGCACACATGGAAAGCATCCGCGGGCATTAATGAGATGACTGGAGGCCAGTGCCTTTATTTCAAGTTTTTAACATTTGGTAGGGTTTGGCCCGCTGAGCTTGGGTTTTTAAAATGTCCCCTCAAACCAAATTGAATCCATACTGTCCTGGCAATTACCACAAACATCTCTTACCCTGGTCAGAAAGTTCCAGAGGGAATAAAATATAGAGTCGAAATTCTCAGTGTCTTCATTAGGAGTGTAGAATTGTTCATGTTTTTCTTATTCAGAATGAGTGACTGGGAAGTCCAAAGTACTGCTCTGGTCTACAGAGCAGTGTGTTTCCAGTTTAAGCCATCCACAAACATATTGCATTTTTGTGATTTGTTTCTGGAGGCCTTGCAAAGCTTCATGAGTGAATTCCAAATAATTAAATGATAGATAAGTGAAGTGTGTCTGTGCTCCTCCTGGACAGGGACCAGTCAATCAGCACGAAGGGACCAGCTGTGGGAATGGGGTTTCAGCTCAGGTTATCATTTCTCTAGCAGC
The DNA here is from genome assembly GCF_018350195.1 of Panthera tigris. Classification (NCBI taxonomy): domain Eukaryota; kingdom Metazoa; phylum Chordata; class Mammalia; order Carnivora; family Felidae; genus Panthera; species Panthera tigris. The sequence continues at coordinate 225,812,904 of NC_056660.1, forward strand.
CTACCGTCTCTTCCAAATCATCATCATGACGTCTTCGATCGAGAGCTCCTGTTCCTCCAAAATTCAGGCCATTGAGCTAGAAGTGCCTCTAGGCTTTGTCAGTCCTGTCATCTATTGACCTATTGGCCAATTCTATTTACTCATCGAATACTTTAAGATTTGATCCACTTTCTTCTCTGACAATCTTGAGCTACTTAGCCAGCACGTTCTGTGGCTAGAGCTAGGTCGGTGTTGACGATCTGGGAAAACTTGATGACCTCTTTCTACTCCTGAATGGCAATGCCATGTGGAAAGTGCATCTGGAAACCTAACCCTGTCTCCTTGATTCTAAAGGTTGTTCACTCTGTAGCCTATCATTCACTGTTCCTAGGCTCTCATCCTAGATCTGGTCATCACCAAGTGGAATATTGTCTTTCTCCATAAATACTTGAAGTTTCTCTCATCTTCAAAATAAAACCCTTCTCCTGATTCCCCAGTTATCATCTAGACTTCGCTTTGGGTCGAAACCCCTCTAAGTTCCGTTCTGCCCTGGTTACTTTCCTTTCATCTTTCCCAGTTATTCCTAAACCTCATGTCATATGGCATTCATCTCCATGACGCTATTGAAAGTTATCTCACTGGGGTCACCCAATGGCTTGATGCACTTGCTTCCAGTGGATTTGCTTTTGTGGATGGTTCTATAGTACTTTGTACTGCACAACACCGTTCCTTTCTCTTATATATGTGACAGCATATTTGTTTGTTTCTGCCCATATCTCTCTCAGTCATTTTTCTTTGTCACCATCATGGACTCCTTTTAAATGTTGCTTTCATCAGGGTTCCATCTTAGATTTTCCCCATTTTCTCTTCCACCATGCTTTCTCTGGATGGTCTATTCTAACTCCCACTTTCAGCTCATTTGTGTTTATATGCCAATCACTCCCAGATCTCTATATTTAGTCATTCTTCAAACTTCAGACTCATAATAAATACTACCATCTTCTAGATGCCTCCACCCCTCTGTCACACCAAGACCTAAATCTCAACATGTGCAAAACGTAATTTATCTCCCCTCAAAACGGCCTCATGCTCCTGCGGACTCTAGTGGGCCAGTGATGGAAGCCAAGAGAATAGCCTTATCTTCATGTCTTCCTTTTCTTCATTCCTCACTTCTAGGAAATATAAAGTCCTTAGTATGGTGCCTGGCTCATAGTAGATGCTCAGTAAAATTGGACAGCTGACGTTAAAAATAAGTTTCTAATTTAGAATTTTTAAAGAAAGCAAGGCTACTTTGGAATGCATACATCTCAACATGTGGCAGACTTAGTAAACAGCTAGCTTAATCATAAATTTACCTCAAACAAGTAGCAAATAATATATGTGCTGCTAATATTAACTTAAATCCTTCCTTTCTGGGGAAGTAATGAAACACTGCAATTCTAGGGAGGTTTGCTTTCTTCTAAGGTATCCTTTCTGCAAAATGCCTCCTCCACTTTCTTTTCTGGAATTCACTTCAGACTCTGTGCCTTGCTGTATTAGCTCTGTGCCTCCCTCTGTTCTATAAGGTCGATGCCAATGTGTGGTGGGGAAGAAGAGGGATTTTACATTCTATTTGGTTTTCAACCTGGAAAAAGAGAAACTTTTAAGCTGAGTGTGTCTGTTTCCGACCTGAAACTTGGCTTCAGAATGCAGAAGTCATGGACTCCCTGCGTTTCTTATGCCATCCGACCAACATCCCCCCTGGAGATAGATGTTTGGGGAGAAGAAAGGGTTGCTATGAATGGCTACATGCTCCCCACTAATCATGTCTTTAGACTTTCTAATCTTCCGAAGTCCTTTCTTAAACCTGGTACCAATCACAGGGCTAAATTATGAGGCCTTTAGAGCCCAAACTGCAGGACTATACTTTAATACGTTCGCCCATTATGCACCGTACGTTTAAAGAATTTAAACAACACATCTGGAAGTCCCAACCTTAATTCTCTGACTAATAATACTTTATAGATATTTACCCATCTTGAGGAAAACTCTTCTTTCTAGTATGTTCATAAAAACTGACAAGGACTCAGTGGCTCCCACTGCATCTGGCAATGACACAGTATCCAAACATTTGGCTTCTTTGCCTGAGCAATCATTTCCTGGTTAGTGATGTCGGTGGGTAATTGTTAACTTGTTCTACTGGCAATGAGAGCTGTTCTCTACCTACACCCGTTTTTGGTTTGGGCTTCACAAGTCGATCAAGGACATATAAAACCACTTGGCCACAATGTGTATGACTCTGTGCGGGGTCCTAACGGGATCACGTTTGGGGTAGCTGCTGGTAAGGACTGGTGTGTGTGCTATCTGGCATCCACGCCCATTGGCCACTGTCCTAACCTGCTGTTAACATTTTGAGTATCACCAATGACCATCTCTGCCCTTGATCTGAACTTTGGTTAACTAGCAAACTGCCACATCATTTCTATATACCGGTGCCTCTGACCCGACATTTAATAGATGAAATCTACTTCCCATGGCTGATTTATTCATCAAAAGTTGATCGTCAGATTCTATATCTTCATCACACTAATGTCCTTTTCCGGCTGCCTGACATTTAGGAAATTTTGGCCTTACTGGGGCACTGGATGGCTCAGTCGGCCAAGCCTCCAACTCTTGCTTTCACCTCGGGTCACCATCTCACAGTTGATGGGTTCAGGCCTCATGCCAGGCTCTGCAGTGGCAGCACAGAGCCTGCTTGGGATTCTCTCTCTCTCCACCCCTCCCCTGCTAGTTATCTCTCCCTTAAAATAAATACATAGACACTTAAAAAAATGTTGGAGCCTTACAGACCTCTTCTGCTAGATATATATTATTCCTTTTCAGTCCTAAGCATCAGGATGCCAAATGTGCTCTTTACCTGCAGGTAAATCATCAGACACCAACATGTTCATTTTAAGCAATGGATCTTGCATTCAATTTTCTGTTGTTTTAGTCAGCTCAGGCTACCATGACAAAATAACATAAACTGGGGAGCTTAAACCGATTTCTTTCTCACAGTGCTAGAGCCTGGAAGTGCAAGATCAAGTTGCTGTCCATGTTAGTATCTGATGAGAGCTCTCTCCTTGAGTGAGACATGACTACCTTCTTGCCGTGGCCTCACATGGCAGAGAGAGACCACAATTTCCGGCGTCTCTTATCTGAATAACATTACTTCTTTCAGAGTAGGGTCCCGTCTCCATGACCTCACTGAACCTTAATTATTTCCCTACTCCAAATATAGTCACATCAGTGCTTAGGGTTTCAACAGGATAATTTAGGGCAAAGCAGTTCAGTCCGTAGAAACTGCTTTGCACAGTTAGGTCCATAGAAATCACCTTGCAGAGTGAATTGCAAACAAATACAAGTATCGCCGAAGAGTAGTGTGGCTCAGGGAACAGGTGATGTGAAGTGTTAACGGAGCCATCAGCCAGGTAGGATGGCTTTCTGCACCGATAGGCAGAAGCTCTGGAACAAAGTAGTGAAAGCCGAGAAGGCATATCCTGTCTAGAGCTGAAGGTAAACAGGGCCGTCAGGGTAAACAAACAGGAAGTGACATTTTTAAAAATAAAGATGAGCAAAACGGTCAGGACTTTTTACAGCCAGCAGACCATAAAACCCAGCTTGGTAAATTTCCTGCCAGATTCAGGTGAAGAAACTAAGGTCCAAAGAGGCTGTGAGACTGGGAGTCTTTGGCAAACCAAGGTGAGTTGGACACCATTTTTTCCAGTACGGCGCGATTCTACATGAATGGGAACAAGAAGCCATTCCTCAAAGAATGCACTTGAACTGTGATGTGGTGATGCCATGATGACAAAGACAGAACTGCATTTTCATAGAACGTTCTTCTCCAGAGACTGGCAAATTCCAACCTCCCAACAAGTTTCCCCCACACATGGGGCTTATTAGAGGCCCTGCATCTCCCTTGGCCGGGGAGACAAGTTGCATTTCAATACTAACCCGAGCTGTTTTCCATAATGTATGCAGAGTGGGCTTCAGCCACGTGTTGGAATGACATCAGCAATCTGCAGACCGGAGCTGCCGAGGTTCAGGATCATTGCAGGCCAGAAAAACGAAAGAGTGGGGTTGTTATCTGTCAGGGGAAAACTGACGAACTCATCCACTCCAGCTAAAGAGGACTCACAAATGTGCCTTGAACTAAGTAGAGTCTTAAAGAATCTCTGATCTTAGCCAGAAGATTTCGCTTACATTAGTTTCAATAGACATGAAGAGGAAACGCTGGAAAATATGTCCCTTATTTGCATCGTCGAATGAGTTCCACAGCAAAGCTGTATGAAAGCCCTGATATTTTGTGGGTCTGCCTCTGAGGCCCCCAAAATGTGCACCACACGGGAAGTGTTACCACAGTCACACGCCTTCCTCCAGGCTGTTCCCAGACACAAAACCTTCCTCACAGAATCCAGGGCTTCCAGCTAATAAGTAGGGTATGTGCTTTTGTTTAAAAGAATGAATTAACACTGTGCCATGTCAACATTTTTTAAAGGATGATGTTCTAAGTTTTCATGCAATAGAAATGGTTCCCACAATTTCTTTGGATCGGTAACATTCATTGGCTCTTTCTTGATTGCAATGGCAGCTCTGATACCTGCCCACATGCAGGTAGAAACCAAGAGTCTGAAACTCTTGTTGACGGGGAAGAAGATAAATTGACCTGTTCTATCTATGAGAATATCTATGTAAAAAAAAAAAAAAATCATGGTTGATGAAATAAATAGACTTATTCTTCCCGCTTGAAATGTTACATGCCATTAAGGCAGAGAGAACGTCACAGGATTTCTAAGGTGGAAGAGAGAGGGTGTGGAATTTTTAATGTTTTCAGTCTGGAGAGAGCAGTAAGTTTAAGATCAGAAAAATTGGTTCAAAATTGTGTCTAAGAGTTACTTCGTGTATGACTTATGCAAAATACTTCAGCTCTCGGATGTAAAGTCCCCTAACTCAATTCAATGGCGAGTGCATTAGATTATCTCATTGGTTCTTTCCACCACTGCATTTCTATGACGCTAACTAAAATACCTAACACCGGGAAACCACTCTTCCTTCTTTGGTACAATACCAGCATGGAGACACGAGCAGACCCGAAGAGATGATCCATATACTCTGTTATGGGCTGCATGTTTGTATCTTTCCCAAATTCATATGTTGAAACCTTAGCCTTCAAAGTGACTAGAACTTGTGACAACGTGATGAAGGTCAAATGAGGTCATAAGATTGGGACGCCGATTTAACAGGACTAGTACCCTTAAGAAGGCACTAGAGCATTCTCTTTCTTTCTCTCTCTGCCATGTGAGGCCATAGCAAGAAGGCAGTCGTCTACAGCCCAAGGAGAGAGCTCTCATCAGAAGCCAACGAGGCTGGCACCTTTATCTTGCACATCCAGGCTCCAGAACTGTGAGAAATAAATTTCTGTTGGTTAAGCTACCCAGTATATGGTATTTTGTTAAGACAGCCCAAGTAGACTAATAAATAGTTATATTTTAAAAAATTATTAAAGCCTCAGTCCCTACTCTCAAACCTGGATTCCACAGAATAGAGTCAGGCTCTGTCTGGACACAGGCCAATTCAATACTACTAACACTTTGGATTGAGCCTTTCCGGTAAATACTTAAAAGTAAGGCTTCTCTATGTTTCTTAGAAGCTGTGAACGCTTTATAAAATGTGAGCTAAAGTGGCCAACAGATTTTTGACAAGGATGCCGAGACCATCCAGTGAGGGAAAGGACAGTGTTTCCAAACAAATGAGTCTGGGAAAACTGGATATTCCCATGAAACAGAATGGTATTAAACCATTTCTTACTCCATGTACACAAATTAACTCAAAATGGATCAACAGTCCACACTTAAGAATTAAAACTATAAAGCGCTTAGAAGAAGACATAGAGAAAATCTCTCAACATCAGATTTAACAATGATGTTTAGGACATCAAAAACAAGTAACAAAAGAAAAATAGATAAATTGGATTGTCATCAAAAGTAACGCCTTCCTGCATCAAAGGACACTCTCAAGGGAGGGCACAGAATGGGAGAAAATATTTGCACGTCATATATGTGATAAAGCACTAAAATCCAGAACATATGAAGAACTCTACAACATACCCAGAACCAAAACCAAACCAAAACAAAAACAATTCCAAAATGGCCAAAGGATTTGGGTAGATGTTTTTCTAAAGCAGATCTACAGGGGCACCTGGGTGGCTCAGTTGGTTGAGCGTCCGACTTCGGCTCAGGTCATGATCTCGCCGTCCGTGAGTTCAAGCCCCGCATCGGGCTCTGTGCTGACCGCTCAGAGCCTGGAGCCTGTTTCGGATTCTGTGTCTCCCTCTCTTTCTGCCCCTCCCCCGTTCATGCTCTGTTTCTCTCTGTCTCAAAAATAAATAAATGTTAAAAAAAATTAAAAAAAAATAAAGCAGATATACAAATGCGCAATAAGCACTTGAAAAGATGTTAACATCATTAGCGACTAGAAAAATGCAAATTGAAACCACACTGACAGACCACTTTACACCCATTAGGATGGCTATAAGAGAAAATGCAGATATGGAAAATAACAACTATCGGTGAAGATGTAGAGAAATGGTATGCTTGTGCACTGTGGGTGGGAATATAAAATGGTGTAGCCACTGTGGAAAACAATTCGGCAGTTCTTTAAATAGTTAAGCGTGGATTTACTATAGGATCCAGAAAGTCCACTTTTAGGTATATACACGAAAGAACTAGAAGCAGATGTTCAGTGTGCATAGTAGTAATATTAATGGTAATCAAGAGGAAGAAGTGACCCAAGTAAATATCAACAAGGGAATGTGTAAACAAAATCGTGTGTGTGTGTGTGTGTGTGTGTGTGTGCGCGCGTTTGTATACATGCAATGGAATATTATTCAGTCATAAAAAATGAAATGTGGACGCATGCTATAACATGCACGGATCTTGAAAAGGTTAGGCTAAGTGAAATAAGTGAAATAAGCCAGACAAAAAAACAAATATTTTATGATTCCACTTACGAGAGCTACCAAGAACAGGCAAATTCATAGATACGGAAATAAGAATAGGGGTTACCAACAATGAGGTGGGGTGAAAATGAGATATAGAACAGGTACAGAGTTTCTGTTTGGGACGGTGAAAAGTCCGGGAGATAGTGGTTATGATTGTATGACATTGTGAATGTACTTAATGTCATCGAACTATGTATCTAAGAAGAGTTAAAATGGTAAATGGTACATTATCTATCCTTTATGACAATCAAATGTTTTTTAAAAAGTACGTCGTGAATCAAGTCCCCTCCATCTCTCTCCTACCAGTCTAGCCCAAGTCACCACACGTCTCCCTAGGGCCCCCGGTAGCAGCCTCCTAACCAGCGTTCTTGCTCCTACCCTTGCCTTCATACCCATCATGTATCTTCAAGCAGCCACAGTGGTCTTTTAAACGTGAAAATCGAATTTTGTCAGTCATAGTTGAATCTCGCAATGGCTTCCCATCATTTACAGTAACGTCCAAATGCTTTCTCGTGTCTTCCCGGGCCCACGTCACTGACCTGCTTCCCCATCTTTCACCTCATCTCTATCTCTATCCGCCTTCTCTCAACCGCACAAGGCCTGTCCAGCAGGCTCCCTGCTTAGAATCTCTGTTGTTTGGCCACTATTTCATCCAGAGCACGACTGCCTGGATCTTCATCATCCAGTTCTCAGTTCCAATTGAGCATTCGTTGAGTTTCTACTATGTTGAGGAGTCTGAAGCAACAAATACAAGAATTCTATAGGATTCTTTAAACTTTGCACCTCCAGTTGCCATACTTGCATGAAGGGGAAAAGAGAGACTTCATTTGCATTCCACCTGGGACTTTGAGTATGGGCTCAAGACTGCCATCTAGACCGTCATTAGTGGAACCTGAATCAGAGTGAATCCAGTTGAGCCCCATACCCTTTGCCCCAAGACTTCCTCGAACATCACTACAAATATAAGTATCTTGGTTAGTCTGTGCTACACTCTGCTCCCTTTGTCTGTCTCTTCACCCAAGCTGCCATATCCCTAACATGCTCTGTTATATCCCCTGTGGTTCCTATGCCTCAGCCTGCTCTCAAGAGGAATTTACCTCCATCTACTTCCCTTAGGCTGTCTTGAGTACCTGTGCCTACTATTTCCCTTGAATCTCAGGATAGTGGTGGGTGGTTTCTCAGTCCTCATAGCTGCTTTTACACTGTTTTACCGTCATTTAAAAGCATTGTTGGCTCAGAATGCCCAGATCCAATGTCCTCTAATAATCTACATTATGAACATACACATATCATGCCCTCTTATCTTTGCCCACTTTTAGTGGAGGTCCTTGGCCCTTGGTACACCATCTTCCTTTCAATGTTCAAAGCCACCAGTATGCCAGGGTGACTGCAACGGCTAAGTAGATCAACCTTTCAACTATGTTATCCTTTAGCAAATTATTTCCAGGGCCAAGTCCTTTACTGGATGATTATGCAAAACTACTTTATCTCTGAAGTCATACATTTCTTAGCCCATCGACTACAGATACCTTATAAAACCCCAATCTCAGGTTAATCCAAATATCAGACTCTTTATTCCCACAACTAAGCTGCTGAACACTGCTTTGGAAGAACCATTTGTCTAGGTGAAAAGACAAGTCATGTTTGATCTTTAGCTTTACCTCAAAATCCCTTTAGATGTCCTTAGTCACCAACCTCTCCTTTGCTTTTCAATACCTTCTCTATGTTTCCTTCTTTTTCTTCATCCCTTCTCCCCCATCCTGACTCTCAGCAGGTGCTTCACTTTTTGCTCCATTGTAACACTAGAGCCTTCTTTGCCAGTAACTCCCTCAACCCCTTCCCCATGTAGCTTAGAAATTTTCATGTATCCACCTATGTCCATACTCCTGCTCTCCTTGTTTAGGCTGAGGCATAGCCATCCCTCAATCTGCCTGCAGGATCACATCCCTTTCTGCTTCCGCAGGGATTTTATTCCATTAGCTCTCCCTGATCGCTACAAGATCTCCAAATTCTATCTTCTTCTTCTTTTTTTTTTTTTGTTGTTGTTTATTTATTTATTTTTGAGAGAGAGAAAGAAGGTGGAGCAGAGAGAAAGGGAGACAGAGAATCCCAAGCAGATTCCGCACTGTCTGTGCAGAGCCGGATGTGGGTCTGGAATTCACGAACCGCAAGATCATGAGCTGAGCTGAAACCAAAAGTCGGATGCTTAACTAAGTCACCCAGACACCCATCAAACTCTATCTTCTGATGGCTTTTCCATCTCAACATATAAAAAACCTCCATCTACGTCCCGTCTCTAATCTTCCTTCACAGACAAGTTTGGTGACAGAGTAGCCACCGCTCGAAGTCCCCATTTCTCCTTTGTTATTTTCCTCCTCAGTTCAACTGATCGGCAAATGCAGAGACATGCCTGCTACCCAAGAGGGAGCGTGAGTAGTAAAGAGAAATACTAGGCACAAGAGTTCTTGGCTGTGGTCCTGACTTGACCACTGTGTGTCTCTGGTAAGTCACTCCCCTCTCTGTGCCTCACAGTATGTGAACATATTGTGTAAACTATAAAATTAGCACTGAAGCACTTCAGTGTGTGGAAATGTTTATTAATTATAAGGGGCTCTTTCTCTTTTTTTTTTTTAATGAAATTTATTGTCAAATTGGTTTCCATGCAACACCCAGTGCTCATCCCAACAGGTGCCCTCCTCCATGCCCATCATCCACTTTCCCTTCCACCCCACCCCCCACCAACCCTGTTGATTCTCAGTGTTGAAGAGTCTCTTTAAGGGGCTATTTCAATATTAATATTTTAATTATCCTTTCCCCCAAATTATTCACATTTAATCAGGGACCTGGTTTTGTGAAGAGATAAATCTCTTTAGCAAAAAAGAGTGTGTTCTGGAGATAAAATTTCAGGCTCTGGGCAAGTGCTCACCGGTTCCCTATGCTCAACCTCACCTTGACAGTAACTCCCCTTGACTTAGGCTTCACTGAATATGTGCAAAAAGGAGTTCAGAATTGAGCTACGGTAACAGTTTGTTGAAGGTCACAGACTGCTTTCCAAATGTTTGGGATTTAATAAAATTCCAGATGCATTTGGCCCTGAGCAATTTTATTTTGTTTTTAAACCCGCGTGTGCTTTAAAGAGAATTCTATCCACATGTTTTTGATTAATTTATGCTTCAATCAGTAAAGTTTGGTTTATTTCATAGTTATCTAATGTCCAAGAAGGTTTTTTAAATATGTGTTTAAAAGTACTTTCCTTAAAAAAAAAAAATTCTAAAGAAAAGGTCAAATAACAGGAAGCTGTGGTTTGCCAAGAGTAAATAAATTTTACACACACACACGAGTTTCCATTTTGAGTCCAAACTCCAAACCTGTTATCTTCGTGTTGTGTCTAAAGAAACGTTAGCAAAACCAATTCTAGTCTCCAAAATAAGCAGAAAAGTGTCAGGTGAACACAACTGAAAATAACTAACAAAGCATGACACCCACAGCCACAGTTGCAAACACCTACCGTCTGATTTGTTAATAGACATTGGCTCTAGAGTATGGGATCAGAAAGAGTACTTAGGTTGGATTGTTGAATTGGATTGTTGAATGAGCTTGGGTCAAGTTTTTCTTTTCGTAGGGTCCCACTTTCCCACATAAGAATATGTAGTTAAAAAGGCCTGCCCTACTTATTTCAAGGTGTTGAAGATAGGGTCAAGGAGTGCATAGGACAGAAAAGCCTCTTGAAAAATATAAAGTGCTATGCTCTTGCATTGTATCTCAAGAACAGTAATAAAAATGTATAATCATTGCTGTGGCACAAAGAATTTTGCAAAAATGTTGGACTTTTGTTGATTACAATGGAATACTCTTAGTAGGGAAGAAAAGACATTTGAGTTCAGGTTTTTGGCTTTTTTTTTTTTTTTTTTGAATGGAAAACCATCCATTTTATAATGCTATGGCACTCTGATACCCCTTATTTTTTTGATCCAGAGGCATTCAAGAACAAGTTTTGAATTTTTAAATTACAGAGTTGCAGTAAATACCTATTAAATATATTCCCAATGTGCTAGTCCCTTTAATGCACATTGTTTTTTTTTTTTTTAATCCTCTCTTAATCCTGTGAAATAGATAGCATGATCTGTAATTCACAGGTGAGGAAATGGAAGGAAACTAGTTGAAGGTCACGTAGTTAAGTGGGCAAAACAACACCCCAACAAGCGTAGCCTTTAGATTACAGATACTTTATTTCCATTAATGAAGTTGTTTCCAACTTCTCAAAAGGTAAGGAAAAAATTCCCAGTTAAAAAAAAAAAATACTATTACTCTTCCTGTAAGCACAAAGGTAACTTAAAAAAATAAAACAACTATCTTTAATGCTTTCCTGACTCAACCTTTACTTCCCTTGGACAAGCGGCTATTTACAATACATCTTTAGTATTAAGTACAACATTTAAGCATTCAGGCAAGCATTGCCATTGCTGTGATTTGATTAACAAGGAGAATTCTAGTGCTTCTGTACTGATGGGGTAAGGTAATGACCCGAGCAGACATACGCCTTGCTAATCCTCTTCAGTTCTATAATGTCATTTTTCTGTGTATTTCTTAAAAACCACATAAAGAGAGCAGATGGCCCACCTCAAATACTTTCATGACGTTTCAGGGGACTGAAACCTGGTAATCAGCCTCCTATGTTTGCCCCATGGTTGCCATGTTTGTGTGTCTGCAACTTACGCATGGCTTTGGGCTTCTACAATTCATGAGGTTTTTTTAAAAACACAGCCCTGGGTCAGTTAGCTTTGCCAGCGTAGTGAACTACCTCACAACCTAACAGCCTAAAACATTTGTTTCGTGAATGACTCCGTGCATCAGCTGAATGACTCTTCTGATTTGGGCTGGCTTGGCCCATCTCCGTGGGGACACGTCCTGGGTTTGCAGTCAGCGGGCCGCCCAGCGGAGCCTGGATGGTCTGGGAGGGCTTCACCGAGCTGCATGGTGGTGAGCGTGGGTGGTTCAGAGCCATAGGAGGGACCGGACTGTGGGCTTCTTCCCATAGTGGTCTCAGGTTCCAATAGAGGAAGCGGAAAGCCTGCAGCCTTTACCTTGACACCTGTGCACTCTCACCTCTGCTGCGTTTTATTGGCCAAAGCAAGTACCAGTAAAACCCAGGTTTGAGGGTGAAGGGAAGAGATTCCACCCCTTCCTAGAAGGAGCTATAAAGTAAGTAGCAATGCCTACTCCTTATCCCATTTCTCACCCGCTTCCCGATGTTCTTTGCTATATTGTTTTCTATACTATTTGCTATAATCTTACGCACAATTCTGCTGCTTGATTCTGAGTTACCAATTCAGGTGCCTACCAGCAAGGAAGAAAAGAAATCTTTGAATTTGTTCTTTTTTTGAAACCCCAGGTAATTGATAACTGAGTTCTAGCTCAATGTCTCCAGCGATGTAGTTAAGCTGTTTCTGCCTTTGGGAGGTTAGAGAAAGCTGAGATGGAAAGAAACAGTTGGCTTCTGTTCTTTGTGTGCACGCAGGGCTTGGCTCCCTCCTCACCACTCGCGCCCTCTGTCTAGCCTCTCTGAGGCACGCCTCACAGAACACACCCTGTACGGGCTTTCTTCATATAATCATGTAAAATACACATATAATTCCAACTTCAGATTGAAGGCAGTGTTCCATCCAAAGTATTTTTGGAATAACACCCATTATTGTTTCATACGCCATTAGAGGAATTATTTAGAAACGGAAATCTGATCTTCCCATATTGTCACACTTCTCTAGGAAGCTTTATGGCTTATCATGAGTTTATTTCACATAACACAAGTGCAAATGGCATAAAGCGCACTCTAGGATTCAAAAGGTATTCATGTTTCAAAGTTTAGTTTAATTATTATTGTTGAAATAAATAATTATTATTATCGATGTCAATGCCCAGTTAGGTATATTGTATTAGCAAGCACTTTACTGGAACCTTCAACTAAGACTTTGTGGCAGGGAGTGGAAATCTCATTTGTAGAAATGCTTTTTTAAGACTGGGAGAAACACAAAACACATTTTAAAAAGGTCTAGTATGTGCCCAATAAATAAATAATAAAAAAATGATCAACTCTATTTAAAAAGGGGCAAAAGGTTTGAAGACACTTTATAAAAGAATATGCATAATTTTTTAAATGTTTCTTTATTTTTGAGAGAGAGAGACAGAGACAGAGCATGAGCAGTGGAGGGGCAGAGAGAGAGGGAGACACAGAATCCAAAGCAGGCTCCAAACTCCCAGCTGTCAGCACAGAGTCCCATGTGGGGCTTGAACTCACAAGCTGTGAGATCATGGTCTGAGCGGAAGGTGGACGCTCCACTGACACAGTCACCCAGGTGCCCCAAAAAGAATATATATAAATAGCCAAAAGAAGCACGAAATTGTGCTCATCATGGTAGGAATTCCATGCACTTGAGTTCATTGCCATCTTTCATTTGTTGTAAAAGAAGAAGTTCCTTATTATATTCAACACTGTAGAATATCATGATGGTGAATAAAGCTTCTGTGAGCCTATAGATAGTGGTTTGGGCAAATGCACTGCAAACACGGAAGGCAAAAACCCGTATTCAGCGTAGGTATTCAAATGAGAACTAAGTATTGCCCTTTTCACAATGGTAGCAGATCAACAGCATCAACATGCCATCAGGTACCTGACTAATGCCCCTGGGGAGTGGAGCCACCAGTAACTTAATGTTATCGTTGTTGCTGTCGGCAAATTGTATGTATAACTTTCATTCGTCTACCATAAATACCATAAATACATTGTCTTTGCACCCTTTGGGGCAGACAGAGGAGCCCTGGGAAAGAGGTTGACTGAAGTCTACAGAACAAGTTTCTTTGTTCTCCTGATTACCATGATGTTACTCATGTCTGTTGAGTACCCACCTGGAGCACAAATACCTTTACAATCTGTGTTTGTTCAAAAAGGCTATCAAATACCTCTTTTCCAAACCTCCTTACCACCCTTTTGCTAATCATCTTCTTTCTGAGTCCTTGACCATCCAGGCAAACTATTAACCACTATCCATGGATCAATGTAGACCTGAATCTCTGGCTTCTTCTTCCAGGAAAGTTGACCTACCATATGCACTGTTCAAAGTTCCAATTATTGGGAGGGTCCTCCTTTACCACTGTCCTTCAAGTAAAATGCTGCAGACATCTACACTCAACCGATGACAGCATATTGTTAGAAGACAATTCTCTATGGGCCTCCTGCATTTCTGTACATCTTATGAGCAGATGCGTTTGATGGCCTTTGTTTTAGACTATCTTTTAAAGTATGTTTGTATAGTAAACAACCTTGGGAGATAGAGATAGTGTCTATCCACAACAGAGGTCATGTTTGTTTACTGTCAATAATGGTGAAGGTTCTGAGATTTTATCCACTGAAAAGCCAACAAGTTCATCTCCCATGGTTTCAAGTAAAACAGAGATGCTCCTGGGCCTGGACAACTACATGTTGAACATACCGTTTCCACCTTCATTAGTCACAAAGTCTAAGTTAACCTACCCCTACAGAGGGAGAGCAGCTCCTCGCCAGGAAGGCAGACAGACTTACTTTCTGTTTTGTGCAGAGCGGAACCTGCTTATAGCTCAACCCTCAGGCTGGAGGGTCACGAGGTCTCCATGGATCAAGCATTTGGTTTTAACAAGAGGCTAGTCGTGAGCTAATAACTACTTTTCAAAAGGGATGTATGGAAGCTAAGTCAAGGCAATGAGTCCAAAATCCCAAGAGGTGTTATCAAGTAGAGGCTGCCTCCCTTTACCAGGTGGTAAGATCATCAGTCACAGAGACTTGTAGCTTACCGGGATCATTAAGGGCCCCAAAGGTAAAGAGCATGTCGCAGCTTGCTGGATAACTTCCTCTGTAGTCTGTTGGTTTGGCTGCCACTCAATGCACGCCGATTTGGGGGTTGGCAGATATAAAGGACTAAGCAGAATGCCCATGTGAGACACATATTATCCAAACACCTCAACAATCCAACAATGTGCTGGGCCTCCTTTTGGTGCTGGAGAGACTGAAGGTACAACAGTTTTTCCTTGACGGCCAGAGGGATTGAGCATTGTGAATTAGTCTACATAGTTCCTCCAAGAAACAACTTGGCAAGAAGGACTCTGGATTTTGTTGGGGTTTATGAACTGCATCAGCCGGTTGAGGTGTAATAACACCAGAATCAGGGTAGCTGCCACTGAGGCTTTTCAACCAACATCAGAGGTTAGAGGCACTCACGCTAAATCCTGGCCCCTTATTGGTGGGAAAAGGTGGGGCAGAAGCGGGCTTTTGTCCCACTAACACTTCTCTACGGTCCCTCCTCATGATTGACAGAATCCCTTCCGGCACTTATGGGTCGCATCAACACAGCAATTGCTACTATACCTTGAGATGTAGAAACACCGTCAAGAGTATATTGAATGAGGGGTGCCTGGGGGGCTCAGTCAGTTGGGCGTCCGACTTCAGCTCAGGTCATGGTCCCCCAGTCTGTGCGTTCGAGCCCCACGTCAGGCTCTGTGCTGACAGCTCGGAGCCTGGAGCCTGCTTCGGATTCTGTCTCCCTCTCTCTCTGCCCCTCCCCACTCATGCTCTGTCTCTCTCTCCCTCTCAAAAATAAGTAAACATTAAAAAAAGATGTAAGAGCCCAAGATGAATGAGCCCAAGAGGGGTCACTCACAACATCCTTTCCCTTCCCAACGTTTTCCTGTACACTTGGATGGTTGCGAATGGTCTTCAGTCCCTTTTGGAAACTGAGTCTTCAGCCTTATCTCTAATCTTTCTCTTAAACTACTTGAGACTGGAAACAGGAGAGGGAAGATCAGAGGGAAGATGAGGAGAGGGAAGTACAGAGGGAGAGCAGCTCCTCGCCAGGAAGGCAGACAGACCTACTTTCTGTTTTGTGCAGACTGGAACCTGCTTATAGCTCAACCAAATGAACTGCTGGTGTTTTTGATCCACTTAAAGCTCTCTATTCTCATCGCCGACACCAATCCCTTCTACCCTGAAGACCCCTTAACTCAGCAACTATAGTCACATTGCCTTTTGTCTGGAGTCTCAGGACTTGCTGACCCAACGTCATGATAAATACCCCTTCCTTCCCTGCCTAAAAGAGAGCAGGCAAAACCCAAAAGCACCATTCAAGAGACTTGTTTTAATCCTTTTGCTCAGCCCCTGAACATTCATCAATAGGTAGCGTATTAGAGGACCCTCATTCCATATCCCTCCTATCACTTGGTTGAGAGCATTTGCTTCTGGGTCATAGTAAGGCTCTGCATACTCCCTAACTGGGCCTACAAAGCCCTCATTCTTTCTCTTCCAGAAACCCATGCCTCGGTCAGCATCCCATCTCCAAAAACTTCAGAAACTGTGAAGGGTCTGAGATTATATTGTACTTGCAAGGTAAGAAATTAGCCTGCCATGGTTTCATGGGTGCTGACAGAAAACATGAGACTCCTGGACATTTATTACTCACAGAAGAGCAAGTGGCCTGAGCTTCATGTCTGCATCAATCATTCTTGGCCCTCGGTTCCACTGGGCATCATGAAGCAGCTCGGGTAGACTCTGCACATGCATTGAAATTATACCCTAGCAAAGGAACTCCAATATTGTCAGGGAACCCAAATATTTTATAATGGGATGGAAACAAATTTTCCTGAACTTTGCCCTGGAGGGAGACATGACTATTTTACCTGACCCTGTTGGGAGACATTGCTTTCATATTTCTGAATACCTTGCCCTCGGCGTCGCTGGCATCACTAGGTCTTGTGAAATACAACACCCTTATGAATTATAGACACAGTGACAGAAACGTTTTTAGGGCAACATGGGCATATTACGGGACCTCCTTCTATTTTGGCCCACTCAAGTCTTGCAGCCTTTTGGGCTCTTCAATCGATGGAACACAGCGCATACCCAAATTAGGTGTATGTAGCCTCAAAATCCAAAGGGCCCATTAGTCCTTTTGCTTCCTTCTTAGTACCAGAAGGGCCAGATGCAACAACTTGCTATTTACCTTGGAAGAGTTATCTTGATATTTCCCAGACTTCTGGATTCCTAGAAATCAAGGCTGGCAGACCTGCACATTTTCATGGAACTTTTTTCCCCATCCTCAAACAAACATACATTTTACCCAGAACCATGTTTTCTTCCTGCTCTTGAGGTCCAATTAACAGGATATCACCCATGCACCAGGTCAGTGTGAAGTCCTGAGAGGTGACTGCAATATAGGGCCAGAGAGTTGATGTTGTTGGAACTTGGACTGTGTAAGTATATTGCTGATTGTGTCAGGTGAAAGAAAACTCTTTCTGATGATCTTTACTAAGAGGCATAGGGAAAAAAGAACATTTGCCAGATCAAAAACTCCATAGAGTTGCCTGAAGATGTGCTGATTTGCTTTAGAATAGCGGTTATCAATGGAGTGATGCGGGGGCGGTTTGCCACCCAGAAGACAGTGGCAATGTCTGGAGACATTTTTGGTCATCACAACTGCGGGGAGGGGTGCTACTAGTAACTGGTGGGTAAAGGACAAGGATGTTGCTAAACATGCTGCCATGCACAGGACAAGACCCACAACAAAGTATTATCTCATCTAAAATCTTAACAATGCCATGCTTGAGAAATCCTGATCTTGAGTAAAATTGGAACAGAGCTGTAGTTGGAATTCGTGGCTGGTTGAGTTTATAATAATCTATTGTCATCTTCCAAGATTCAGCTGTGTTCTGAACAGGCCAAATGGGTGGGCTCAATGAGATTATGGTTATAATGACCCCTCCCCCCTGAAACTTTCAAGTCCTTAATGGTGGCACATACCTATGCAATGTCTCCAGAAATGTATTCTTTCTTCTGGTTTATTATTTACCTAGATAAAGGAAGTTCTACATGCTTCCCCTTGGCCTTGCCTACAATAATAGTCATCACTCCAGAGATCAAAGAACCCAAATGAGAATTTTGTCAGTTTTGGACCGTACCTCTTCCAATTTACTTTGCGAACAGAAAATGACAACAGAAGGACTCAGCAACCCATTGGACAATTTGTTAAATACAACCTTTATATTGAAGAGAGGGAATACCAGAATGGATTTATAACGTAAGACCTGTTTGTTGATCCCCTAAGTGTGTCACCTGGGAGGTCCAGAGGGGATTCCCTCTAACAAGGCTGTGAGAAATATATTCATACGGAGTGCCTCGACATCCTTGAATATCTCTGTGGTTTCTATTTTCTATGGTCCATAAATGACAGAAGGAGTACCTGTTCTCAAACTAGTCTTCTTTTTTTAAATTTTTTTTCAATGTTTATTTATTTTTGAGAGGTAGAGAGAGACAGAGCATGAGCAGGGGAGGGGCAGAGAGAGAGGGAGACACAGAATCTGAAGCAAGCTCCAGGCTCTGAGCTGTCAGCACAGAGCCCGATGTGGGGCTCAAACCCACAAACTGTGAGATCATGACCTGAGCCAAAGTCGGACGCTCAACCGACTGAGCCACCCAGGTGTCCCTCAAACTAGTCTTCTAAATTCAGTGGGGATTAAGGAGTTCTAGGGAAATCTCTGAAATTGACACAAGCCCAAATTACATCTCCTCAATTTGCATGTGATTATTAACAGAACAGAGCTTCAACATTATCTGAGCTTTCTGTCTCTACCTCGGCAGAATTCATTCTCTCCACTTACTTTTCACTCAGTCAGGCTTTCTTCTCTACCCTTTGCTAAAACAGCTCTTCTCAAGGACATCCCTAACTCATACTTTGGTAAAGTTAATAAAAAATTATTCAACCTATCGAGCACTTCAATCCACAAAAATCTCACGTTTTCATTACCCATCAGAATCTTTTTTTTTTTTTAACGTTTATTTATTATTGAGAGACAGAGAGACACAGAGCATGAGCAGGGGAGGGGTAGAGAGAGGTGGAGCCCGAAGCAGGCTCCGGGCTCTGAGCAATCAGCACAGAGCCCAACGCGGGGCTCGAACTCACAAACTGTGAGATCATGACCTGAGCCAAAGTCAGTCAGCCAACCGACTGAACCACCCAGGCGCCCCTCATTAGCCATCAGGATCTTGATGGTTTTATCTCCTTCCTTATTAAACATGTTCTAAAAGTATAACCATGGCCTTACAGAAACTCTTTTTCTCCCTCGTTCCCATCAATACACTAAGGTAGCAGAACCCAAACCTATCTACAGCCACTGTCCTCTTACTCGGCCTCTGATCTGAGTAGGTAAATATTGATCCCCAAAATCACATTTACTGCATTACTTCAAATTTGTGAGCACAATTATCAAATGGAATTGCAGTAAATTTCCTGTACTCATCATATTTAAATCTCTGCAATGTTATAGGCACTGTCAGCCCCTCCCTCCTTGAAATACATTCTTCTCTAAGCGTAGCCCAAGACTTGTATCTTCAGTTGGTTACTCAGTCTCCTCACTTGAACGTATAAAAGATATCTCAGGGCCTCCTGGGTGGCTCAGTCCATTAAACATCTGGCCTCTTGGTTTAGGCTCAGGTCACGATCTTACAGTTCATGAGACTGAGCTCTGTGCCAGGCTCTGTGCTGACAGTGTGGAGCCTGCTTGGGATTCTCTCTCTCCCCCCTCTCTCTCTCTCTCATTCTCTCTGCTCCTCCTCTGTTCTCTCTCCCCTCTCACAAAATAAATAAATAAACTAAAAAATAAAAAATATTAAAAAATAAATGAAAGATATCTCAAACTTAATTAAAAAAAAAAAAGAGCCATTATTTCCACTCCCACTCAAATCTTCCTGGGCTCTTTAATGCCCATATTGATAAATAACACTACCATCACACTACTCTGGCTCTTTTCTTTCTCAATCATCCAATATCTCATCATCTCAAAAACTTATTTTGTTCCATCTCTAAAACATATTCAAAATCTAGTCACCTTTCATGTCCCTCCTGCCCGAGGCTAAAAAAACGTTCTCTGTTGCCAGGACTTCTGCAGTAGGCTCTTAACACAGGCGCTGAAGGCTAGCAAATCAATGAATGATAAAGAGTATTATTGACTGTTGTCAGATTCACTTACCCATCCCCTGTCTGGTATTATATGTGTGTTATCTTTAATATCTTACCAAATATAGAATCATATGACCTAACAAAGTTAGGCACAACTATCTATTTATATATTTATTTAGGACGTTGGGAGTGACTTAATTTTTTTTTTTTACTTAAAAAAAAACTTTTTCTAACATTTATTCACTTTTTTTGAGAGATAGAGTGCAAGTCAGGGAGGGGCAGAGAGAAAGAGGGAGATACAGAATCTGAAGGAGGCTCCAGGCTCTGAACTGTCAGCACAGAGCCCGACGTGGGGCTCAAACCCATAAACCGCTAGATCATGACCTGAGCCAAAGTTGGACACTTAACCAACTGAGCCACGCAGGCACCCCGGGAGTGACATTTAAGATAACTTGAAGTATGGCCTGGTCTCTCAGGTTATGTTGCCAAGCTCCAAATATTTAAGATATACTTTCGGGGCCACAGGGCTAATTAGTCCTAGTGCCCAACTAGAGACCACATATCAGAACTCTCAGCTAAGTGCTCTTCCTAATGCTTGAAAAAGTGATGTTTCGGGGCACCTGGGTTGCTCAGTCAGCTAAGCATCTGACTTCGGCTCAGGTCACGATCTTGCAGTTCCTGAGTTCGGGCCCCACGTCAGGATTCTGTGCTGACAACGTGGAGCCTAGAACCTGCTTCAGATTCTGTCTCTCTCTCTGTCTCTCTGTCTCTCTGCCCCTCCCCCTGCTCTCTCTCTCTCTCAAAAGTAAATAAATATGAAAAAAAAATTTTAAGTGATGTTTCTCCATATGTATGCATGTGCATGACCTTGTGATCATGCTATATTCCTTTTCTAAGCATTCTGGACTAATGGTTATGGCTCTCTGGTACTGTGTTGTGCCTGGAAATGGTATAAGATAAAACAAACACTGTATGTATAACTTGACATTAACTTCCCTGGTTAATTGCATTCTCCCCTCTCAGTATACCCAGAGGTATCCTCTGAGCTGTTAGAACTTGGTGTAAATAAAGACACCCTTACCACGTAGGAAACCTCCAGAATGCCTTACTCAGGGAATTGAGTTCCGAACGGCCCAAGAACCCTTCCTTTAGTAAGGAAGTATGCCCAAATGGTAGGCAGTATGTTTAGAAAGCATTTCATTTGGGTCCTTGTAGCTAACTCTGGGCCCCTTTCTTATCTGTGTGAAGTGTCTGACTGCTTATTTTATCCCAGCATATGGGCTAAATTACACCTTCCTTTAGATACGTAATTTAAATCACCTTTCCAGCCCAGCAGCCTGTCAGGTTTCGGCCACCTGTAGGGGCCTAAAGAGATTACATGTTGAAAATACTGAGCGCTATGCCAATCCCAACTTCTGCTCTTGAGCCTGAGGCTAGGTAATTCCACAACTCAACATTTCAACAAACATTTATTGACTATCTGAAAAGTACTATGTAAGTTACTCAGGGGGAAACAGAGATGAATTTTTACCTACGTCCTCTAGAGGTTCACCATCTGGAGAACATACATGAGTTTGACACAACGTGAGGCTGTGATTCAAGCCATGGTAGAAGCCCAATTTAAGGGAGGGAATTTGGATAAGGTCCTGAAAGATCCATGGTATGTCAAATGTGATCATGGAGCCCGGAGAGCTGCAGGGCGTTAGGGCAATGGAAGAACTACCAATGTGATTGAAGCTTTGCATGTGTATTCGGGGTTACAAGGCTGGAAAAGTTACTGGGAAACAAATCATGAAGTGCTTTGAACTTTAGCATTTAGATTGTGGTTCATGTTCTGATTGCAGTTGTGACTCATACAAGTTTTGAGCAGGAGTATGATACCACCAGCCCTGTATTTTATGAAAACAGCGTGTGTAAGGGGCACGACTGAGAGTAGAGTCGGCCCGGAGATAAGAATGCTAACCAGCTGGAAAAGAGAAGATCTGTTGTTGTTTGCCTTCAGCAGAACACCACGCACTCATGACCTTTTCCTTTAAAAACAGTTCCTCAGGTTTCCTTTGGGGGGAACAACAATGCTTCCAGCTAATGCACCTTACGTGGTGTTGACTCCATTTTTGCTTCCAAGGGAGGGCATGTGACTTAGGTAGCTTCAATCAAAACAGTGTCTTCCCCTAATTGAAATGATTGGTTTCATAATGCGTGTTTGGGGGTCGCTAAAAGAAAAACAGAAGATTATTCATATCGGGCTTGCATTTGGAAGGTAGAGTTGACTGTCACACATTACCTGCTCAGTGATCATGTGTTTCATAAATGAAGACAACTATTTGCCATGAGGAAAGAAAACCTGAGAATAGAGCTTAAACTGGGATGGAGCAAGAGAAACTGGAACCTGACAACACTGTTTGAGCCCTGAATCAAGCATCCTTAGAGCTATTTCTACTCCAAGACTTTAGTTAATGAAAGACACATAACCAATGAAGGAGGATGCAATAAAACCCCGAGAAAGGCTCAGGGATCTAGCTTCAAACAGAGGTCCACCTGTATCAGTCAGCTATTGACATGATAATTCTTCGTAACAAACCATCCCAAGAATCAATGGCTTAAAATAATAATAAATAAAATAAATGAAAATAATAATAATTAATACATAAACATTATTTAAAATAACAATTATTATTTTAATTATCTTGTTCACATGTCTATAAGTGGCTGAAGGATAGTTGAAATAGACTGAAATCAGTGGTGCAACTTTGCTTCGGTCTGTGTGTTTGACCTTCCTCAACTCCTCAGTGTAGATTTGACTCAGATCTGCTCCATATTTGTTTATAATGGAGTCTGTAATCAGGCAACAGCTATAAAGGGCAGGTTTTTATAATGATGGTGCAAATGTAAGATGACAAGCCCAAACATACAAGTATAGTTCAAGCCTCTGCTGCTGAGTTCCTTTGGGCCAGGAGCAAGCCACATGGCTGAGCTCTAAGTCACGCTTTAGGGAAGCACACTCCACCTATATGAGGTTAAAGCAAAACTCACACAGCCAAGCCCAACATCAATGGAAGAGGTAAGCAGACTTAAGATAAGAATGTGAGAAGGGGAGTAAATATTTTTTAACAAGAATGTATTCTGATACAACTATTCTCACTAAGCAGATAGGAATTTGTCAAGGACTGAAAAATAGCTCATAGGATGGAGAGAAATTCTTTCCAGAGGCCAGTACAGGACAAGACCCTACAGGATCAAGACTACTGCTTCGGTCCTGATCACAAAATGATATCCTCAAGTGGGCATATTGAAATCCAAGTACAGTGGGATACACAACCAAGTGCTGATATCTATTAGAAGATGGGAAATAGTGAGCTATAATTATACACAAGAATATTTGTTCACTGTGAAAGACAGGAACCAAGTACTGAAACCTGTTGGGATGTTACATCTAAGCACAGTTAGAGAAGCCAATCAAGAAGAGAAAGAAACAGTGCAAAACTTGGAAAATGGAAAGAAGCCATATGAGACCCCAGCTATATGGGAAATTGGCTCTTCTAAAATGCAAGGTTAAAAAGACTTTCATCTTCATGGTTAGCCATAGGGAAATCTGCAGCATCGTAGGAGTAGGCACTGTGGAGCAGTGGGGTTGTCTCCAGAAGAGTCTTCAGACATTGTTGGGTTTCCACAGGTCGTGTTTGCACCTGGATAAAAGAGTGATGGGTATAAAATTCTGGAGTCACAATCTGCTTCCCCTAATCCTCTGTAGATGGTGTTCTATGATCTTTAACATTCAGGGTTGCCAGGAACAATTATAAGCCCAGCTTCCTGTTTGTTTCCTTTTTAGATAAGTCACTCTTTCAAAGTGACTGGGTAGCTAGGTGTTCACAGGATTCTTTTTACGTTGAGTATTTCTATGGAAACACGCGGAATGGTGCCACAACCTGGAATTCAAATAGTTTACTTTTTAAGGAAAGTTGTATTTTTCATACAGTCAATATAGCTTGGCTCTGTCTGGGTGGGAAACGTATGATTATTTTAAAATTCATCTGGGAACGTGAAATTGCTTGTGTATTGCCAGGTGATCTCCATATCACTTCTCTTGCTCTCCCTCATGATCCTAATGATTTGTTTTTACTCCTATATTGTTAATAAAAGAGCTTTCTATGGGGTTTGTCTTCCAGTGGCAGAGCAGATTTCATCAGAGAGACTGGGTGAAGGGTTGAGATATTTTACCTCGGCTGAAACAAATGACTATTTCATCTACTGGAATGTTTGCCCGAATGGTACTTAACTGTGAGATAAATTTTTACTCTACACTAGAGCGTATTAAGCCTGTACCAACAGATAAATTAACCCTTTACTCTTTTCTCCCTTCAGATAGCTGTTTGGTGCTGTATTCAATGCCATTACAGGAGGTATGAACCCATCTATCTCACTTCCTTCTGGTAACACGGCAAACTTCTAGAGAGAACAAAAAAATGTGGGTGTAGTTAGCCTGAAGCCTACAACCCAAGACCGATCCCTTCTCTCTAACCCCGATCCTCATACACAGTCCCCTTTTGGTTTGAGGCCCACTTTACCGTTGCAAATTCAACCACAGATCACAAATCCAAATCTTTAAGGAGCAGCTATGGGGTGCCAAGCCCTACATTAGGCACTGAGGACGTCAGGGTTAATTAGAAAGGCACAGTCCCTTAGCATAATACCCTCTAGGCCCATCCTCACTGTCATGTATGGCAAGAATTCATTCTCTTTTATAGGTGGGTAACAGTCTATTGTGTTTCTATACCACGTCTTTATCCATCCACGTATAGATGCTAAGTGAAATCAGCCAAAGAGAGAAAGATAAATACCAAAGGATTTTACTTATATCTGAAATATAAAAAATAAAACCAATGGAAAAAAACAAACAAATAAATACAGAGAACCAGAGGGGCAGAGGGTGGAGAAACGGATGAAGTAGGTGAAGGCAACTAAGAGGTATAAAATGCCAATCACAAAATAAGTCACGGGGATGTAAAGCACAGCATAGAAAATGCAGTCAACAATATCGTAATAATTTTGCATGGTGACAGATGGTCACCATTTATCATGGTGAATATTGCGAATGCATAGAATTGTCAAGTCACTATGTTGTGCACCTGCAAGTAGTATCACATTGCATGTCAACTATATGTCAATTAAAAATAGACACGTTTGGGGCGCCCGGGGGGCTCAGTCGGTTAAGCGTCCGACTTCAGCTCGGGTCACGATCTCGCGGTCCGTGAGTTCGAGCCCCGCGTCGGGCTCTGGGTTGATGGCTCGGAGCCTGGAGCCTGCTTCCGATTCTGTGTCTCCCTCTCTCTCTCTGCCCCTCCCCCGTTCATGCTCTGTCTCTCTCTGTCTCAAAAATAAATAAACGTTAAAAAAAATTAAAAAAAAATAGACACGTTAATGAATCAATTACAAAAGAAAGACATAGTCTCTGTAACACCTGAAACTTTCTTCATTCTATACGAAATTAAAATGGAGTAGAGGAAATCACTTTCACAGTGTAGCCAGAGGAGGTATCTCTGAAGAGATGACATTTATGGTTACATCAGCCAGACAAGCTAAAACCAGTGGCATCTGTGCTGTTTCCTTTTTACAGTTAGAAACTGTACTGGCTGAATGGCAGGATTTACGGTGATGGTCGGTTTCCAGATTACGGTTGTGGTAGACATTACCCCGTTAGTACTGATGCTCGTGGAGAGAAATGGTGACTTCCTAAGGGTCCTGGCTGGAAAGATATGAATGGCAATGTAGGGGCAAGGACTGATAGAAAATAGGATTACTTAAAGCACTAAAAATCTCATTCCCAACACTTTTATATTTTCTATTTTAAAAAACTTTCTGCGTTGATCGGGCCACCGAGGTAGGTGACTCTAAGGTCTTTTCCAAGCCTAAAATTCTGTGATTCTATGTAATGAAAAGAAATGGTACGTGGGTCAGAGGAAGCAATGAGGACCAACCCTCAACATTTCATAGTACACCTTGGACAACACAGATTGCATATTTGCAGTGTAAAAGCACATTTATTCCTATTTCATATATTTCACGTGGACTATTTGAAATTTCTAACAACATCATGGGATCAATATGATTATCTGTGTAATGTTGATGAGAAAATGAAGCCTCAGGGGAAAAGTCACTTAGTCAAAATTTGTTTCTAGGTGCGCCTCTCCTCCTGTGATACCCATACAGCCATCTGATGTCACCACCTACATGTGAGCCATGTCATTTGTGGGCCTTTGATAGGTCTGATTCACGCAGTTAAGCAAATTAAATAGATAATCAAGTAAAACCCATGGACTTAGCCTCCACTTATTGCCTGACAAAGGAAAGAAATTCAAACAGTTTTGCAGACACCTACATTTCCCTAGGAACTAAGTTCAAGAAAATATGGATTCTTTCTTAAGGGATGCCAAATGACAGTAACTTTAAACTCCACATTTGCAGGGACACCTGGGTGGCTCAGTCGGTTAAGCGTCCGACTTTGGCTCGGGCCATGATCTCGCAGTTTGTGAGATTGAGCCCTGCCTAAGGCTCTGTGCTGACAGCTCAGAGCCTGGAGCCTGCCTCAGATTCTGTGTCTCCCCTTCTCTCTGCCCCTCCCCTGCTTGTGCTCTGTCTCTCTCTGTCTCTTAATAATAAATAAATGTTATAAAAAAAATTTTAAACTGCAGATTTGCAAAGTATGCGGAAAAACTGATCAAATGCTTGATTCTCAGTTGGTCACTTTCACGGGCTGAGCACGTAATTACTTAATTTTTACACATTACCAACATTTACTGAGGAGTGTAAGAAGATATGATCTACACCCTTACCTTTAATGATTTTTGGAATCACTTATGGAATGGTACTTGGGATATCTGGAAAATAACCCCCTAAATATCAGGTTTATTAAGTGAGCAATTGCAGAAGTTGATTGATTCTCTCATGATGGAATTTTCTAGCATGCATTTATAGTGTCTGTGGTTCAAGAATACTCTATGCTTTAAACATCATAGGTAGTGGAGGAAAGTTTCCATGGCTCTTAAATTATAGGTACTTGGAGTATGATCTCATTACCCAGAGGCCCACCCAACCCACATCAGCAGCAGTATGAGCACCTGAAGGAATTTGTTAACCAGTTGAAATTTAGAATCACAAAGTCGAACATTCTACTAGGAGATCTCAATTCATGACAACATTATTCCTCTTTCACGTGGGAAATCCGATGCCAGAAGCAGAAACTAAAAGTCAAAATTGCCATTTTCTCTCACAAAATGAAAAGGGAGTTTTAACTAGTCTATACCACTTGCAAAGACGCCACAGACAAAATACTCCTTAAATGGTACATTAACTTTGGCAGTCTTAACATTTCTATTTCAAATTAAGCGTCTGTATGGGGCAACCCTCTTCCTAAGTTGAAATGTTTTCTTACATTTTTTAATGTTTATTTATTTTTGAGAGAGAGACAGAGCATGAGCAGGGGAGGGGCAGAGAGAGAGGGAGACATAGAATCCAAAGCAGGCTCCAGGCTCCGAGCTGTCAGCACAGAGCCCGATGTGGGGCTCGAACTTGTGAACCGCGAGATCATGACCTGAGCCAAAGTTGGACGCTTAACTGACTGAGCCACCCAGGCGCCCCTGTTAAAATGTTTTCTAAACATTAAGTGTGATTATATTAACTTGACATTTTTCTCAGCAATGTGTTTAGCATACATACAAGTGAGAGAATTTTTTAAAGTCAATTCACATAAGTTATATAACTAATAACATTTTCCCAGCATTTAGCATGTCTGGAGAACATCAGTGCCAAAATTCTTTGTCTACTGAATAATAAATAAAGCTCACCCCATTGTAGCAACCACACATTTTGACTCCTCTTTGTTTATACTGAATTAGATTTCCTCTCTTATAGTTAGGGGTCTTTTCCCCCTTCCAATGGCCCAATCTTGATTGTAAAACTTGTTTGGATCATTTGACTGTCAGGCTACTCTCAAATTTCCAACTTTCTGAATCAAAATGACATTTTATAAAAATTCTCAGAAATATGTGTCCCTCTCAGATACCTCCTCTTGCGCACAAAAAGAGACAGGCTTCGCCTAGTGCTCGATTTACACAGAAATGAGCCAAGTTTAGACTCAATGGCGCCATCTATTGGAGATTCCTTGTACACTATCTCGTGCTGGTGTGGTTTCTTTCGTAGGGCAGGACATTACTGGTGATAGTCCATTGGCTGCAATGGTGCAAATTTCTGCTCTCCAGATTGGAAACAGATAGATGAAAACTAGACAGGTAAATATTAAATAATCCATTTGTAAGCTTTAAGATAAAAGGGGGACATACAAGAATTCTGCTTCTGTGCCCTCAGCTATCGACTGAACGTTTGGGTCCCCTCAAAATTCTTATGTTGAAATCCAACCCCCAATGTGATGGTGTCTGGAGATCGGGCCTTTGGGAGGTGATTAGGTCATGACGGTGGAGCCCTCATAGATGGGATTAGTGCCCTAAAAAGAAGTTCCGGAGGGATCCGCGGCTGCCTTCATTTAGGTGAGGATATAATGAGAAGTCTGCAGCTTGGAAGAGGGCCCTCACCGGACCACGCCGGCACCCTGATCTCAGACTTCCAGACTCCAGAACTGTGAGAAATAAACGTCTACTCTTTATAGCCCCCCAGCCTGTGACGTTTTGTATAGTAGACCTAATGGACGAAGACTAGTATCTCTCCAGGATGGACATGTCACCAGCCTTTCTCATCACCTCTTCATGTATGTTGCAGAAACTGAATCCCACGTGAGTGCAACTTAGAGGGGCTCCTTCTTATGCCAACATCCCGCTAACAAGACAGAGGCTCAACCTCAGGCACAGCATGCTGAGAACTCCAAGGTCCTCATTCTCTCACCTCAGCTCACTTGCAGGGTGAGGGTCCAATGCCTGGAGAGGCAAGCCAGGAACCCAGAGGCTACTCCACTCACCCAACACCTTGCTTTTCATGCAGGACTGTGGAAGATGTTAGCAATCATGCCTGCTCTCGGATCCAGAGCCATTGCTCGGGAATCTTGTCCGAAAGGAGCAACAGCCATAGAGCAGAGAGCTCCCAAAATGTCCCCAAACGCACTGACCATTTTTAGCACAGAGCAGGAGAAAGTTCAGGCCTAACAGCGCTCTCGGAAAGCAATGGTGATTGTGGTGCTAACCAGTTAAGAGGAGGCTGGTAGCTTCTTGAACGTGACAAGCCAAACCATAGGCCAGGTAGTTTATCAGTGAGAAGCAGGAAAAGAGGCCTCTGAGAAGAGCACTCTTAGGGTCAGACAAAGCCCTCACAAATGATCCCCTCAAAGGATCCCAGATTTAATCGGATCAGTCTGTGGAGCAAAATGTATTCTCCAGGGCATTGGCAAAAACAAAAGGGCAATCATCTGGAATCTAGTAGAGCTTAACAGCTGGGTACAATCAGGGAAAGAGGGAGTCAGCGAGAGCCTGGCTAAAACCACTGTCCTCCAAGGGTGCGTGCGTGCCCCCGGGGCTGTGCTTCTGAGCAGGAAAATCAGAGGCTTCCACTGCAAAGTAAATAGCACTCACTAGAATAGCCCAGCCAGTCAATAAACAAATATTAGTTCTCATGGTTTTTAGTAGATTTTGTTGGAACTTTTTATAGGAAAGATATGTCTTCGACAAAGAGACAGCTTTACTTGTTTGCACGTAAACAAAACACGGAGAAGCGTGCAATTATCTCAATAGAAGGGGGGAAAGCACTTGACAGAATGCAACATCCACTCGCGGTAGAAGCTTAGCAACGTCAGGAGTAGAAACGATGTTTTACAACCTGATGAAGAGATCTATGAAACCTACAGTAAACGTCATAATTAAAGTAAAATATTAAACTTTTACCCCTAAGATGAAGAACAAAGCCACTGCAATGTAACAACAACAAAACAACAGCAGCCGCAGCAACAACCACAGCAGCAAAGGTAGAAATGGGAAAAGAAAAAGTAAAATCATTTTTTATTTTTGTTCGCAGACGACCTTCCGGTTTACGTGAAAATCCTAAGGGATCTAAAAACTCGACTACTAGGAATAAAACTTAGCAAGGTCAGAGAATAGAAGACATAATAGACAAATGTTAGTTGTGTTTCCCTATACTAGCAAAATATAATTAGAAAATGAATTTTAAAATGCCATGTAAGGGCGCCTGGGTGGCTCAGTCGGTTAAGCGTCCGACTTCAGCTCAGGTCATGATCTCATGGTCCGTGAGTTCGAGCCCTGCGTCGGGCTCTGTACTGACAGCTCAGAGCCTGGAGCCTGTTTCAGATTCTGTGTCTCCCTCTCTCTCTGCCCCTCCCCTGCTCATGCTCTGTCTCTCTCTGTGCCAAAAATAAATAAAACATTAAAAAAAATTTAAAAAAATAAATAAAATAAAATGCCATGTAAAAGAGCACCAGAAAGGTTTTCCAGGAGCACTAGGTGGGATGTATAGATTCCACAAAAGGTTTTTTGCAGGTGCAGCAAGATGCTAGTGTCTCTGAACCTGCAGGGGCAGGTGGGGCTGGAGGGGAAGGTGGTGACATCTCCCGGCAAGGAAAATGTACCCCCGGGTCATATGCTTGGAGGGCTTTTGGAACCCCAGCTCCCAGTCTGGCACTGTTATGATACTCAGACTACCCATAAGTGAAAAAGAAAAAAAAAAAAAAAAAAAAAGACTGGAATACTGGAAATCACAAAGCCTGCGCCTTTCTTCAAGTTTGAGTCTGAAGGTGTTGCCAAGATAGCAGCTGAAACAACAAACAACTACTGTTCTGACAAAGGCAACTTGAAGTGTCCGTTGACATCATCTGAAAAAATACCCGAAGCAATTTTTAAATATCGAGATGGTTTATTTTCAAAGGCATCCTATGGTATCCGTGGAAGAGAACAGGAATAAGTAGACACTTAAAACAAGAGCTCAGAATGGAGAAGGAGTTTTAAAACCAAGAAAAATGAGGAAGAAAATAGCTGCGTTAGGAATCAGTTGTGATTTTCTCCTCATTAATTTTTATGGGGAAAACAATTTCAGCAGACGTCATCAGAATTCCAGGAATTTCCAGGTTTCGTGAAAGAAGGAAGGAGGTTTTAGGTACTCTAGCTCTCCTAAGATGACCATGCATTACCAGGGGCCACACAGCAGTGTTTGGAGTAGTGAAAATCGTTGAGGAGCTGAAATGAACAGTGACCATGAAATCGTTTTCAAACAGCTCACACCTGATGTAAAAGAAGAACTACCAGAGACTCAACACCTACACATTCAAGAAAAGGAAAGACAAAGCCACCCATAGATATTGATGCATACATATTCTGAATATGTTATGTGTACTATTTCTTCCGAATATGTAATGGCTTCATTATTAAGACTGACTCTTTACATTTGCTAGGTGCAATGAAACGTGACCGTTGGCAAGATTTTTGGAATAGAAATGCAATGCTGTTTTGAGTCGTAAAAACGGGAAGAGTAATTTACGCTCTGCCCACCCTTGCTGAAATGCGAGGGCGCATTCCAGCTCACCCCAGCTAGGCTCCAACCGCTCCTGTTGG
Organism: Panthera tigris; assembly: GCF_018350195.1. Lineage (NCBI taxonomy): Eukaryota > Metazoa > Chordata > Mammalia > Carnivora > Felidae > Panthera > Panthera tigris. The sequence goes on from NC_056660.1 coordinate 225,844,436, forward strand.
TTTCCTCCAGTTGCCTTTGCAGATTTCATAGCTGTCCTCAGTTACTCCACGTGGACAGAAAAGTCGCACTGGTAGCTGTAGACTTAAGCCCTGAACTTACCGCCAGTCCTGCTGGAAGTCTCTCCTTCATGTGTTCACCCCGTTCGACGGTATACATTCAACCATTAAGGGTACTTAAGAGTTCAATATCAGAGGGTTAATTTGGAAAGATAACAAGCTGGAGAGTGAGGATGTTTTTCAAATATTAATATGGATTCATTTACGTGTATATGACTTAGTTTCACCAATACTGTCCAGTTCATTTTTGATGGGCTACCATGGATCAATGAACTACCATTCTGTTAGTGGAAAATGGAGAATTACATCAATGTGGAATTACATTCTAAGATTTAAACGCTATACAACAAATAAACTTTTTCTACAATTTATTTGAATGCAAGTGGGACTTTAGAAACCTTGAAATAAGATAGTAGGGTTTTGCCTCCTCATCAAAAAAAATATAACACCAAAAATATAACCCAGGAAAACCTTGGATTACAAGTAGCTCGTTCTGCGAGTGTTTTGAAAGACCAGCAAACCTTTCTAATAAATTTTAACTTCATAAACAAGCATGAGTAGTACCTGACGCTGAATGTCGCATGATCACAACTGAGGCATTGGTTCTTGAAATTCGCTTTGAGATACAAGTGCATGGGGCACCGGGGTGGCTCATTCGGTTAAGTGTCCTGCTTAGGCTCAGATCATGATCTCACAGCTGGTGAGTTAGAGCCCCAGTCAAGCTCTGTGTTGACAGCTCAGAGCCTGGAGCCTGCTTTGGATTCTGTGTCTCCCTCTCTCTCTCTCTGCCCCTCCTCCACTTATACTCTGCTTCTCAAAAATAAATAAGTATTTAAAAAATTTAAAAACAAACAGCAACAACAACAACAAAAACCAAGTGCTTTGGGTTACAAGCATGTTTCTGGAACAAATTATACTCACAAATTAAGATTTTACTGTACTTAGAAATAAATTTAACACAAATATACATTATATCTTTACTGAAAATAACAAAACATTGCTAAAGGAAATAAATGAACGAAGAGAAAAATCCATGTTCGTAGACGGGAAAATAATATTGTTTGGATGTCACTGTCCTGAAATTGATTTATAGAGTCAATAAACTTCATGGTATAATTCAACAAGCAGATTCTAAAATTTATATGGAAATGAAAAGAACCTAAAATAGTAAAACAAAACAAAACAAAAATATCATAAAAGAGAAGAACACAATTGCAGGACTTATGTCTACTTGATTTAAAGACTTGACCTTACAGCTAAAGGAAGAGTGAATTTGGCAAGCTGTTGAATAGATCGACAGAGCAGAATAGGTCCAGAAATAGACCCACATACATATAATGAATTGACTTTCAAGAGTAACATTAAATCTAATAAGTGGGGAAAGAAAATCTTTTCAATAAATAATGTTGGGACAAGTGGATGAATACATGGACAAACAATTAAGGTCAAGTCCAACCTCAAAAAAATTAAGATAAAAAATGGGCTCAACCTTCAAAGCAAAAACTATAAAATCTCTCAGAGAAAACACCAAAACATATCTTCATGATCTCGGGGTAGGCTAAGATTTCTTAGGGACCCAAAAAGCGTGAATCATAATATGGGGAAAAAAAGGATAAATCGGACTCCATCAAAAGTTAATGCTTCTACTCTTCAAGAAATACTAGGAAGATAATGAAAAGACAAGACGCCTTCTGGGTGGAAATAGTTTCTATCTCTATCTATCTATCTATCTATCTATCCCTCTGTTCATTTATCTGACAAAGGAATTGTATCCAGAAATTATAAAGAACTCCTGTCACTCGGTAATAAAAAGTCAAATACAGATACAGAATACAGGATCTGTACCCAATATAGATTCTAAAGTACTTTATAAGGAGTTGCCACAATGGTGCTGCTGTTTCATCAAAGTGATGAAATGCTCACAGGCAAGGAGCCAACTGAAAAACTAGAGGCTACTGTAGCTATTTGAATGCCTGAAGGTACTTTTCTTCAATTATTTTTAAAGTGTGAATGAGGTCCCTAAGGATGTTAGGAGTATTACAGAGCAAATATTTAGAAAATGAACCACAAGCCCTTCAAGCAAAATTCCAAATTTGCCAGGAATGAAGCAGTAGAAATGGAAATGGACCAGAAAGCTGAGACACTTGTGTTCCCGGACCAACGGTATTGCTACCTCACTGTGTAAATTTGAACAAAACAGAGCTTCACTGAGCCTCATTTTCCTTTTGTAAAACACAGAATTTAGAGAGTAGAACCCCTACTATTCCTTCCAAATCTAGAAGTCCTGTGATTTATTCATCCGTCTATCTATTTCATTTCTTTATCAACCATTTGTCGGCATCTACTATCTACACTGGCTAAGCACCATTAATACACAGATGAATAAAATGATCTTCATACTTACTGAATTCAATCCAACTGAGGAGATATCTACAAGCAACTAAAGACATTTGTAAACTGCGAAGGGAGTTCAGATCTAAGGATTGCCCAAGCAGGAACATAAAGTCCTGATCTGTCCAGGAGAAGCAAACACCCCCACGTGGAAACAAGTGGTGTGTGTACCAGGCTGTAGGGTAGAACAGCATCACTGGAAGGGAATAGTGGCCTAAAGAGTGTGGGCAATGCCAAGGAGCTTGGACTTTATTCCTTACAGTCTTTCGAGAATTCTCGATGTTTCTTTTCTCCTTATTTTTTCTTAAACAAACATCTGTTCTTAGAAAAATTTGTTTAGAAATAGACTAAGTTGGTTATAAAGCAATAGTTTTTTTAGCCGATATTTTCTTTAAAATGTTATTTAAAAATGTTTTTTCCACCATGAATGTACCTCATTTTGAGATCCTTGGTTCCTATCCTGGAAATAACTCCTTTTCGTTCTTTTACATCTGCGTGGTGTCCCTCGAAGAACACTGACATGCCATTCGAGACACCAAATGTTTCCAGGCAGCTTGACTAAAGACCACGGAGGAGAGTTAGGCTGTCTAACGAAAAGGAAAAAAATAAATACAGTCTTCCCTGCTGTAAGTGGCTGACACTCATATCGTCGTCCCCTTTTGTAATGCCGAAGAAGATGGAGTTCAAGTAAGATAGAAATGAATTTAAAGTAATAATGTTTTCAAAATGCGTATGGTTGGATCTGCAATGAATTTCACACAGCTAAACCTGTTCTTCTATTTCCGCTTACGTTGGCAAAGTCACAGTAAGTTAAACTGGCAGAAAATTCGGCAGTGTAATATTTTGGGATGCCAACCGAACAAATATGAGTTGGCTGACTATTGAAGCAGGCCAGTTAAATCTAGTCTGTTTTTATTGCCGCTGAACCACTTGGGCTGTATTTTACAATATGTGGTAGATTCACCAATACTTTATTTATGGGCTAGCTTTGTATTTTTAGACAGGTTTGCAGATGAACACTTATTTAGGCATGCATTTTGAAATACTGGATGGGAATATAGTTTCGATGTTCACCTTGCAGTCTTATAAGGTCTTCCTAGTAGCCAGGCCAAATACAGGAGTACAGATATAGTCCATGGATCAGTTAGGACTTGCTCAGAAAACTAGAGATTATGCTGGGTATCTTAAGCATCAAGGGAGGTATAATACAGGGCATTAAAGTCTTATACAATTATTGCAAAGCCAAGGAAGGTAAAAATAGCCTTAAACAATCAGAAAGTAGGAGAATCCCAATAAACTGATCATCAGCTGATGATGTATGCTGCTTACAGCGTTGTAAACGACAGCTAGAAGCCACTGGCAAAACCCCATATCTGCCATCTGCAGAAGTCCAGCTGCTCCTGGAGAATTATGTTCCTGTACATCTTCCACTTCCAGATCCCGTACAAATGCTTTTCATTGGCAGAATATGAAACGAATCCCCATTGGCCAATAAATCTGGTTAACGTAGCTTCCAAACTGTCATGCCCCATGTTACATGATAGAGTTTAAAAGAACAGGCGTTGTCCTACATACCAAGATACAATATCTAGTTTGGCTCTCCATACATATATCTTTAAAATTCCAAGCAACAATATTAGGCTTTTCACTGTTGCAACTTTCCGTCAGTCTAATGAAGATGGGCTCACCTTCTCCCTCAAAGGCCAGACAAGAAAACACAAATGTTACTGGACCCGTCACTGGATATTCATTCTTTTTCAGCTCAGTCACAATCCTTATTTGATATCCTGTAATAATCAGACCAAGATACAAGTTTAACCAGCACCAATACTTCTTGTAGAAACTAGGAGAGGAAGGAGAAAAAAATTGGGTCATACAATATACGCACGATAGAACAAGAAAGAATATAAGCCTCGTCGCTATAGTCCTTCTTTCTGTAGCAGATCACAAAGCTCTAAGGGTTTAGAACTTCCTTCTTCTATTCTCCATTCCATATTCACTTTGCCTGTAGTCAGCAGCTCAGGCGGATGTGGCCTTTTGCCTGGCAGAACAACCCTAAACTTCATTCCTGACTGGCCAAAGTCATGAGTAGTCTTGCTTCTATCTGGTAGCTATGGTTTTTCATGAACAGTATGGGTAGGTATTAAGTGGCACACTCAGGGGCACCTGGCTGGCTCAGTCGGTTAAGCATCTGATCTTGATTTTGGCTCAAGTTGTGATCTCACCTTTTGTGGGATCAAGCCCTGTGTCCGGCTCTGCGCTGACAGTGTGGAGCCTGCTTGGGATTCTCTCTCTCTCTCTCTCTCTCTCTCTCTCTCTCTTGCTTTCTCTCTCTGTCTCTCAAAAATAAATAAATAAACAAAAAAAGCGGCACACTCAGACAATGCCTGCATTTTTTGCCTGCCTTCTTCCTCTCTAATGGTATCCCCTTGGCAATCAAGATTAGTCACCCCGGTCCATACAGTATTTTCCTTCTTTGTTGTCATTTCCATGACATTGGAAGTCCAATATGGCCAGGGTACAATCTGAACTTCAAGGCGAGCGTAATCCCTGATAGAAACTCTCCATGCTTGGGAACCAAGATATCAGAATCTTCAGAGCCCAGCGTTACGGGGACAGGAAGCATAACTTTTGAGAGAAGCTTGTTAAGTGAAAAACTTAAAAGGAATCAAGCTCACTTCCACCCTTTGTTTCTCAGACCTGTGATTTCCTATCATAGGAGAAAGATCATCATATGTTCACAGGTATCGGCATTTGGTTTGGCTTCTTCATACTATTGTCTCCCAGCCTGCACAAAACTGAGTTTTCCATAGGCTCTTCAGTGTTGCTATCTGCCTAGCTTTTATTATTGTAAAACGAATTCCGTGATCACAGGGGTAAATTCGTTATCACCATAATAGTGAATAAAGTCATCATTAAATCTATAGTTGATAGTGCAGGCAGAAACACTGAGAGCAGGGAAGCTAATTTATGACAGGAGAAAATATCTGTTCGAGTGAGGACACAACACTGTCCCCTCCATGATAAAAGAGTTCTGATGTAATGAACCTGATATCAGATGGTAGGTTAGTTGCTCTGGAGAATTGGAAATATGGGAAAAATCACGTAAGGGGTTCACTGCTAGTCTCTGTCATTGGCAGGTTGGACAATCAGCAGCGATTGTGGCCAGATCAGGCTTGGTTAAAGGAGGCCCATGGTTTTTATCCTAGTCAGAGCCTAGTCATAAGTTCAATCCTATTGCCATGGCTACTTAGTTCATGGTCCGATAGGGAAAGCAGTGAGATGGCTGGAAGACGATGCTAATTGACATTCACAGACAATAACCTTTGATTAGCGATTAGCACTCTTATGGAAAATAAATATTTATATACTCTCTGTGCCTTCTGAGAGCCCCATTCTTACAATACCTTCCTGCCACCTACCCTCTAGAATAATTCTTTCTGAAACCCCATCTGGCCATATTGTTAGATATTACCATTAATTAATATGGAACTTTATCTCTGGTCACTTTCTTCTCCCACCCCATAAAAAACAAGATGCTTAGAGTTCTTTCCACTGAAAGTATTTCTCTCTCCCTGCTCCTCAAGGCATCCCCTCAGGGAGATATGAAGCTACAACCGTCCAAATGTAACCAGCGCATATCTTGTGGAACTGGCTTAAACCAAGAGCAGTTGTTTCCTCCCTCAGTCAACTAGTTAGAGGAAGTTCCCTGTGAGGATAAAGTGCGTGTGGAGGAAGAGGTAGTAATACATTAGGAATGGTTTCAAGAGAATCTGAGTCATCTGCTCGTTCAATTTATTAGCCTTCAGAGTCTACTTAAGGCTGGCCTTATAAGTATGCCACTTCCTCCAAGAAAAGTGCTTCCATAAATAGGGCAGACCAGCACACTCAAATATAGTAGAGGTTGCCACCAAAATAAAGCGAAGCTTCCAGACCATTGACTTCTTTCTTAGGGGTAGGGAGCGAAAAGTTCAGCAACTCGTCTTTCACAATGAATGTGATATCTCAACCAGGCCAGATGACTACACGATTAAAATATTCACTGAGGTGGCAGGTAACTGAATTGTAACGAGGTTATCTCCAATTGTCTGTTCAACATGTGTCTTAGCAAAGCAACCAAGGTCCCATCTACATCTTGCTCATCAGATTTTTATCAGCACGATGTATATCATCAAGAGAGTGGACAATGCTAATGTTTTGTGGGACGATCTAATCCTTGATCTAATCCTTGATTAGAAACTGGAAAATTGACCTAGCTCTGAGATAAATCAGTTTAACTGCTCCTATAGTTCCCGGATCTTCTGTTCTTATAAGGTGAAAGCAAATTGTCTCTAATTTTCTTTATTAATTAGTAAAGATAAAAAAATTTTTTTTCTACACCAAGAGCTGAATTCTAGGTGTCAGAAGTTACGGCAGTTATAGTGACTGTCTGCTTCGGTTTATAATAATCTGCTCATTTTCCGAGGTCCATCTTTCTTTTCCATAAGCCAGTTAGGTGAATTAAATGAGCAATGGAACAAGACTCAACTCCCTTTCAGTATTCTGAAGGTGACGTTACTCTCTCAGTATCCATAGGGATGTGTTGTTAACCTTTGTTTACTTTCTGGTAGTGGCTGTGAGGCTTAAACTTGTCACTTCCTTCCATAGAGTCCCGTCTACCTGAGGGGATTCTGTCAGTTACTATGTCCAAATCAAGTAAGCATTCAGGAACAATGAGAATGAACTGTGGTTTTGCAGTTCCACTGGGACAATTGATAGACAGAGTTGGGCCAAAACTTCACTGATCTCCATAAGCTTCCTCTCCAATCAGAGAGACAGACTTGAATTTCAGGTTCCCATTTCATCTCAAGGCAATTGCACAATAAATCCCCAAACACCCAGGTAACTCCATTTCTCCAGTGCTCAGACAGTATGGTAAAAAGCCAAATGTTTTGTTAGAAAAGCTAGAATGCAGACTTACCATAAATATGTATGGAGTGTCACAGGGCCTTCTCTCAAGGGAACATGGCCTTCCTTCAGTCAAAGCACTCTTGGTCTGGTCTTTGAATTGATTCAGGTCTGGGAATTGAATGGGGGGTGGACATCACTATCCGTTGTATTGAATTCAGACCTAGACTTTTTTTGGATTATGTATTTTAAGTAATATTTTAGCAGGGTCCCCATGTTTTTCAACCTTACAGGCACCATATTTAATTAGCCACTGACCCCAAAAAATCTGCAAACAAAACCATTCTGATTATGATCCCAACTATGTGGCCCAGTTCAGTAACTGCCCCACTTGTTTCTGGTGCCTGAATGCAGCCAATAAATGACTTCTGCCAGTCTAGGATGTTCTTATTCCTTTTTTAAGGAGTCCATTTTCTTGAGGGTATCTCCCACTATCATCCCTGGCTTACAGAGTGCAGTCACTAAAAAGCCCCAAGGTTGCTTTTGTTTTCCTCATCAATATATTGTTTTCAAAGCTTTTAGGAAAGAAGTAGTCTATGGATCATGGGACATGTGGTGAGGAAGCTAATGAATTGATTGCACATGATAAATTCATTCCAACATTCCTATCTCCTTAAGTCATTGGATTCCTTCTTCTCCATTGTGTCCAAGAAATTCTGATGTCTCAAACTCACTTAGTGGAAGACAACTCTGCATCTAGGTTTCAATCAACCAAACAATGAAACTGCTAGAGTCATTCTCACCTGCTTGAGCTACATATTGAATCTAGAAATGGGCGTGTGCAAAGATATAGACAAATTTGACCTGTTTCAATGTTAGTCTCTTTATTCTCTGGTCTTAACTGCTTAGAATCCATTTCTTACATGTATCCCCTGAGTTTTTCTTGATATAAATGAACAAAAATCTTACGGTGCCTTTGACATGCATGTTCTCTCCTTTAGTTTGGTCTGAATTTGCACTTAAATTCCTGCCACTGGATTCTAATTATGGACCAGAGACAAGAAGAGACCTTGAGAGCTGGCTGTGAGGAGAATCTGCATCTCTTTGTATGCAGTGGTCTCAGGTGAAGTCACTGAAAGATCACCAAACAAGGAGGGGGGTGGGGAACAATGGAGGAAATGTCTCAGCAGGGCTTGCTGCTTTGGTGATACGAGGCTCCATGATACCAGGGGATCAAAATATTCAAAGTCATTGGAATCCCTCCAAAAGTTACCATTCCAGTTCTCAGGATCCCATTCTTGCCTACTCCCTAATTTTCACATGAGACCTGGTGAAACTGTGAAGTCAAATGGTGTTTAATTTCCACAACCTACAGGATCAACCTTGAGTTTGGTTTTTGGATACATTGGTCCTATAACTATAAGAACTACAAAATATTTTTAGGGCAGTTATAGAAGCTCTCCACTTCTCTGAGCTATAAACTTGCCATATTCTGACTGGAACCTCTCTACTGCAATAAGAAGCAGCTAAATCATTCCAAAGTCTGTATAACAACCATTTCCACTGTAACATCTTATTGGAATAGTCACTTGACCTTCCAATGTCTTCCCTTTTAATAGACATAGTTGTGAGTGTCTTCAGATGTTACTTCAAGCAAATATTTTGTCTATGTGTGCTGTGAACTATCAATAACCCATTTTTCTATGGCAATGAGATCATTACTGCCTTCAAATCTAATCCAGTCAGATAACCAATCCCAGATTCCCACCTATGAGGTTCCGTGTATGATCAAACTTTGGTACCAAATTCTGTATCCAAGAGCATCAGTGAGGAAACTGGAAACCACTGTTCATATTGTAAGCATTAGAGGTTGCATGGTCATTGGGAAGACTGGAGAGGTAAAATTCAAGGAAGCTGCTACTAGCGAGAGAAGATCAAAAGTACTGGGATCCCAGGGGCACCTGGGTGGCTCAGTGGGTTAAGCATCTGACTTCAGCTCAGGTCATGATCTCATGGTTCATGGGTTCAAGCCCCACATCAGGCTCTGTGCTGACAGCTCAGAGCCTGAAACCTTCTTCAGATTCTATGCCTCCCTCTCTCTCTGCCCCTCCCCCACTCACACTCTGCCTCTCTCTCAAAAAATAAATAAACATTAAATTTGTTTTTAATTAAAAAAAAAAGAGTGGGATCCCAAACAACAGGCACTGATGAGCTTAGATGCTGATGACACTGCAGTAAGTGATTCTCAGAGGTCACCAAGAAGCTGTTGGAAACCTCCCACAGCAATTTGTCACTATAGAAGCTTCTTCTTGTCTACATCCCAGATCTCACTGAGAACTCTCAAGGACAGAAACTAAATGGGACCCTGGTGGCAAGGAAATCTAGGGCTTTCCACTCCTGCATTATGGAGAGGTGCTTGGAAGGCAGGCACAGTATGGAGTTTTAACATATAGCATCTGACACAATGACTGTGAATAGAAAATAAAATGTCAAAAATTGACTTCTTTTCAGATTGTTTCAAATCAAATGAGCTGATCATAGTCAAATATGAATTCAATGCTATCAATCCTAGCTGGATGAATTTGGGCAATATTCTTCATCTTCAAACTTTCATTTCCTCCTGTATAATTGGAGTTAATTATGATGAAATTTCTTAATTTTGTTGGGAAAATGTAATATGTATAGAACGAGCCTGAAATAAATGTAAGCAATTATTGTTGAATAATATGATACAATAATATTTCTTTTGTTTATATGAATGCTTTGCATGTAAATGCATGTCTGTACATATTATGTTTTATGTTGCAATAAAAAGGCACCATTTTAGAGCTAGAAATAATTTTATTTAAATGACATAGGCAGAAAATCTAAAATACAAATAAGAAAAACTTTGTCACACAGAGATTGAATACCACATCAATAACAATGTAGCTGAACTCGGGCCATCTGCCTTGCAGTACCTTATTTTATTTACAAATATAGATTTGTGATGATATCAGCACTATATTTTTGTGCCTGGTTTATAATACATTCCTAAACCAAACTCAAATCATTAATTCTGAATGCTCTGCCTTAGAAAAATGATACCATATGGATCATGAAAACATGATTTATGTTAGTTTTAAAGCCAGAAATTAAGTAGACATTAACTTTGATAATTCCAATTCAAGATGTGATATTTATTCCAACTTAAAACTCCTAAGGGATTCATTCTGGAATTACATGGGCAAGTCACATAGTATCTTCAGGCTGTGTTATTGAAATCAAGATTGATAGGTAAAATTTTATGTTTTTTACCTCTATAAAAAAGGCTTTATCTGATGTTAAATGGTTTGTCTTATTGGGAAACTTTCTACTTTATTACCCATCTGATAATCTGAATTAGTCATCATTGAGTTGTAAACAGAACTACATATTTTATAACTTTGTTCTTTTTTCTTCTATTTAAAGTTTTTCCAATTATAGTCGTGGTCTAGAATGAAAAGCAAGCAAATGTGTGCGTGTAATTAATTGCATAATAAACTTTTACAGTCAGCTATTTAATTATTCCTCTTTCCTATTTTCAGCTTATTATCTCTAGTTACATGCTCCAAACGTTTTCGGGAAGCTATTTTTCAGTGTAATGGATTTTTTTTTTCTTAAGTAAGAGGCAACAAAATACAAAATACATTCATTGTGTTCTGAAGGCAACATTTTGAAGGGAGGAAATATTACTTATTGATGTATAAATTGCCCCTTATTATCCTACTTCACAAATGTTGTTTTCTTTCTACAATGACATCAGACAGGAATGTGGATTAGAAACATCTCCGTCAATATGAAATCCCAGACCAAGTTTACAGAGACGCAGAGGTAGCTTTACAATTGGTTTGTCCCAGGATCTAATAGAATGCCTAAATGTATGTCCTCAATGAGTTAAAAGGCGATATATACTCTTAGAAGAGTGCAATGGTATCTGGCAAATAGAACCCCTCATTTTAAGATAAAAGCCATCGCTAAGAAGATCAGAATCTCTATCCTTATACAACATTAACAGAAAATCTCTCTCTCTCTCTCTCTCCTTCTCCCTCTATCACCTCTATCTCTATCTCTATCTCTATCTCTATCTCTATCATCTCTATCTCTATCTCTATCTCTTTCAAGTAATCAGGTATCAGATAATGATAAAACCATTTTGCTTTGGATTTACCCTTGAGAACTTCCATACCCACTAAACTCTTTTTCCCACTCAAGAGAGGTAGATGGGTGGACTTCTCAGGTGTCTCACAAGCTGCAGTCAGTCAGTATTTGCAATCCCATCTGTTTCCTGTGTATCTGTGTACTTGGCACCCCTGTTAGTTACCCTTACACCATCATCGTCCTAGCCAACAACAATGCCACTGGCTCGCTAGGCTTTCTGGGACAGCCTCCCCAACTTCATCCCTCCATAGCTGCTAAAAGTCTGCCCTTTCTTCAGGACATCTCTGTGCCAGGCAATGAAACTGAGTTGCATGGAGTATCTATTTTTGCTTCCATATCAATGGTACTAGAATGTGAGCACTGTAACCTTGGGCCATTTTGATGGCTGTTCAATTTCAGATGCAAAGCCTGGGCAAGAATAAGGAATAAGTTTTGTCCTCTTTGCCCCTCCCTTCTATGACATGACAGGTGTAACACTTTCTCATCTCTGTCCCCCCCCCCCCCGCCCCCGGCCTTAAAAGTCAACTCACGTGCTCTCAAGAATCCAGTCTTTTTTATGTTCACTTATCAACCACTTCTTAAATAATTTGACAGCAAATTTATCCCAAATTTTGTATTTCCTAGGGAATTTGCTCTAACGGCAGAGAAACTGAAGTGCCTACTGAATTTATAGCATAGCTTAGGACTTTATTTTACATTTACTTGAAAGTATTAATTTCTGCCATATTAAGAGGAGATTTTCCAGAAAAGAGACTCTAGGTGCTACTCAAAATATTCTCCATTTCCTTTATTTTAGCATCTTGTAGCTCTAGGCAGGCTAATTACACAGGGAAGAATAGGATGGAAGAAATACTATATTGAAACATTTGTATTATAAAGACCTCACCTGCAAGACTGACATTTAATTCTTAGTTTCTCTTCCATCATCTGGGAATCAGTCAATCGTTTTCATTAGTTTGGTAAAATCATTAAGGGTAAGAACCACATTCTCTTTATTTTCATACGAGCCGACAGAACTTAATAACATCCCATGCAAATAATGGAAATTAGGTTAGAGACATAGAAATAATTAGAAAAATAATTTATCAGTTAGAGACTATCTTCATGCTTCTTGTATTCATAAAGACACTTAGTGGCATCGTGTGTGACAGAAAAAAATGTTTCCGACGTTGAGAGTAGAGGTCTTGCCTGCATTGTTTCCTGTTGCATTCCCATTACTCCCACCAGTAGCTGGTACGCAATAAATGCCCAATTATTGAATAAATAAATAAGAGATGATGGTTCGTTGTTGAATAAAGATGCTATTAAAACCATTTTATTTTGGGCAAAGAAGACACTAACATTGCACCTCCTGTTAGCATTTCTTTTGTGTCTTGCTTCACATAGTGTCTTGACCTACATTTCCTTAAAAAATAAAAATGTAAGTTTAAAGACTTGTGTAATTCTCTTAAATAGATATTTAGGAAAACATATGTATTGATATATGATCTTTCTGTTTCTCTTCTGATTCACATTTAAGGAGAAACTACTCTTAAGTTTTTGTCTGCTTGCTTCAAACCCGAAGACATCGAGAAGTAAAACAGAGGTATTGGGCTTGGTCAACCATTCACAGGAGTAAAAAACCACTCAGTCTTCCTTACTAAAGGGATAGAGAATGCTTCCAAGCAAACAAGTAAGCAGTCTTGCACAAATCAGAGCTTGCATTTACAAACATGACATGCAAAATCAAATATCACACAACTGTTTAATCGCTTTACATATAAAAAAGTAGAACACAAATAATTTCTGCTACTTACTCTGGGTCAGTTTCCAGGCTTCCAGACTCATTTCTTGACTTTGTCTTGGCGATTCCATAGATGAGTCATTTGGTTGCCTGTTCTGGTAACCATGGGGCCCTGAATTTTCAGCCACCCCTAATTAATCTAGGCACGGCACCACCAGCACCCAGCCAGAGCATTGCCTGGGATAGGAACTCAGTAAATGGCTTCTACTTGAGTTGCCATGATCACTAGATCATCAATGATACAGCGTTAACTTCCACGTTCCTTCCTTTCCCTCTTGCCCTTCGTTATACAGGGAAGAATTAAGGAAGGTTGTTCCCTCTATCCAAATATATATGCAAGGATCACATGTATTTGACAAATATAAAATAAAGTGAGCGAAGGAGAGATTTTTTAGAAGGATAATATTTCCCAGTCTAATGAATAACAGAATTGGTCCCAAGTGGAATGAAAATGGCTTAGATTTCAGAAAGACAAACTAGTTCTCAAATTATTTTTCTTCTGGGCCTGTCAATCAATTGTAGTCCAGTTCATCTCTCCATGGTTACTTTTTAAAATCAGGATGATAAACAAGTGTAGATCCAGAAGTTATCTTAGAGATTCTCTCCCCAATCCTGCTATCTGATCAGTCCCCAGATGGTGTAAATCCTACTTCTTAATGTCTCTTAAGCTTCCCCCCCCCGCCACTGCCACTGCCTAATCTCAGAGCCTTATCAAATCTAGCTGCTTTCTTATTCTTCCTGAATCTAATTTCACTTATGCTCATCTCAGCCTCAAATCTATATCCAGAATACTTTTTTTAGAATCCGAATCAATCATGTCACTCTTCCACTTAAAATGTCTGAGTGTGTCCAGGGAACTGTGCAGTGAGTCCCCTGGTAAGATGTTATGTCAGAGGATAGTGTCTGGATGGTGAAACTGGCTGACACTCTGTGGACAGGAAAGGCGAATACAAAACTGTTACGATGCATGAAACATTAAAGCAAAAAACTCGCAATGCCCAAAGATGGAGGCTCACTGAAATAGATTGGCTACAACCCAAAGATGGGATACTATACTGTCATTAAAAATCATTTTGGGGCACCTGGGTGGCTCAATCATGTAAGCGTCTGACTCTTCATTGCGGATCAGGACATGATCCCAGGAACTTGGCATTAAACCCTGTGTTGGGCTCCACACTGAGCGTGGAGCTTGCTTGAGATTCTCTCTCTCTCTGCCCTTACCCCCTGACTCGAGCTCTCTGTCTCTTGCAAATAAAGAAATAAATAAAAATATTTTAAGAAGTCACTTTGGGGGCGCCTGGGTGGCGCAGTCGGTTAAGCGTCCGACTTCAGCCAGGTCACGATCTCGCGGTCCGTGAGTTCGAGCCCCGCGTCAGGCTCTGCCTTACCCCCTGACTCGAGCTCTCTGTCTCTTGCAAATAAAGAAATAAATAAAAATATTTTAAGAAGTCACTTTGAAGCTGAATATTTAATGATCTTTGGAAATATCCTTAAGATAATCTTGTAAGAAACAAAAACAGGTTGGTTATTCCTTCAAATTATTTCTGAATTGAATTTATGATCTTGGCACACAGCTTGGTAACAGGTTTTAGAAAGAGGGGGAAATTTTCTGAATTGAGCAACTGTGTCATTACCAGTGCCATTTTGCTGAGAAAAAAAAAAAAAAAAAGAGGGAGAGAGAGAGAGAGAGAGAGAGACAAGTAGGAAGTTTCTAAGGAAATGTTAAATTCCATCGCAGAACAACTGACATTTCTTTTAAAACTCTGAAATGGGTAACAGGAAGACCGGAGCTACAATATTCCCCTTTAAAGCCATTGTATCATTCAAAGGGCTAAAGCCTAACTAGCGCCTTTCGGCTATAGAAGCTGGTAGAATTCGGGCAGACTGGACCCGCTGGTCTGGGTTCCAGTGAACTGCCCTAGTTCAAGTCCCAGCTCTAATGCTTCTTAGCTCCCACCTGGCCTTGGGCTACTTCTATTTCTTTTTTTTTTTTTTTAATTTTTTTTTTAAAGTTTATTTATTTTTGAGACAGAGAGAGACAGAGCATGAATGGGGGAGGGTCAGAGAGAGGGAGACACAGAATCCGAAACAGGCTCCAGGCTCCGAGCTGTCAGCACAGAGCCCGACGCGGGGCTCGAACTCACGGACCGCGAGATCATGACCTGAGCCGAAGTCGGCCGCTCAACCGACTGAGCCACCTAGGCGCCCCGGGCTACTTCTATTTCATTAACCACCCTGTATCCTATTGTCCTCATCTATACAATGCAGATGATTATAGTATCTCCTTCGAGACTTGCTGTTCAAAGCACTTAGACCAGTGATTCTCAACAGAGGCTCTACATTCTGCGGGGGTCCTTTGGCAACGTCTGGATACATTTTGGGTTGTCCCAACTGGGATGTGGCATGCTACCAGTTTTTAGTGGATAGAGGCCCAGGCATGGTGTAAGCACCATGCACATGACGGTCACCTGATTCCCTCCAATGTCAACAGCACCAAGGTTGAGAAATCCTGGCTCAGACAGAAGCTGTCGGATAGTAACCTCGAACAATACTGGTTATTATTCTTACATTCTCAGCCCATGTGCCTCTGGATTTATTTTGTCTCTACTGACATTATCAAACAATATCAGTGGAATTCTTATAATGTGAGTGTTCTCTTTGAACTAGTCTCCAGTTTGGGTCAACAAATAATTTCATTCTTCTTCCCATAAGGCATACTCGCTGCCCCATCCCCGGGAGAAAACATCGAATCCCATCCTGTCACTACATGCAGCTCAGTGTCCAGGATCTGTGGGTACCACGCAGCTCTACCCATCACTGACCGGTCAGGTCCCCTATAAACTAAAGAGACAAATCATCTGCCTCCCCCACCACATGCCCCACACGTGAAACCTAATCAGTGCTTCTCAAACTGCCTGTGAAGAGGGACTGGCTTTGCCTGCTTGTTTGTTAGTTTTTTCCTTAATCCGTCATGGACTGATACTTTAAAATTGTTAATTTAAACGAATTACTGGAAATATTTTTGTAAATACGTGCAAAATACAAATCCTGATCTGTTAGTATTAGATTCAACACTCACAAAATTACATTTCAGTAGATGAAGTGACAAGAAACTTAGCACAATGAAACCAAAAGCCACCAAATTATACCCATTGCTTATTGAAAGTGTATGCATGGGAGATTAACGTAGATCATTACTATTACCCTGGTTATAAGTAAAACAATGATACCCTAGTAAATACCTTTATACAAACCTTGAACACTGTTCATAACAATATATGTAGCTTTAAATGTATAAAATGAGGTTGTATCTGGTCGGTTAATTCACTTTATCTAAGTTGGGTTGATCCAATACGTCTCAGGGGAGAATGTGTATCTAAATTGTTCTTGTGTTTTGTTTTAATCACCCTCACGGTGGGGGAATCTTTTCCATAGTTGTGATGTTGACGGAAGCAGAAGAAAAGGTCTTAAAGCATATTTAGCAAGCTCAAGATATTAATTTTCCACTTTTATCAAAGGGAAATAAGTAACATCATATTTTCTGTATCCGTTTCAATAATTTATCCGGTATAGTAACATTTAAATTATCTTTTGGTGGGACGGCCTGAGTGGCTCAGTCTGCTAAGCATCCAACTTAGGCTCAGGTCTTGTCTCTCGGTTCATGAGTTCGAGCCCCACATTGCACTCTCTGCTGTCAGCATGGAGCCTGCTTCAGATCCTCGGTTCCCCTCTCTCTGCCCCTCCCCCCATGCTTTCTCTCTCTCTCTCTCTCAAAAATAAGCAAACATTAAAAAAATAATCTTTTGGTAAAAAGAAATAGACCTTCTATGTATGTATTTTCTTTTAACGGCAGGCAAAAATTCAAATGTCCTATAACTCAGGCTATTCTCAACAGGTGGCTTCCAAAGTCACCGAGGACAGAGAGATAGAGAGAGAGAGGTGTGGCAGGGTTATGGGCCAGATTTGCAGGCCATATGTCAATTTGTCATATTCTTTTGGCGACAGTGAACGCCAGCTCTCCTAGATAAGTACTGTCAGGAACTCTGTTATTCAGACCCGCTGTTATAAGCAGTCGGATCAAAGGGAGATACAGATGTGCTCCCAAATCAAAATGGGAAGTCAGAACTCTTTTCTGAAGGAGTTCATACCTGGAGGAATTAGTTGCTCGTTGTTATGGACCGAATGAGTCCCCCCACCCAATTCATATGTGGAAGCCCTAACCCCCAATTCGGACCATATTAGAAGATGCGGAGGGACCAGAGCCCTCCTCCCTCTACCATGTGAGGACACAGTGAGAAGGCGCCTGCGTGTAAGCCAGGAAGATGTTCTCACCAGGGAGAGAATAAGTGGGCACATTAACCTTGGACTTCCAGCCTCCAAAACTGAAAAGGAAGTGTCTGTGGTTTAAGCAATCCGGTCAGTGGGCCTTTGTGACGGCAGCCCAGACTAGGACACTGGTCTGGGGAAGAGGACGGACAGGGCAATGTGGCATGAGATGTGAATAGCAAGTAACCCCTGCGGCCCTGAGCTCTGAGATTCCATTTTCACGGCCACAAGGGTCCTCTGTGAATCAAGTGTTAAGATGTATTAAGGGTTCCCAGAAAGTGGAAGGCACAAAAATGGGAGGATAATTAAGAGACTGGTGTTACCTGTGTCAGGCCCTGTGCAATCAACATTCGGACTCTCCTTGTACCACAAAGCAAATTGCACCCCACCCTGTGGGGCTAATGGTGACTGACAGTTTTGACAATGGGCAACCAACTGCTTTATCCTAACATTGAGTACATCCCATTGTAAAATATTCGTACAGTCACATGTCATCAAGCCAGTGTCCTAACTGGGGGGCTGAAACCTGTCAAAAGATTAAGCCTCCTGTCTTTGACCTAGGGTGTTTGTGTAATTCTGCAGGTGCAAATCTCTCCTCTGTCTCTGGTAAGAAGCCCATGGTTTATGGGGTTGTTTGGCAGGTTTCCCTTAAGGAGGTAGAAACTGAACACTAACCATATCAAGACAACTCGTGGGCCTGTCAACCCTCTGAGACTTGGTGAACAGTTTCAATACGTCTTAACTCTCCTTGACATTTGTTCCTCTTTCATTTCACTGAAGTTTCTATTGGCTTCCCTTCTAACACTATTTCCAAGTATTTCCAATACTTCACTCTCTGTGAAGTGATTTTGTAAGAAGAAAGAGAAAACCCTGCAAGGTAGACTTGAACTAAATACAGGCAACTTGTTAAATGTTTTCGATGCCAGAAGGATAAGGTTATTTTTCTAAAAGCCTGGAATTTTCTGGAATTTAAAACTTGTAGTTGCCACGTTGAACTTATAGTTACCAAGGAATATATAATGCGCTGCAAAGTTCCTAAATGATTGATTTCTCAGAATGCCTAGACTCAATATTGCTTTTGAGTTTTCAGATTCATTGTTTAATTGGGTCACATTAAGAGAGCAAGATGTGTTTCACTACATAGATAGTAGAGTCTCTTTATAGTTTAACACTTGGGTTAGATCATTATTTCTCAGTAATGCACTCTGGAGTTGACTTCCCAAAAGCTGTATTTGAGTGGGCTTAGATATTAAACACTTAGCAAATTCTTTTTATGTTTTAGATCGTGTCCATGAACCGATATCAAATATAGCTTCCCAAGAGAGAACTCTGTAAAAGATGGTTCTCATATTCTTGCGTTTCCTATGGTAACAAGAATCTTGATTTTCATATACAGAATTCACCAAGACCAGGAATATTTATATTGATAATAGCATATAGCTTGCCTCAAACTAGAACTTCATGAAAGTGAATAATGGGATCCACTGAAAATGACCGAACTCATATTCTATGAAAACAACAGTTTTTAAAATGTAGTTCCAAGGCGTGTTAGTATTTTGAAACATTGACTACATTCTTGTTGATTGTTGATATTTCCTCTACTCCTCAGCCCTCTGCATTCAGGTGAGTACGCATTCAGCATCATTGTCTTACAGAAAGGGAGCTGCAGCAGGAAACCGGGAGATCAGAGAACGTTGTCCTGGGTTGAGAAGCTCTACGTTCAGGGAAAAGATACAAATGTAGATTTGAGAGAATATCTGTTGAGAGAAAGTACGTTTTTGACTCTATGCTCTCCCCTCCCCTCCTACTACAAACTAAGAAAAATATCTTTTGAATCTTTGGGGCTAGGAGAGATCCAGAGGAACAACAGTGAGATGCTTGTGGATCTGAAAGGAGGAGCATAGACTCTACCTATCTCCTCACTCCTCAGTTGTCGGCAGCAGAGGGGGATCCCACGTCCATTCCCAGAGCGATCTGAGCAGGCAAGAAGATGCAGAGGTAACTAACAGTGGCCACAGAGGCATCTAAACAGATGAGGCCCTACATAAACACAGGGTGTCTGTGGCCCGGGGTGGAGCATGAACAGCTGAAAAATTCCTGAGGGGGATTCTGGAGGTAGCCTCAGACGATGCCCAGTGACGTAGCATACCCAGAATGGCCCTGAAAAAACAGAGGGAAGGATAATGCTAAGGGACCTTGAATTGGGCTTGAGAGGTGAGTTTGTAGTACCTTTGGATGGACCTCCAAGGGCGGGGCAGGACAATAGTGCAGAGCAGATACTTAAGAGTGACCAGATAAGTGGGAAACTCTTCTTTCTGCCCAGTCTTATGAAAAACACCACACAGTCCCCTCAGTATGTAGGCACGTGTTTGGGGGGAAAAGAAATAGAGGTGGTGAGATACACCTGAATTGTCTGAGATTAAATTTCCACAACCTGATGTAACGGGGGCTCGAAACAGAATTTAGCTCATTTTAAAAAATAATTAAAAAAAATTAGAAACAACCTGAGTTTGTGATCTGAAATACACACTTCAGAATATATTTTTAAGTCTTCTGAACTCCTAGTTCCTCTTCACGATGGAGTATAATATGACTTTAATTAGGGCTAAAAGATAAAAATGGTGTTGGTTGAGTCTGGACCCTATTCAGGGCGCCCTGAGGTGTTCTCGTCCCACGTGTCATGGTGTGGGATGCGCATAGCGAGCTTTGAGAATGTGCTACTAAATCTTAGTAAATGTATCCAACATATAGTCAAAGTACATCATTTAAGGACTGAATCTTTGCCAGCTGATTCAACGGAAGGCTTCTCTTTCATCCAAAAGTCTATGCAAAATCCTACCGCTGGCTGTGTTTCCTCATCGCATTTCTCTCTGATCTCAGGGTTCTGTGTCTGCCAGCAGTTTCATTCACTGTGGAAACCCGTGCACTCTCTCTTTCTCTCTCTGGCAGCTGTGTTCTCTCCATAGTATCATCCGTCTTCCGCAGGCTGTGGTGATAGGATCGGTTTTTAAACCCTTTTGGCAGAAAGAGTCACTTCCTGCCTGGGGAGAAAGATGAAAGTGAATCCCACACTGTGCAGAAACAGGGACGCCATGACACTTCCCACCGCCCCACCGCACTCACTCAGAGCTTCACTGCCTCGGCCCTTCTTGACCTGGACCATCTGAGCTGCATTCGCTTCTCAGCTCAAGTCACAGCCATCCCAGGAAAGGCGATTTCTAAATACTCAGAAGCTCTACTTTACAGGAAGGAAAGTTGAGATTAGTTACTGCATTTCCCACTGTTATCTGCCTGTGTTTTAATATGACACCCTCAGTAACTGAACTGTGTGCACCATACATTAAAAAATAATTGCCATAAAATCTCTCGTGAAATCATTCCACGTGGCTATCTTAGAGAAAAAGGTGTTGTTAGAGCCATTGGTTAGTGGAATGTAAAGGAAGATCCCCATTCCCGGTTCCTTTCTGTAACTTGGCTTCAAGTCGATACAAATCATGGAGGCAGTTCAGAATCTGTAATCTCCACATATAGAAAACAGCCCAGGGAAGATCTTTGGCATGATTTCAATAACCAAAGGCAGTTGAACGTGTGGCTGTGGAAAGAGTCCTGAGGAGAAATAAGGACACCCAAGTCTCATGCCAGAGCCACCCGTGTAGATCTTTCTCCTGCTTTCTTTTATGCCTGCTGCCCATAGGGATTTGGGGGTTATCG
This sequence comes from Panthera tigris, assembly GCF_018350195.1. Lineage (NCBI taxonomy): Eukaryota > Metazoa > Chordata > Mammalia > Carnivora > Felidae > Panthera > Panthera tigris. The sequence continues at coordinate 225,865,770 of NC_056660.1, forward strand.
CTCAAGATTCTTTGGAGTCTTTATTCAATTCCTTCCAAAGCCAGGAGTTTGTGGGGAGCACGAAGACCCTACTTCCAGATCACTAACTCTCCTTATTCATGCCGACAGAGGTAAGAACCCTACATATGAAGGATCTGACCTTTGACAAGTGGACATGATGAGTCTCGCTGATGGTAAGAACATCCTACATTTCTGGACTGTAGCCACCCCCGGCCGCTACCTATCATTCCTTAGTGAGATCCCTTGGTGGTATGGGAGGACCAGGAAGATAGATTCATGACCCTAAACAGAAGCCAAGAGAAGAGCCCAAACAGGTGGTTTCCACGTAGACTCGCTTCCTTTCCCAGGCTCTGAGCTTAAGTAGACAATGAGAACATGCACAATGTGGATGGGACTAAAGCCAGACTCAGAAGTAAGTAGGCAGGCAGTTGCTGGAACCAACCCTTCGCAGGGAACCGGAGATTGAAAGAAGATGTCACTGATCTCTAGAGTAGATCCAGTTCACTTGAGAGAACCCTATAACTGAGGGATCAGGGCTGAATTGGTCTGGACCATAGATGAGAAATCGGGTGCAGCTAGGAGCTCCCGGGTGGCTCAGCCGGTTAAGCACCTGACTTCGGCTCAGGTCATGATCTCACGGTCGGTGGGTCCGAGCCCCTCGTGGGGTTCTGTGCTGACAGCTCAGAGCCTGGAGCCCGTTTCAGATTCTGCGTCTCCCTCTCTCTCTGCCCCTCCCCGACTCGCGCTCTGTCTCAAAAATAAATAAATATTCAAAAAAAAAAAAAAAAAAGAAAGAAAAGAAAAGAAAAAAAGAAATTGGGTGCAGCTATAGTTTTCCTTGTTCTCCCACAGACAGTTTGGCCTCTGTCCCAAATATGCATTAATTATTATGTATTTTTTGTTCCGTTTAAAGGTTACCAATATATTAACTTACTGGGTTCGGCCTGCCCAGGGTACTCATGTGTCCATCTCTGCCATGACCTCACAGATACTACCTTCCTTTAAAATGTTAATATTTTGATCATCATGAGTTCTCTTCTTTTTTTGCAGTCATTTTGATGTTAAAAAATATGACGCTAAAATATGGTGTATTTTGATTACTGAGGTTTCTGGCATCCTTTTATTTTATTTTATTTTATTTTATTTTATTTTATTGTTTGAATGTTTAGTTTTGAAAGAGAAAGGGAGAGCAGGGGAGGGGCAGAGGGAGAGGGAGAGAGAGAATCCCAAGCAGGCTCCCCACTGTCGGTGCAGAGCCCGACACGGCGCGTGATCCTACAAACCCATGAGACGACAACCTGAGCCGAAACCGAGAGTCGGACGCTCAGCCGACTGAGCCACCCAGGTGCCCCTACTGGCATCCTTTGAAATCTTGAAAGTGCTTTCATTGCCTAGGGCTGCTGTAACAAATTACCACACGCTGGGCAGCTTACAACAAAGAAACTTATTCTCTCGTAGGTCTGGAGGCCAGAAGTCAGAAAATCTGGTGGTGGCAGGGCCACCCTCTGAAACCTCTGGGAGAGAATCCTTCTTTGCTTCCTCTGGTTTCAGGTAGCTCCAGATGTTCTTTGACTTGTGGCAGGTGTCACTCCAATCTCCACCTCTGTGTTCTCATGGCCTCTGTGCCTCAAATCTCTCTGATAAAGACACCTGCCACCGGATTTAAGGTCCACCCTGAAGACGATTTCATCTGGAGATTCTTAATTACATTTACAAAGACCCTTTATCCAAATAAGATCACGTTCATAGGTTCCAGGAGCTAAGACTTGGACATCTCTTTCTGGGAAGCCACTACTCCACCCTCTTCCACACCCAAAGCAAGTGCTTCATGTCACTTACCCGACTCTCAACCCCATCACAAAGATGTGTGTCCCTGATGGATTCTAGCTCATCGTTACCGAGTCACGGCTGGCCCTTCCAAGTCGTGCAGAGTGAGAGGACAGACCGATGTAGAACAGTGAACAGCACACATGAAAGAGTGGGGACTCTGTGTCGCCCATCCCCATCTGCACGGAGATCATGGCAGGGAAGAACAAAATGACATTTTTTTCAAATTAAAGTTCTTTGGAAGGCTTCAAAGTAAGTTGTAGAGAGGTCACCAAACTTCTGTCATTACAAAACATACCTTTGGGTTTCAATGCTTTCAATATTTACTTCATATATATATATATATATGAAATATATATCATATATGAAATATATATAATATATGAAATATATATATCATATATGAAATATATATAAGAAATAAATATATATAATGTAAGTACAGACTTTTTTTTTAAACCACAGCTGCATGGCTCTTGTAAATTGAAATTCTTAGAGCATGATCGTCTTCCCGTTATCGTGGGAAAGAGCGAGCTACTTTAAAAACACACATACACACACACTTCTTGAAGCCATATGGAGATTTTATTCATACAAATAGAAGCTTGGTTTTCTCCCAATTTCCCACCAGCACTCGTTAGCATCGGGAAGAGCTTTGCCCCACAGTAGGACTTATTAGCATGACCTCCTCTGACTAAAAGTTTTCCCTGTTCCTTGCATAGGGTTTTAAAATATGTACATTCCTCATTATCACCACAATGGCATCAAGGAGCTATAAAATGTGAATAAGGACCATAATCAATTCTGTTGAGCAACGTTCGTTTTTTACCTATAACACAGTTTCAGATGAATCTGTATGTGAATTTCTACACACGCCCTGAATGTTAGCTCAGAAAAGTATACAAATGCCGCGTGCTTGGGTAAACTTCTCATATATTTAATACATTTAAAATTTGGCATCACATGAGCAAATTATTTGCAGCTTGGTAGACAGGATGAATAATGACACCATATGGAGACTATCTATGAACCACAGCAATTTCCACACGGTTGATCACGTTTAAGATAAACAATGTTACTGAAGTAAATTTCTATTTTTACATTATTTTCTGGGTATAATTACAAAACAAAATTCAACTGAGTACATTTTATCTTTTTTATTTTGTTAGTGTTTATTATTTCTGAGAAAGAGAGAGAGAGAGTGAGAGCAGGGGAAGGGCAGAGAGAGAGGGAGACACAGAATCTGAAGCAGGCTCCAGGCTCTGAGCTGTCCGCCCAGAGCCCGATGCCGGGCTCGAACTCCCGAGCCACGAGATCATGACCTGAGTTGAAGTCGGACACTCAACCGACTGAGCCACCCAGACACCCTTCAACTGAGTTAATTTTAAAGATCTTTCTGCGTTTATTAAATGATTCGTGAATTGGGCAGCATCCCCTTGAGATAGAAAGGAGTTCCAAGGAGCTGTACAAGATGAGAGAGAGATTTTATAGACAGAAGAGAGCGAGACAAGGCAGTTATTGTAGCAGAGAGCGACTGGTTGTGGCAAGATCACCTTCAGGTAGGGAAGGCAGATGACTCCAGTGGTGATGACCAGCTATTTCCAGATTGACTGGTTTGAGATTGCATTCCTGGGGAAGCCAAAGCTATCATTAGGTTAAGTATTACATCTCGGTCTCTTGATGTGGCACTTAGCATAAGTGACTCCATTTGGGGTCTGCTATATATATTTTTACCAGTATATTATATTTAATGTTTAAACTAAAAGAAGCAGTTGCTGAGAGATTCCCCTCCACTCACATGAATCGTATTCATTCATTAAGGGAGAATTATTTGCCCTTGCTCTTGTGTGAATTTCACACAAAACATGCTTTCTTTTTTCTATGTGCCAGCTGATATTTCATAGAGAAAAAGGTTCAATAAAGAAGTTTAACTAAATAGTGACTCTTGGTCATATAACGTAAGACAGAGAAGCCATCACGAGGGAAGAGTTCGCCAAGTGGAGGGTATGTGAAATTGAGTGTGGAAGTGGGAGAAATGCAAATTTTGACAGAGCAAGCGATTTGTCACGCAGAAGCCTCCCCCTACCTAGACCCTCATGAGCGCTACGGATGGGAGAAGAGACTGTCGGTGAACATTGAAGGGGCCTTTGGGGTATAACACAACAAGCACTAGCTGTCGAACCACCTAAATATCGTTTGAATCGGTCTGTCTTCTCTAGATTTGGTGCCATCTTTTATCTTAATATAATACATAGATTGTTTTAACGCCGTCCTAACTGCTCGCTGTTCTGTGTTAGCCCCATCGAACTTGGCCTTCACACACAGCCAGAAATACTCCTCTCAAATGCAGATCTTACCATGTTATGCCGCTAGCTCCCTATGGAGTGAATTTCTCATGCCCATGCCTGGCTCCCAGAGTCATTCACAGTCTGAACTCGACCCACCTTTCTGGTCGGCCTCCCACTGCTCCAGACGGATTGAGTCGTCAACAGTTTGGCAGACTGGAACCAAGATAGTTCAGACGTAGTGATGAGAAGTGAGAAAAAAAAAGAGCCTTCCTTTAAACCCTGAGGCAGCCGGAGGGCAGGAGAAGAGTAGCATCTACATAAATGCTTCAGGACTTGGGGGTGGGAGGCATCCAGCAGTGCCAGGTCTCAATCAAGTCTGGAGAATTTCCTGGCAGATATTTAACCCTTTCAGAGGCTTTTCCCCAGACTTCAATGACACCCAGAGGCTTTGTTACTTTCTTAAACTCTACATTCGGAAAAGATTGCAAATGTCAAGTGGTTCTTCCCACGGGCAACAAAAAATCAGTGTTGACTGATCGGACTCGCATAAATTGCAGGCACTGACCCAGGAACTGAGACGAGTTGAGATGTCGTTCCTATACTTAGAACAGGACCTTTAAAAGCTTTGGATTTTTAATGAGAAATTCACCTACTGCAGGAAACTGGGGCTCAATAGCTCCTCTCACTCTCCTGAAACCAAAACCCTGGCCAAGGAAAGGGAGAGAACGGGTCTGATGAAAGGTGAAGGAGACCTGGGAAGCAGAGGACACACAGGGCTGAGAGCTTCTAGGGCACAGATGAGGGACAGGTGCACAGAGCAGGCAACCGGTGCTGGGTCTCAGCTGGAACGAAGGCGACCGCGGAGAGCACGCACTGTCCTCTTGACCCCTCGGAGCCCTTCTCTACATGAGGTCCTGTTTCACAGAAGGAGGCAGTTCGAAGCATTGAACGGCCCTTCGTCTCTGAAACCCTGACAACCAGACTCACAGCTTAAGCCTCTCCATATCTGCCCCAAGTCTTAGGAGATAAGGGACAACCTGAAAGCTGTCATTGGAGCCTGCTGGCTCTCTGTGGGTGTTCTTAAGTGGATACTTTCTTATGAAGTGCAGTTAAGAAGAAGCCAGGTGTTGTAGTCGGTTGTCAGCTGATGCCACCAAATAACCTACCCCCCCGCCCCCCCCCCCCCCCCATCGCAGTGGCTTATGACGCAGCGTTTACGCTTCTTGATCAGAGGCCCGGGGATGGCAGAAATGGCTTTGCTTTGAGCTAAGTTCAGCCGGCTTTGGCCTCAGATGGGAATCGTGTCTGTCTCACTCATCTCCTGCTGAGAATCAGGCTGCAAATCAGCGAGGAGCAGAGCTAAGCTCTTCTCAGAGGGATCCCAGGAGCACCGAAGCGAGAAACACCACACCACTTATGTAATACCTCTGTTCACATCTCACCTGCTTACGCTCCATGGGCCAAAGCGAGACACGTGGCCGAGCCCAAAGTCAGGGGTGGGGAGACAGGAAATTTCCTCCGTCCCACGGGACAGTATAGTGTAGGTGCCTGACATGACACTTTTTGATGGCCGAGGCGTTCACTTCAGAGACATTTTACCAGCTGGATGGCACAGCTTTTAGTAAAACAGCAAAAGAAACCAGGCTGCCCCGCCCCCCATGACGCGCCCCTCTTAGAGAGCCCTAGGTGAACCAAAATAGCTAGCCACTTGAGTGACCCCGCTTTTCCCTTCCCGTGCCCTCATTCCTCTTCAAAAATTTTCATTTGCCAATAAAGAGTGAACCCGTGGGAACTCAGACACCCCACCCTCGACCTCAGCAAAGGCAGAATTCAAAGTCGTGCTCCCTCTCTCCCTCTCCCCTCCCCCCCACCCCCGCATGGCCCTCGGTATGTGTGTCACATACCCTTGGTATGTCACCCCCTTGGCATGGCCCTTGGGTGTGTCACGTACCCTCCAGGACTTGGGAGTAATCGATCTTTTCCTTTTTTTCAAAGTCCTCTGAGAGTTGACCTACAGTGCATCTTGCAAACATAATGAGAAGCACAAGGGCTGATCTAACCACAACATTGGTTCCCATCTGGGAAATGTCTGTGGGGGCTGCCAGAAGTAGAGGGCCCAGCTGAGTGCCCCAGGCATTCCTGGCCAATGGCATCACCATCAATAGGCTTAGACCAACACAAAACAGAGGGCGAAATTAGGGGAGAGGTATGGAACAATGCTCTATTCTTTCCTACCAGGGGAGGCTACAACTTTGTAATTAGTAGAGTGGCGGTAGTGACTAAGGGCCACAGACACTGGCTCTCCCTGTGTCCTGCCCTCCACCTGCCCTTTCTCTCATGCTACCTCTGGCCACGTGTATGACCACGATGCTACCACAGGCCATAGATTACCAGCGTCCGATCTCCCCCCCACCCCACCAGCAACAAGGTTATTCAAGCCCTCATCCGATATTAAGGGTTACCGAAGCCCAGAAACACATTTTGAGGATCCGAAACTACTCCTGGTACCAATTACACTGTCAGATACAGAAAACAATGTTATACCTGGTTTGTGTTCATAATGCTTTATGAGCGATCACACTGACTATCCAGCTTTTATAACATCCCATTGATAGGAAAAATTGATATCTTAAAAAAAACAATACACCTAACCCTTCCGTAAATCTCACTATTCGAAAACTACATTAAAAAATTCTTGGCATTATTCCCTTTTCAGGATCTTTGTAACTGATACTGAAAATCCCCAGGACGGTTAAGAGTTTGAAAGACACAAGGCTTCTATTATGCAAATTCTGTAGATTTAGTGCTGGTCAAAAATTGTGTCCACGAGGAGCCGCGAAATGGAATATCTGTAAAAGCATAGTCATAATTGAAAAAAATGGTCTATTAATGTCAGCGGTAATGGAGGCTCACAAATCTCCCAGGAAACGTTATCAATATATCATCTTTATGAAAGGAAACAATAGGAGATACAGGGGAATTTACTAGAGAAAATAAAGATTTAGGGGAAAAAAATGTGCAAAAACACTAATGGAGATTTTAATCAGGCTTTGCTTCAGGGAAAAAAAGTGAAAATAAAATCTAGGCCCCCAAAGGTCTTTTCAATTGTCAGCCAATTAGTTTTTTTATATTATACCTTAGACTTTTTAAGTAAAAAATACAGGTGTCTCGTACCTATGAACCTAAAGCATGAAAGTCCATGCAAAGTGTGCTTTTTCACATCAGGCAACTGCTAACCCGACGTATTTGTTTCCTACCCAAAGAGATGTACTTGGAGTGACAACAGAGAACATTTGCCAATGAAAGTGTGACGACCACGTTTGGTGATGAGGAGACACCAGTATCCGCCCGTGTTTAAGGCACCATCTGTTTGTGCTTACAGACTGGACACCTTGAACGTCTTCAAAACGCACATATGCGAACAAAAGATATTCTGTTATCATCTGCATGGTGAAAAAGTCATTATTTGCACCTGGTGCTGCAATCTGTCTCCTTTAGGCAAAGGATCTTAAAGGGCTTTGGAGCACAAATCCGGTTCTAACCAACACTGACAGGCAGGGAGAGCGGAAGCCTGTTCCACACGACTGTGCTGCCCGTGGACGCCTACACGCTCCTGTCCTGTCCTGACTCCACCGTCAGGTACAGATAGAAGAAACATACTTCCGGGGGCCAGGTGAGCAAGGGCTCCACATTCAGGCATGATGCAGATGGAAATGGTCTCTCCATCTCCCTGGCAAGGGAGTAGGACTACAGACCATCTGTGATTATTGCCACACTTGCGACTTTCCTTGATGGCTTTTCCCTTTCCTCCCAACAAATATTTTTCTTGGGGGATCCCAAGCACTCACAAGGGAAATGACTTATATAGCAGGTCTCTTTGCAGTCCGAAGTCTATTTCTTGTATCTCAACTCAGCTTCCATTTTGAACCTCCCTTCATTAGGATGGGAGGAAACAAATCCATCTTCCTTCGGGTTAATCCAAGTGAGTCTGTGTTCTGGCTTCCCTGGGATAGTCCTGGCGTATGCTAGTTATTCCAGGGTAATTCTTGGTACTCTCAAGTGTGTGCGGGTGTCCACGTGTGGTTACCCTGGTAAATCACCTCCCCAATCCCCAGGTCACCTCAACATTGCTACGGGCTTACGTGCTTCAGTGTAGGAGGAGGGGACAAGGGTCTGACCATTAAATGACGTAGTTTAATTGTGTAGGCAATCAGGTCTGGGAGCTGAGACTTTCTGTCACCCCTCTGCCATGGTAGGGGAGTGGCATCGTCTTAAATCTGTCCGTATTTTGATTCAGAGATACTGAGCTTCTCCTCTAGGGTCTGAGTGCTTCCCTGAAACAATGCCAGAAAGTTGAGCTCTTGTCCATATGGGAGGCAAATTGATAGTCATGCTCTCTCGACTGTGGGATAGACCTAGTAACATGCTTCGAATAGATATAATACGGCAAAAGCGATGGGATGCCATCACTGATGTTAAGGTACAGATAATTCTGGCTTCTGTGTTGTTCACCCTCTCTCATGGAAGCCAGCTGCCATGTTGTGAGCTTCTCTATGGAGAAGCCCACCGGGCAAGGAAAAGCCCGCAAAGACTTGAGGCCCTTAATCACCCAGAGGCCCAGTACCAGACAACTAGGGGCAGTCCCTATGCTCCAGAACCCAAGAAAATTATTCAAACTAGCCAATCCTTATCCTGCTCACCCTGCCTTACCTGTTCTTCCGCAGGAACGGTCCTTACCCTGTTTTTCTCCCACTCCCTCTGCCTTCCAACTGACCCCATGGTGTAGTGTGCCCCTTTCCCTTGGGAACTATGAGTAACAAACTGTCTTTTCAATGACAGTCATCTCTTGATCTATTGGTCCTACCATACGTCAGATTTTCTATTAATTCACTAATTCCTCCTTTGTTCTTCCCTCCGATCAGGGGTCCCTTTTGTAGTTTTGTAGGTTTAAAGGAAACTCCACTTTCCTTCCTGCTTTTGGTCATTTTGTCTGAATACCAGACCACTTGTGTTTATTTAACCCAACCACTAAATGTCAGAGGTCATAAATCTTTCTTGCTCTTAGCCCTGTCTATGGGCCTCATCTTCTTTAACGTTGGCTGGGGGGTGGGGGGTGGGGCAGGGAATACTAGGTGAGAAATACAAAGGTTAATACCATAAAACATTGTATCCTGCTATGGCTGTGCATTTGCTTTCAGGACTGTGAAGCTTTTCCAAAGACACTCCTGAAAGGAGAATCCCCCAGTAAATGGACAGAAGATGGATTTTTAGGGTCCATGAGAAATAAAATGATGACTTAAAGGAAGTAGGCTGTGACTAAAGGTGATCTTAAGGATTTACGTGGCAAAGCAGGTCATTAAAATTCAGTAAACTGATCAGAATGCACAATGGAAGTTTTACATGTAGACTATTGTTTTGAGGGGGGGTGTGCAAGTGAGCGAGGGACACAGAGAGAGAATCCCATGATGGCCAGGGAGAAAGAAAGAGAGAGAGAGAGAGAGAGTCAGGAAGGGAGAGAGAGAAGCGGGGCTCACCTTAAGTGGGGCTCATGCTCACCCGATGCAAGACTGGAGCTCAAGAACCTTGAGATCCTAACATGAGTCAAAGTCAGATGTTTCACTGACTGAGACTATTTTTTAAAAGAACTAGCTTCTCTAGGAGCACCTGGGTGGCTCAGTCACTTAGGCGTCCGACTGCAGCTCAAGTCATGATCTCTCAGTCGGTGAGTTCGAGCCCCGAGTCCTGACTCTGTGCTGACAGCTCGGAACCTGGAGCCTGCTTCACATGCCGTGTCTACCTCTCTCTCTGCCCCTCCCCTGCTCATGCTCTATATCTCTAAGTCTCTCAAAAATGAATAAAATGTTAAAAAAAAATTTTTTAAAGAAAGAGCTTTTCCTATGATCCAGCTCTAGGAAGAAGTCTGTAATTAAAAGTAAATTCTGTCACTAATTTTGACTTCTAAATACCAAAAAGTTCTTTAAAAGGGGGCTTTACCTATAAAATTAGGAAAAAGAGACATAAAAAAGGCTGTTTTAAGTATATGTGTTTTTTTTCTGTCCCTACCTACCCCAGGAAACTTATATTGAGTAGTTCATTTATTAGAAGACTTCTTGAAAACCACAGTCCATGTAATAAGGTTTGTTTCACATGGGTCACTAGTGTGGAAGGCTTTGATATCCTACGTTGAAAGTAGAGCAGTCAATTAATTCCATGAGTGTGAACTTGGCATCACAGTCCATGTACCCTTAGGGGAATGCCAGCTTTCCAAATACTGGTTTCTAAACAAAACACAATATTTCGTCGTCTGACTTGATGTCAAAGCATGTTGCTTTAATTCCTGAAGCATGAGCTGAAAATTCTATTTTTCATCCTCTTGTTTCCCCTCAGGGAATTCTTGGCAAGATTTGACTTCAGAAGCACAGGAATTCTGCTTCCAAACCTTCTGCAGAGACACGTGCTCAACTTGCTCAGACATTGAATTAGTCAGGATATGATAGTGCGTGCTACGATAACAAGTAGTTCAAAACCTTGGTGGCCCAAAACAAAAAAAAAGGCCTATCCAACAGAGATTGGCCGTAGTGTTCTATTCTGCACAACCTCTCAGTGAGCCATGCTTATGGAACAGCCACGTTTCAAATGTTGCTCATTTCTATGCTAGAGAGAAAGAACATTCTGGAGGATTTTGAATTTGTAAATAATGCCCCAGTCCACATCTCACTGGTCAGGGATATTGCCATGGCCCTGCTAAAGTGTAATAGGGATAGAAATTCAATCTATGAGCCCAGAAGGAGAGGACTACCAGATTTGGGGGAGTTATCCCAAACACCACCATAGGTGCCTTTAAGAAAACCAACTTGAACCATGCAAAGGTTCAAACTAGCCCTGCTGTCTTGCCTGTGCAGTGGATTCCATAGTCCTGCAAAGGCTCCAGGACACTTTTCCTTCATTGTCATCAGTTAATCCTTATTTCCTCTTTTCTTCATTTTGTAATCCTTTTAGTCAGCATTGATATTTGGACACTGCTATCCATCTCATCGACAGGTTTGCACACATGGATGGACATTCCAGTCTTTCAAAACTGGTAATACCCAAGGGCCACCCAAGACGAATGTCTCTAGAATATTTCGGAAATAGGGGCCATACACAGTTATCAGTATTTTTACAAATCCTTCAGGCGGGTCAAATGTGCAACAGAGATGAAAAGCACTGCTCTAGTGCCGTGAATGAACGTCCTTTAAGTCTGTCCACATCAACCTTTCCGAGGCACCAAAGGTGAAACGCCAAGTCCCCGAACTCAGGTTTCTCCTGTCTGAACGAGAGGAACTCTACCCTCCGACCCTACAGTGAGGTCTCTGATGGAGGGAGATCACATATTCCACACCCATTTCATCAGATGACAAGACTTGTCCTTCCTCTCACCACCACCCCAAGTTGTCAGAAAACATCATTTATAGATATAAGAGAGACAATTACTTGAATTTAGAAACTTGGAGTTATCCTATTGCTGTTAACTATTATTGTGTCAAATAACACCCCAAAGTGTAGAAGCTGAAAATAACAACAATCACTTATTTTGCTGCCAAATCTGCATATGACCCTGTTCCAGGTGGTGTCACCTAGAATGGCTCACCTGGGGCTGTTACTAACTACCCCTAAAATAGTTCTCTCACCTGGCTGGGAAGTTGGTGCTCGCTGGTGGGGCCTCTCTATGAGGCAGCATCGTGCTTCCTTACAACATGGCTGGATTCTGAGGGAGAGAATCTCAAGATCCAAAAATCGGTATTGCCTTTTTTGACGTAGAGGGCACTTTTCAGTCACAAGTCCACCCAGATTCAAGTGGATGGAACAGAGATCCTACCGCTCAGTGGAAGGAGTTTCAAAACCACATTGTAAGCCTAGCAAGCGGATGGGTGATATTATTGCAGCCATTTCCGAAAATGCATTCTGCCATATATTCTCAATCGTCCTCCACATGAGAGGCAGAATTCTACAGTGATTTAAAACACTAGCTCTAGGACCAAACTTACAAGCTCTTCTACTGAATTTTTGAACTTGGTTGAGTTTCTTACCCACTCACCCCCAACCCAAGCTCAAGGCTTAATGTCCCATTGTAAAATGGGGATGAAGATAATAAGAATAGAACCTATCCCATATGCAAGTTGATTATAGAGTCTGGTTTGCCTGTTACATTCCCACTCTGTACCTATTGTCTGACATCTTACATCTGCCCTGAGTTTTCCTATTTTAATTAAATTTTCGCATTGACATTTATACCAAAATATCTATCTCAAAATATTTTTAGTAGCTCTCTACTTCCTACTTTCAACTTCTGCTATGATCTCGTCTAGTAGTGCAGGATACACATGTGTAATGAATACAGTTCTCGCTATAATGTGTGTTTAAGTCTATAAATCGACCACCAATATCCCGACTCTTTTTGCTAAGCCTTTCCTATAAGTAATACCTCCTTTTCAAATATTGCATTCAGGATATAACAGGCAAAATAATGGCCCACCAATGATATGCGTATCCTAATCCCCAGAACCTACAAACGTGTTATATCACATAGCAAAAAGAAATTAAGATTGTTAATAAGATGACCTTAAAATAGAGAGATTATCCTGGATTATCCAGATGGGTCCACTGTAATCACAAAGATTCTTAAAGGTGGAACCGGGAAGCCAAGAAAGAATCAGCGTCAGAGTGATGCCATGTGAAAAAGACTCAACTGGTCATTACTACCTTTGAAAACGGAAGGAGGTCACCAGCCAAGAACAGTCGGCAGACTCCAGACGCTGGAGAAGACAAGGTACGGGTTCTCCTCTAGAGCCTGCAGAAGGAACATAGCCCTGCCAACATCTGATTGTAGCCGCATAAATCCGCATTGAACATCTGACCTTCAGAGCTGTGAGATAATAAATTTGTGTTGTTATGAGGGAATAAGTTTGTGTTAATTTTTTATAGCAGCAATAGGAAACTAATGCACTGGGTTACTTTTGATATTTTATAGTTGAACTGTGGAATAACTTGATTTTGGATTTTCCATGTTTTGATGCAACTCTTATTTTAGGTAAATGTATATTTGATGGGGTTCTTATTTTAGATAAATGTATATCCTGTATTGCCATGTAGTGAAATTGAGAAGGCCTATGATTTTACAGCATCTACATATAGCAAAACATTCAAAAGAATCGTAGAGAAAATGTAGGCATGTTTTGTCCTGTAAAAATACTGTCTAGTATAAGTCCTATGAATGGAAGTGAAAAGACAATACTCATGAAAATATTTGGGCTGAAATACTGATAGACTTCCATGTGGAAAAAGTGAAAATTGATCATTCATACTTTTACAACTTTGCCGGAATTACCAGATATCTTAACACACGACAGGAGAGAGTCGTTAAACTAACAATATTAAGGTCTGCAGAAAGCTGTCAATTGAATGTGTCAAGATTTATATATTTATTAATGGTAAAATACAGCTGTGAAGAAGATGGTAAGCAATGTTATGGAAAAAACACTGTATACACTGTAGGTTCCCTAATGACCGTAAATTATGTTCAAAAAGAAGACTGTATTGACATGTAAAATGCTTTAGAAAAATACCATTAACATGGTATCATAAAGAGAAGTCTGAAAAACCTGATTGAGGGAAGGAAATGGATTCCAGGGCTGGCTATACTACTCATGTTTCTTTAAATCTTCAGATGACCAATATAAAATTTCCTTTTAATATAATGCACATGGTTCTGGAGGCACTTGGGTGGCTCAGTAAGTTAAGTGTCCAACTTCAGCTCAGGTCATGATCTCACAGTTCATGGGTTTGAGCCCCGCGTCGGACTCTGTGCTGATAGCTCAGAGCCTGGAGCCTGCTTCAAACTCTGTGTCTTCGTCTCTCTCTGCCCCTCTCCTGCTCATGCTCAGTCTCTCTCTCTCTCTCTCAAAAAATAAATAAACATTTTTAAAAATGTTTAAAAATGCACACGGTTCTAGGTTACTTTTTTCTTTCAATAATTTTATTTTAAAAATTGGTTTTGTAAAGAACACAGGGGAAGAAAAGAAATAGACAATCCAAGAAAGAGACATTTGAACTATAGAGAACAAATTAATGGTTACCAGAAGGGAGTTGAGTGTGGGGGTGGCGGGGGAAGTATGAAACAGGGGATAGGAAGTAAAGAGTATACTTATTTTAATGCAGTTATTCTATATTTTAATATATTGGGAGGGTTTTTTTAGTTCTTTTTTTTTTTTTTTAAGCAGGCTCCACATCCAACATGGCTCTCAAATTCATGACCGTGAAGTTAAGACTCACATGCTCTACTACCTGAGCCAGCCAGCCATCCCAAGACTACATTTATTTTTAAAAAAATGGTTTTGTAAGCATGGCCACCAATATAATAAAATCAACTGGTAGCTCAATAAATCAATACTTCAAAAAGTTGTGGTAGAAATTATTTTAGCACCCCCTAGTACTCACAAAGTGCCTCTGTTTGTATGGTGAGTTGTGTGACCACAGTTAGTAATTAGAAATTGTAATTTCTGATTTTTTTTTAAATTAGCGACCAAGTTCTGTTGATTGGAATTGGTGTGATACACACGTACTTCATAATTACACCCAAATAAGCTGTGATATCCTATCATTCAAAAGGGAAGCTTAAATTGACAAAATGCATGCTTTATATTTTACAGTTGGAACGATTAAACTACCAGGATTTTTCCATTCTATTAAAAAAAAAATTCCAAATCTTTTCCTCTTCCTAATTTCAGACTTCTTTTTCACCTGGATCAACCCTCGGCCTCTGGTTCTTGAGTCTGGAAGGCATGGTAACCACGTGCCATTTTGGCAAGAAGGCCAATTCCTTGGGCCTTCTATTCAGGACGTTTGGGCTGGAACCTAGAACTCTGCATTTCCCATGGTCCCCTTAGATGTAGTTCTAGCATTAGAGGACAAGGGACCACAGTTTGAAGAGCTGGTTCAAATTCTGACTCCACGTGCTGCAGAGCGATTCTTGCAAAATCAAGGCGGCATCTCATTGCCTGCTGGATTTAGTCCCCCATACTTAGTGGTGCGTATAAGAAACTTCGATGAGGTGGCTAATGCCTGGCTCTCTCTGCCTCCTCTGCACCTGTGTTCAGCCTCCGTCTGCCGGCCTGTGTGGCGCAGCGAAGGCCTGTTTGCATCTATGCTGTGTGCGCATCCGGTCCACCTGGGGTATAGCAGTGCTCAGCAAGGTCCCAAGGCTGTCTTCTGTTCTGAAAACCCCTTTGAAATCCCTGACTGCTCTACCTGAACATCGCTTGCCCGATGTGGGCCTGTTGGCTTGCCACCAAGCTGCCCCTTTACCTGACAATATTCCACATTAGGTGAACCCCTTCCTGCGGGGACGGTGAAGTTGGTGGGTTTCTGGCTGCTCTGCCTGCCCTCGATACACTACCACGCTGGAGAACTGGGGAGTTAGCAACCGCCCAGAGGATGAGGCCAGAGACTCGCAGAGTTCTTGATCAAGTTGCGGTTGTTTTCCTGAGTCCTTCTCAATTTGTTGCATGCTTTCGATCAGGTTCTAGAGTGTAAGAAACGGTTGGTTGTGACCATTTTGCACGACGCTAAAGCTGCTTTGGGGGAAAGGGTTTACACCGCCAGAGTCCGAACCATGCCCATTGGCAGAGTCAGAACCACCCCGATGGACTCTTCAGAACAGCTTTTACACACACGCGTACACGTACCCACCCCCTACGCTCCTGCGTGTATGACTATGCCGTACTCTTGCTCACCAGGGAAATACGTGTTTAGAATTGGTTTCCCCAGTTAGAAGGGATGGGCCACACAGGAACATTCCACCGTCTTCTCCTTGGGACCACCAGAACTCACTGCACGGCGGTGACCCAAGGGAGAAGCATTGTCCCGCTGGGCGTCTCATTTTCTAGTACAAAAGTCAAAGGCGCCTTATCCCTCTATCTCATTTTAATCAGTGACACGTTCTAAATGCTTGAGGTAAACAGTGCCTCCAGCTCACATAGGAGTCCAAGGGCATCGAAACTGGGCCCTCTCGGAGTGTAACGGAACCCACTGCAACACGGCTGGAGCCTCCAGAGTGCTTTAGAAATATTTTTTCCCTCCAGAAAGTTTCACGAGCTCCCACTGAAAATATTCGGAGGAATTTCAACAGCAACAACAACAACAACAAAAGATAAAGGACTGTTTAGCTATAAAGTACTCAAGTCGTTCTCATGTGTTGTCTAAGCTGATGTGATTCGCTCATGAGAATAACTCCAAACCCTCACCAGCACATAACAGGCTTTCTACATAGGTCTAGTTGGAAAGAGAAAGAAAAACTACATACAGCTGTTCCAAGGCCAGGAAATGCTGTGCAGCCCTGACAGCAGCTGTTTGCATGCCAAATAGTTCCAGCAATTTCTAATTAAATCCAGCTCTGGAGAAATTTTACGAGCCGCATCACATGACTTCTGTCGGGCTCTGGGATGCATTCTCTTCCCTGTTTTGAAAGCCCGCCCAGCAAAGTCTGCCTATTTTCCTCATCTTCAAGGACTAATTAATCCAGAAGAGAAATACCATT
This sequence comes from Panthera tigris, assembly GCF_018350195.1. NCBI lineage: Eukaryota > Metazoa > Chordata > Mammalia > Carnivora > Felidae > Panthera > Panthera tigris. The sequence goes on from NC_056660.1 coordinate 225,882,459, forward strand.
TTCTTCTCTGAGGTTACACCCACAAGAGTCAACCACCAGTGCTGACAATTCCCAACCTCTTCACGCTAAGGAATGAGCACTGGGGTGAAGGTTTCTGGTGAACCCCCTTTCCTGTCGCTCCTCTATAGGCTCTCCACACCGGCTAAAGGAAGGGCGTGCACATCTGTGCTTCCTTTTCAACTTTCCTTCATGACTCTCTAAGAACCCTAAGTTAATTATAGCAATACATCGGTATAACACTTTGTAAAGCTCTTTCATGCATATTATCTTATTCGTAACTTAAAACAGCCATGTGAAATAGGCCGGGTGCATATGAGCACCTCCATTGTACAAATGAAAACACGGAGGCTCTCAGAGACTGAATGATTCCTGTTAAATGTTAAGGTCGTAGCCGGCCATTGTCCGAAAAGAACCGGGCAGTAGTTTCTAGCCCCAAGGCCTTTGCTTCTCCCACTTGGCCCACCGCCTCCCTCACCTCATCAGCTGGACGGGCCTATCAATCCGTTCCCAAATTCAAAAGTGCCATTTTGCCCAAGAGCGTTTATTTATTTGGCAGGAAGATTGTCTATGTTCCTGGTAACCTGTACTGATTACAATGACATGTTTTCATCTCTCAACAGAAATGCGACACCTAGATTAACTCTACAAGAGGCTGGCGGAAGTGGAAGCATGAGACAGATCTGAGTATTCATCGGTGAACAGTAAATATACTTACAATTACATATCATTGCCTGAATTGGACAGCATATTTATCTCTCTGGGACACGATTCCCAGAAATCAACCATAATGTGCATTTGCAAGATCCCTGAGGCCAAAGACTAAAAAGAATTTATTTCACACCGAACTGAAAATTTTGCTATGCACGAGAGTTCCATTAAGGTCAACAAAAATAGCATCCTATGGCCTTTTGACACGTTTGCTCTATTAATGCCTGTTTCCATGTGATACCACACTCTTAGACTATTGGTAAATGTTCAAAGTTTCTGTGAATATTTTGTCCCATTATTAATGAAATCATCCGACACGAAGCTGTGTAATGGGACCAAATTTGATAGAAGTACTTGACTGCCACCTTCTTTGGTTGTTTTCTGAGTTTATTAGTGAGAGTAATAATGCTAGCTGTTGCAACAGATAAACCCCAAAGCTGTGACATGATGCAAAAATGCCTATTTCTCATTCACCCAATGTGTGGTGGAGGTTGAGCAGCTCTGGTTGGTTGGTTCTGGGAATTGTACCCCAGGGATATGAAAATCTCGTACCATGCAGGCAAGAATACTTAATTTCAAGTATACTTAGTATTCACTAATGCATTTTGTTGAACTGCTCTCATAGGATGGTTTTAAGCAACAGACTTGGAAATAGCAAACTTCACTCCCACGCACATTACATTGGCCAGGCCCATAGCCCCAACCCCACGCTAAGAGATTTGGAGGAATGTCTTTCTGTATTCATGTGAAAAGGCAATGTTATGGGAAACACAAACCATCACGACTGCCCCTATTAATAGATAAATTTTGCAACAAGGCTTTCTACGCAAACAGATCATTCCAGAAGTGCCAAATATCTGTTTTGGAGAAATAATCTAAGAATAGGAACTTTATGATCCTATCAGCAAGTAAGACTACTAATTTAGAGGTGTTTGTCTGTGGAAGATTCACTCTGAAAGCGTCAAATGCTCCTAGTTACAAGGACTGGGGGGGGGGGGGAGAGAAGACTTACAAGGCCGGAGGGTGTATTGAGAAGCAGAGACTGAGCTGAGAAGGATTTAGCAATCCAGACCTGTCATTTCAATTTCATAATCCAATAAAGGTTTTCTGCTGAAGATTTTGTGTATGCAAGTGTGTGTGCGGGCGTGTAATTATTTCTACTATTTCTGCTGACCAGGGGAAGCTATAACATATAATTCAGATGACTACCTTGGAATCACAATTGTCTAGGGGACTCTGCATTCCCACAAATGACTCATCTCTGACATCATCCAAATGCATTAAATCGTCCAGGAAACTCTATCCCCTCTAGTGTTGTTCATGCTCTTTTGTAAAATAGTGACAGAGGATACACTCATGTTCCTACAGCATATGCAGTTCTATATCTTTCAGTGCTTTTCTCAGGATTGAGCAGGAAAATTTATGAGCATGATAATGCCTGATTATTCTTGTCTTTTGATCCATTTCGATGCTTTTCCTTAGAGTCTATGCAGTCATCAGTCTACAGACATTAGAACCCATGGTCTGATGCATTTGGTTTCTCCAATGCCTAGAAAATCAAGCCGTACAGGTCAGTTCCAGACCTTCTGCAGTTGAATTATTTTGTAATTTTTTATTCTTAAAGAAGACACAGTCAGGCTTAGACATCCATATCCTGCCCTGTGTTATTCTTATTTCTGTAACAAAACTGAGACCTAAAATAGTTTTGCTAACCTCCCAGAACACATCTAAGGGAGAAGTACGGATAAAACATGGGACATTGAATTCCCAATCATACATATTATTCTGTTTTGCAGGTTAGCGGCTTAACTTTGCAATTTTGGGTGCACTGCACTCTTTAGGAATACAGCATGCATCTAGATTTTGAAGTAAATTAAATGAGGCCCTTCAGTTCTCAACAGCTCTGTTCACATGTTTACTCTACATATTTCTTTCCCCAAGAGTGGAACAATGCAAGTGAACTTAACAGAAACAGGATTTTGGTTTCTTATAAAGCAGAGTCCAAACCATGTTGACACAGACAATATCAAATTTTCTCTCATCTCCAAAAGGTTTCATATTCTGGGGCATGTAAGCATGTCAAGACCCAATTTTCTGCCAATACCAGAGGGTTGTACATTTCATGTTCAAAGTACGGTGAGTTCACCATGAAGACAGTGCAGTGTACCCCTAGAAATTTTGAATTTATCACAGACAAAACGAAAGTGGCCACTAAAGTGGGTGGCTGTATCTGTTTCCCTCCTCTCCAAAAGTATCTAGTTTGGCTGAGAAAAATATACATTAGAAACCAAAAACTCTGTTAGGTCGTTTAAACACTCCTCATGTATTTTCACATACTTTAAAGGTTATTGTATATTTTAAAGAAATAAGAGCAGTCTAGCCAGCAGCAGAAAGAAAATAGATATCCAAATTTCTTTTTCATGTTTGTTCAGTTTGATTTAGAATAGATTAAGGATTAGCACAATTATATAAATACAGGGTAGGGCAGTGTTTTCTAAGCCATTTGTACGGAACACTTAATACCATTCGAAATAGATCTCATGGTCAAAAATAAATGGAAATGCTTGAATAAAAGGTATGGAACAGATTTCTTTTAATGAAGGACTTTTCAGAGCTTTCAATAAACTAATATACATTGAGATTCTCCTAGATGTATGGTCTCCCAACGCTGTTTCCTAAACTTACTTGGCCACCATAAACTTTTTTTGACAGATCTCTATTAACGTCTCAAGTCATATTAGTGCTGCACAGACTGGAGTTCGGGAAGTTACGATGGGAAGGAACTACAGCCCCCTTTTGGATTTTCTAGGAAATATATCCTTGCTATGCCTATGCAACAAGTGTTGCGGGACTTCAGCAGCTAAGTGGAAAAAATCAGAACCAATCAGTTCAATGTGGAAAAGCAATGTCAACATAACAGAAATTTACTGAAGTTACTGGATTGTGGTGTCAGTGCGTCTAAAGGTAAGTACTTCATTATGAAAATAACCTAATGGAGGCAAAACCGAACTTGAAAAAGTAACAAAATGGTCCTATGCAATCTAATGTCTCTCAGACACACCTCCCGTTTATTCATTTTACGAACAATTGAAGAGTCTTCTGTATAAGTCAAGCATCGGTCAAGCAAGGGTAAAGCAGTGAGCAGACACCTGAAATCCCACCTGCACAAAGGTTTTGGAGATCCTTGGTAGTATGATCCGGGCATTATTTTCCTGTTGATATATTTCCTGTTGATAAATTTCAGTCCTACTTGAGGTTTACCACAATAGAGAGGCAATGATAATTACCCACAATAAGAAAATACCAGAAGTATGTTAAAACTGAACATTTTCTACTAAAAAGCTGCAGATATAATTTGATATGCAGATGATTAAATACTTTATTGTTAGATCTTTTTAAATATCAATGAGGTACTGTCTTAAGCAATCATTGCAGTTAGAGCCAAAAATGACGTTTATATCTCAAGTTTCTGTTGAGTTTACAAGACAACTTTTTGTAGGTTTCCTCTAGACACTTTCCATCCCAAGAAACTGGGAGGCAATTATGTTTAGGAAATGTCACAATAGTCCCCCCACACCATAAAGGAACTGCATTACTATACTATCTCCAGGCAGAGTCGGGCATTTTCCAAACAAAACATGAGCTAATCTAAAAGTCTTTACTCAATATGTAAACTTTCCATGTTTTCCAGGCTTGCCAGGCTAAAGATGGGGCCAAGAAGATTATAACATTAATGGAATGTAACTTACTTGTGTAATATAGGAAACTGGAAACTGCCATCCTTTTCCTCAAGTCTAAGGGCGGGGTACAGTGGAAAACAAGGATGAAGTTGGATTGAACGCTCTTGGTTACTTTCTAATTTGTCCAACCTACACTTCAAGCTTTGGTACCCAGCTGGGTACCTACACTGTCTACTTTGTCCATCCTACACTTCAAGCTTTGGTACCCAGGAATGGAGGAGGAGAAAAGTGCAGCGGTGGGAAGATGAGAAGATGCCCGGATGCGTGTGGAGTGGGTAGCGTGTGCCAGAGTGCCTGGGCATGCCCGTGCCAGGGCAAGATGGAGACGGAAAAGAGAAGCACTCTTAGAAGATGAAAGATGACGTTGACGTTCTTCTTACCTTCACTCCTGTCTTCATTTGCAGTGAAAACTAAGTCAGACAGCTCATAGTCTATTGACCCCTGACCATGTGTCCCTTTCTATGTGTTTGCCTTACCGGTTCAGTGACTGATGCTTCCTTGACCAAACTCACATGACATCTGTTTTCTGTTACAGGACCTCTACTATTTCCAGGGCTTTACTCTCCTCTCTCATTGGTAGAGGTTGCAGCCTAGTGGTTCTTGGGCCAATCCTGGCATGCAGATGGTGTTTTTGTTGGGCTTGGCTTTTCTCTCCCCCTTAAATGTAGACCAAAATAAAATTCAGGATATTTCACATAAAGTCCAAGCTTCTGGCTTCTTTTGAAGAACTGGAACGTGTCACAATCCTGGCCTCAATATTTCTATAAGGTACAACCTGCTGGGGCGGAGGAGGCTGAGAGCTCCAATTCCATCTAAATCCCACCACTGATGTAACGACTGCAGATGTGCTCAAGGCAGGCCAGCTTCATTCATGTAAACCACCTCTTTGATCCCCGGAGGCAGTGACTACTCATCTCAGTGAAAAAACTGAAACTCAGCCTATACAGATGACCTAATCAAGATAATTCCTCCATCCTGCCGACGTAGGTTCTCTTCAAAGCTCATCCAGCTAGCATGCTCTGGTCCTGTGTCCCCAGCGGTCTTCTGGACCTCTTATCCATCAAGTATTTCTCCTCTCCTGCTTCTTCACCATTTTCCTCTGCATAGATTCTCTCCTATCCATCCCCATGGAAAACCGTTTTTACCATCACAAAGGAAAAGTAAAGCACAATCCTTTGCACTTTGTCTCACTCAAGCGATTTCCCTTGTCTTTACAGCAAAAAAAAGAAAAAAGAATCCTGCGAGCAAAAGTGTTCCTTGTTCTTTGCAATTCTTTATCCACCATTCACTTTTCAAGTGACTGCGATCTAGCCCCAGCAGACCTTGGAAACTGCTGGCGTGCACATCACTATCAGCCTCCTATCTCCCAACCTGACAGTTTTCATTCCTCACGGTATTAACCTTGCTGCAGTCTTCGCCACTGATGACTACTGACTCTCTCTCTTGAAATTCTTCTTCCCTCGATTCCATAGCAGGACAGTCTCTGTGCTTTTATTCTCGTCCTGAAACTCTCATTGTCCAACTTCGTTGAAGATGGAAAACATTTTTCATTTTTTTTTTTGAACGTAAAATGTTAAGCGTTTGGTAGCCCTCAAATATTATATCCCTAATTTTTTCAATACCCCTCTGAGTCAGACCCAATTGCACCACACCCATATTTCAGATGATAAAATGTCCTTAAATACGGTGAATATGTTTTACAGGTTCATTCATCTGACAGAAGCAGAGGTGGAACTCAAATCCTGGTCTTTCTTGCAGTAAACCCAGCATGCTCTTAAGTACCGCTGTATAATCTCCTCTTTCTGAAGCTTCTAGGTGATTCCCAGGTTCACACTTCAATGCTCTCCTCATTTTACATGGTTCCATATGCAATTTCCGTGACGCCCATGGGTTTGCCAATCTCGTTCGTGTTCACGTTCTCAGATAATAGGCCTCTCTTTCAGGCTTTCCCTCCAATAATTGAATTCATTCATTAGCCCCCATGTTCTATATTTACTTTCATCTTAACATTTACAATGGTTTCATTCAACTTTTATATGGCAATTTTCTTACGAGGCAATAAATTCCTTGAGGAAACGATGTCCTAGCATCTTATATCCCCTCTGCCCAACCCGGTTCCTGGTCCATAGGTGTTTAATGAGTGAATGAAACAGCTATCTACACATCTCTACTTAGAACAACCATAGTCCCCTCTTCTACCTTGTCTATATTTCCAACTCAGTATGTCTCAATCATTACTCTTGACTCCTCTAACTCTCACACCATCTCCTCAATTTTCTTAGAGGGTGCTACTAACCCCCACCCACTCATCTTCAGCCCAAAATCTGACTATCAATCAGTTTCTTCTCTTCCTCTTTATCATTAATCAAAATATTTAGTTAATTTTCCTCCTAAATGTATTTCCACCCCACCCACCCTCATATTTACCCCCAGACATATTTATGGGGTAGGTTGTATCATCCCCTGTAGGACAATTGCAATGGCCTGTGTGCTGGCTTCTCACCCTCTTCCAGTTCATTCTGTACAATATAATAGGACCATTCACTTTTCCTTCCTTTTTTGGTGCTCTCTGTTCTTTAGCTTCCTCAAAGTTTCTCAGTGCTCTTTATATCCTACACAACAAAATGCGCCTCCTTAATTAAGCATGTAAGGCTCTTTATGATCTGGCCTTTGCTTACTTGTCCACCCGTCCATCACACCTGTCCTAATATACTGAGTTAGGCAATTCTGAACTAACAGTAGTTCTTGGTTGTTCCCCTCCTCAAAATTCCCTCACATATCTTATCCTTCTAGAAGATGTTATATGTTTTTGAAAGTCTCAGTTCAGGGTTGCATTCTCTGAGCAGCTCCTCGTATTTTCTGACACAGATATAGATCTCCTTATAACCGGTCTCTCACTTGGGTGTATACAGTTCCATTTTGATGATGATCATATTAAAAAGTGATGATTTCTTTGCCAATTTCTCCAGGAGACTGGTAGAATGACGAATGTTAATTTTCTGTAAGTATGTGCGGTTTTATGGTGAACTTATTCTCATCGATTCTTACAATAATTATGTGGTGTGGGTAGTGATGTTCCCTTTGTTGTTTGGAGAGATAATAAAATTGGTGAGATTCGTAGAAGCAAGCACTGGAATCCAGATCTTGCGGTCCTTAATCTGACACACTTTTCGTGACATAACACCATATTTGAAGCAGGACGCAGTGAGACTAGCGTTGTATCTTAAACGTTGAGCATTAAGAGCTAAGTACACTAGAGTACATTAGATATAGTGGAGAATTTATTTATAGCTACTTTTGCCCATACAAAGAGTAGTCCACGGTGTAACTTTATTAATTGACAATATACATTCCATTGTATGTAATTAAAACTGTGTGATGACTGTCAATTAAACAGCATTGTAACTTGAGAACAGAAAGTAACCACATTGAACCCTTATTGAATCAATCTCGAGTTCTCTCTTCATTGTAAGATGTATATATGTATATACATTGTATATATGTATATGTATGTGTATTAGAACAAAGGCAATGAGAGGCACCTTGCTTTTGTTCTCAAGAGAACATCTGGCGTGATTAAAATATAGAGCAAAGGAAACAGAGATTTCACTCAAAAACACACCTTTTCAGTTAATCTTTACATGCCCTCATTGAATTTTGTCTTGTTTGCTTTTATTATGATTGGATGTTTTTTCTTAGCCCACGTTTCCTTCTCTCCAAGGCTTTATTTTTTTTCACAAGGACAAGATGGGTCATGACTATTTAGAATTTAAATGTGTTAGTTTTCTCTACTGGAAAGGCTGAAAATACTCAACTTTTCATGGCTACTTATAGAAACAACCGTGTAACATAGACTATTTACCTTCTGGACTATTGCATGTTCATAGACGTCAGCAGAGGGAATTTCCAAGAAGGATTTAAAAAGGAAAAGACTTAGTAGCTATGGCCCATTTTGCCCCTCTTTTTCTTCCTTCCCCCTTTTGCTGTTTGCCTTAGAGACGCAATGCTCTGAGGTACAGCTGCCATCTCACAACAGTGAAAACAAATGCGTCTTACAATGATGGTAACGCAAAAGGTAGAAGGGGCCTCAGCTCTTGGTGCTATGTAAGCAGCTACGCCCACTCCGAATTGATCTAAGATGTGTTATCGTGTGAGATGATAAGCCCCCTGCTGTTTAAGTCACCAAGTTGGTTTTCTGTCCTTGCAGAGAAGGTCATTCCTGATGCAAATGTTCTTACTCAAGAAGTACTCTTCATCTTTGCAATTAGATAAGAGAGGGTGGATTTCAGGACTGACCACCAAGACGTCCACTTTATACTGCTCTGAAAAAATAAAAGCAGTAGAACTAGAAGAACCCAGAGAATCGCTGAAACCACTTTATCTTAAAATTAGGAAATGAGAACCCAGAGTGGCTTAGGAATTTGTTCAAGGTCACCCTGCTGTTGAGCTTGACTGAGGCTCCTGGTATCCTGAATCCCACTCCGGACGCTTCCCTGTATCTCTGAAATTAAGGATAACGTTTACATCTGAGATCACCGAAATCCTGACGAAAGCCTTGCACAGACCATCATCAGCATTCTTCGACAGACTCAAGGTTGCGAAGCAGATGTCGAGGAGCCTTAGCAGAAAAATAATACTTGTTAAGGGGTGGAAAATTAACCACATGAGAAAGACTGCAAAAGATCTCGGTATTTTTTAAAGCCGATGAATGAATGAGGCAGAAGTTAATTATCTGAAGTAGAAGATTAAGCTGTATTCGAATACGGGTCTCTGTGTTCTTTGCTCCTCCATTGGTGGTACCTAGGACAATTCCAGGCATGTGGAGGATGGCCAATAAATGCTAATGAAATGAAATAATTAATAAAGGAATGGTGAACAACCATATAGAATACCATCTTCGTAAGAATAAGACTGAGGAAAATGATCTTTTGAACACATAAAAGACTTAAGCTAGTTATAAAGGAAGGCATTTATGGCAGTGATGGCATATACTGATCACGAGAAGAGCATTTAAAAAACTCACAGAGAAAAGGGAGATTAATCACAAAGGAACAATAGTTAGACAGGCAGTTGATTTCTCAATAGTGACAAGGGAAGTTAGAACAAAGTGGTCTCGTATCTTCAAAATGCTACGGGCGAATAACTATCGGCTGACAGTTTTCATACGCAGCTAATTTATCATTCAAGAATGAAGGCAAAAATAAAGACATTTCCAAACGAAGAAAAGCAAAAACAGGAGAATATACAAGGGCATACGGTACAGTGAAAGAAGTACATAATGAACAAGTAAAATTCTCTCCGGAGGGAGGGTGAACACCCACTGAGGAGAAGAGAGCAAAGAAAATGATAAATACATAGTTAGATCTGAACAAATGCTGAGGGTTTCAAACAATAGTAATAATGTTGCTATTAGACATTTTAAGAGACTGAAATAATCCATTGGGTAAAAATAACTTTAAAAAAGAATTGCTTAGCTTAAAACTGTTCTAAGCTCCTTGCATTATGTGGGAAGAGAAAATTATTCATGTTAATGTATTAAGGTAACCACAAAAATGACGTAAGACAATAATACCGTGCATCATCTCCAGGAAAATAAAGATAAAAAATGAATTAAGAAGTGAATCAACCGAAAAGGGAAGAGGGGCAGCTGGATGTCTCAGTTGGCTAAGTGTCTGACTCTTGATTGCTGGTCAGGTCATGATCTCACTATCATGCGATCAAGTCTTGGGTCGGGCTCGGCGCAGAGCTTGCTTGGGATTGTATCTCTCTCTCTCTCTCTCTCTCTCTCTCTCTGTCCCTCCCCTGCTCATGATTTCTCTTCCTCTCAAAATAAATACACTTTAAAAGAAAAGGGAAGAAAAGAGAAAAACAAAATGTATAAGGTATAATAGACAAACGATCCACGAAGATGCAGGTAGGTTGAGGTCAAGTCATAGGAAAAAGATACGTCAGGCAAAACCAAGGAAAAGAAAGGCACTATGGCTATATTAGTAACAGGCAATATAGACTGGAGGCCACAAAGCACTATTAGTGAGAAGAGTTTACCACAAAGATATGATATAAAGATACATATATCATAGTATATACTTAATTATTTAAGCTCAACAAATACACAAAAAATCGAGAGTCACATGGACAGTATAACACCATCAAGGTGGGAGAATTAAACAGATGTCTCAGTAATTAATAGATAAAACTGAATACAGATGTAGAAGAATTGAACAATATAACGAAGCATCAATGAAAAGAAGAAACTTGAACCAAAGGGTAGCCCTTATTAGAGCATGCACACACTGCTCAAGCACACACAGAGCTTTTATGAAAATGGACCATGCATTTGGCCATAAATCAAGTGCTATTGAATAGAAGTTTCTTACTGATCACAGTCTTAGACAATGATGAGATTAATCTGGAAATTAATATGAAACACAAAATTAACATAACGCTACCTCCATATTTGGAAAATTTTAAAAGACAATTCTGAGTGGCTCGTGACTCAGGGAAAAATAGGATAATGGAAATGTCGAGATATGTAAAACTCTATAAATATGCCACACACAAAAATTGTCGGATAGGGCTAGGCTGTAAGTAAAATATATATTCCTGATACTCATTTAAAAAAAAAAAAACGAAAGAAAGGAGCTATGCACTTCTAACGTGGAGATGTTGAGAAGTAGAATGAATCCAAGGAACGTGGAAGGAAGGAAGCGATAAAGATAGGAGAAATCTGTGTAATAGTAAATAAAAATGTATAGAGTAATCAACAAAGCCATGGGTTCTCTGCAAAGACTAATAAAATAAATTTCTGGTAAGATTCACAAAAGAGACAGAACGTTCAAATAAATAGTTCACATAAAAGGTGGTACATAGTTACCATACAGTAGAATTTAAAGTATAGAAAATATTATATATAACGGCTTATATATTTGAATAGTGGATGAAAATATCCAAATTGGAAAATACAACTTATCAAACCTGAACCAAGAGGAAAAGAAAACCTGAATGGCTTTATGACCATTAAAGAAATTGAGTCACTAGTAAGAAATACACCTGTCAAAATACCACCCGGCCCAGAAGGAAAGCAAGGTCTGTCCAACAGTCAACAAGGAAACAATTCCAACCTTAAAAAACTCTTCCAAAGAACAGGAAATGAGAGAGAGCACTCCTCTTATTCAAACGAGATTTAGATGACCTTGCCACCAAAACTAGATAGGAAAAACATACGCTACAAAATTACAGACTGGGTGTCAAAATTATGACCACGGTACTGGAAACTTTATGGACCGTGTATTTACAAGCAAACCTCGGTAATCTCGGACCCAGCCAGGGGTTAGACAAGCAGGGAAGCAGCCAAGGCAGTCACCTGCGTCTGGGCAGAGTGTGTGCGCAGAGAGGCTTAGCGAGCAGGGGTGAGGAAGGCCGGTCAATTCATCTGCTTTATCTCAAGCTGCCCCTGTCCTTGTGATCTTGTGATAGGTTGACCCGCTCTTAAGGTTAAGGAAATGAAGACTTGGAATAATGAGATGATCTTCCCAAAGTAGAGACCTGGAAAGTAGTGGAGGTGGGATGCAAATTTAATCCTCTGCTTCCAAATTTAGTTTTGTGTCCCTTACAAAGTTTTGTACTCGTAAATGTTTAACTACCAGCTCTCTAGGGGGATAAAACCCCTCATTGGTAGCATTTGCGGGTATCTGTGGTGTAAATGCTCCCATGGCTGATGTCAAGCTAGCACGTGACGTCATTGAGCACAGAGTTGGTAAGAGATGCCCACATTGGCTCTGCGAGCTGGTGCACACTGGCTCCAGTACAGCACTGCCCCAATCGTACTGAGTCCTGGTACCTCAAGCCTTCATTTCCTGTTGGTGCATTCCTGTTTGTTTCCGGAACACAGCATTTTCGTTTCTTGCACGTAATAATACAGGAAAATTATTCATTTCATAGATATTGTAAAAAAAAAAAGCCTTGCCCTCAGGGCACATACATAGTAGGGGGACATCGAGAAACTAAAATAAAAGTAATTTATATAATATATTACAAGATAGTAATTGCTGTGGAAAAATCAAGGAGGAAAATTGGATAGCCTTGACATAAAGGAGAAAGGATACAAAGATCCTGAGACATTAGCATACCCTAGAGTTTTCAATGACAGCAAGGAAGCAAATGTGGCCAGTGTCGGGAGGTTGCTGCTAAAAATCAGTAGGAGATAAGGTCAGTAAATGGTACACTCATGTAAGCCCTGGAGGCAACTGAAGGTCTTTGGCTTTTGTTTGGAGGGAGGTTTCCATATAAGCTCCTATTTATCAGTTTTTCTTTGTCTACCACACGCCATTTCAATGTGCAGTTTATTTCTGCGTTTATTTAGGGGAAAGTTTCCCATATTACATCTCTGTATGCTTCCCTCTCCCCCCACCGCGCCACCCGTTCCATTAGTTCAGTTCTTTAATTAAGGAAACAATTATTCCTATATGGTACAATTTCATAAGATCTTGTTAATTATCATTCTTTTCTTTCTTTCTTTCTTTTTCTTTATTTTATTTTATTTTTTTGTACTGCTTATGGCTGTTGGTCTGGCTGTCACTTAAACCTATGCAGAACCATTTTTAGGGAACACGTGGGTGGCTTAGTCAGCTAAGCATTGGACTTTTGATGTTTTTGGCTCAGGTCATGATCTCAGGGTTTGTGAGATCGAGCCATGGAGATCTGCACTGACAGCGTGGAGCCTGCTTGGGATTCTCTCTCTCTCTCTCTCTCTCTCTCTCTCTCTCTCTCTCAATAAGCATTTAAAAAAATAAGCATTTTTAGTTCTTTCCCTAGCTGCCACTTTTAGAAATGTTTACCATAAAGTTACATATTTTTCCTGGTTTGATTGCTACCAGTAAATCTTAGCTGTTTTTTTTAACTTTTTAAAATTTATTTTTACAGACATTAGAAGAATATTTGTGATCCTGAATTATTCTGTCAACCTTACCCATACACTTCTTCTGAATTAATTTTTACTAAAAATATTTAGCCCAGAAGTACTAACACCCCACAAAATAAGCAGCATGTATATTCACCAGCTAATCCAGTGATCATTGGAGATGGTAACTCACAACTGCATTTATTGCCACAAGAGCAGAATTTGAGTGATAAATGAATAAAGAAATACTTCCAAATGCCTGAAATTCAGAGGAGGGGAGGATCATGTTCTCCCAGAAGTTTCTATCATCTCTATTTGTTCTGAAGAATCAGTTTACCCCAGACCAAGGATGTGCATTTTCCGTACTCCTATAATTCACAAAAGAGTTAGCCCTTTAGCTACAGTCATGGCTCTACCTCTGTCTTCTCTCTCTCTCTCTCCCTCGATTGTAGCATTCTGACACCCAGGAGACACTTGTCATGACAATAACCCTCATTCTTAGGAAGTGTAATAATAAAACAGACATTGCCTATCTATCTTAGCTAGCTGATGGTCTCTAAGACCTATGGTCTAGAATACTGGTTGGTTCAGTTTCTCAAAGATTTCTCTGAACAGTTTCTGAGAAGAGACAAAGGAAATAAGAATGTTTAGCAGGCTGCATCAAGGGGAAAAAAGTGTTTATTGAATTTCATTTATTAAATAATTTTGCTCAACATCACTCTAGAACATTGAGGGATGTTTTCATAGGGTTTTGGACCGCATCTCCATTTGTCAGCCCTCTTGGTGAATAAGGGGTCTCTGGGTATCTTGTTCTGAGCACATTCATCTTGATTATGAGTCAGTTGAACTATATTATTTGGCAAGTGTCTATTTAGTATTCTTGGCATTATTGGGTGTCTCTCCAGGATACGTGTTGCAGAATGGGCAATTTTCTATTCAGAAACATACTGCAATAACTCCAGTTGTAAATGCTCAGTATCGTTTCAAGTCGCATGCTAAGTGACAGAGCGAACACCTCTCCATAGCACATCTGATAGAGGGCCGGATGGAAATCAGAAGGCAAATCACACTAGGTTCCAGAAGGCTCCAGACTGTGCCATTCAAGGTGGAAGGATTTGCTTCTCTGGTAAATGGTGGAAAGATCCTCTGTGGATTAAGACCTTTAGTTTCTCTTAAAGGATGAATGGATATTACAAGTCCCAAGGATTCAATAAAAGCTTTATAGCTTTCGTATAGCTGAGTGTCCATCAGCCAATTCTGTGATTTTACTGTGTTTGTCTTTTGCAGAAATCCATGTGAAACCTCAAATGTTCCTTTTATGAGTTCTTTTGTTACACACATATGTTTCTGGTTAAATTAGCGGTGGTTAAATCTGGAAAAGATATCTGTAATTAGAGTCTGATTTTTGAAGTTCAAAAAAAGGAGGGTTAGCACATTCTCTATCAACTTTTCTCGCAAACAACTTGCTCTACCTTCAAGGACAGTGGCTCAACACAACAGCTCCCAGGATCCTCCAGAAAGAAAATTTGCACTTACTGCCATATTGTTAGAAGAAGAGGAGACTTCCGGAAATTTTAAAGAGCTGTGTTTTTTTCTCTTCAAGATTCAAGTGAAGACTCTATGTAATAATTCATATCACTTTTATTTATGGTGTGTTGGCTTTCAAAAAGCCACACACGTAACCAAATTTGATCCTCAAACCAGTAATTTCACTCCTGAAGGGTAAGTGTCCTTATGACTATTTTCTTCATTCGTTTTAAAAGAAAGAGAACTAGAAAAATGCCTTTTGTTGAACTAAGAGAGAGAAGGTGAAAAACCGCCTCCCTGTGTAGAAAAGTAATTCCTCCTTCTTTTGTCCTGTGTGATCTGTGTCAAAAGACAGAACAGGACAATGTCTTAGCAGAGAGATGGCGGAAATCTCGCAACAGACATGTCCTGAAGTAGAACTGGACTGCATTGCTCTGTTGTCCAAGTGAAGGATCCAGTTGCTTTATAAGCTGAGCCACACACTTAACCACTGAGCAGGAAGGTGATAGAGAAGAAGGAGAATAGAGGGAAATCCTTTTTCTAGTCTAATAGAGTCTTGCCATGGTTTCTTCTCAGATTCCCAGCCTGACCATCCTGCCATTTCTTCCCGTGACCATAGTTTGCCCAAGATTGATGAAGTAGTAAATGGATATCTTGGGTCTTAAGCAAAAATAAAGAGTACTATTCCCTCCTTCTTTACCCTTAGTATGCCCTTTACATTTAATTCCTCAACTGCAAAGTAATATTTGAATAATAAAAAATTAAGTACACCCCTGGGAACGTTTTATTCTATGATTATATTTCTGAAAGTTAAACATGGCTATTGAAAACATTGACACCACTTTTTAAAAATATACCCAAAGTTGGGATCTCGTTGCCATTTTTTATGAAATTAAACCAAATTTTTAAAGCAAGTGAAATATTACTCTATTGAATTTATGCTGTAAGTTGAGATGAGCTATGAGGATAATAAAAATCCACACCAGGATAAATAAAAATCCTAGAAAATTTTGCAAAGCAAAACTTTCAGAAATCCCCTAAGATGTCAGAGTTGTTTTCCTGATGAAATGCTGGACCTATTTAAGGACCTAATTTCATATTTCTTCTTATTTGTAGTAGCACAACTTTATATTGTTCCAAATAGGTATTCAGAGAGAGAGAGACAAAGATTCTCCTTTAAGCAATATATATATATAAAATACTTTCCAATATTACCAAATGTCCCTCCGGGAACAAATATTACTCCTGGTTGAGAGTCACTGACTTAAAGTGTACAAAAATGCAGTAGTTGTAATATTTACTAATTGTGATAATTTAATATAGAGTTAAATATTCAATTCACCAGCTCCTTTCTTTTAAGTTTCGTTATTTATTTTGGGAGAGAGAGAATGAGCAGGGGAGGGGCAGAGAGAGAGAGAGAGAGAGAGAGAGAACCCCAAGCAGGCTCTACACCATCAGCTCAGAGCCTGATGTGGGGCTCGAACTCACAAACCATGAGATCATGGCCTGCGCTGAAGGCAGATGCTTAACAGACTGAACTACCCAGGTGCCCCTAATTCACCACCTATTAAAGGAGCTTCTGATATATTTCAGGCAGCATAGGGCTTGCGATGATGACTGTAATAATGTCTCCAGCCCTAGGAACATACAATTGAATAGGCAAGAAGAGTCAAGTATACGAACGACAGGAACAAAGGCAAAATATGGTAAATGACATAAACATATTTTTTTTCTACCACTCCACAAAAATAAAGTAACTGTTCATGGCTAGAAAGAGAATTGATCATATAAAGAAAAATTGTTCATCAATAGCAAACAATAGCATATTTATAAAATGCTGTGACCTACAAAATACTTTCACATACATTTTTCTCACATTTATTCTTCACAAACTTATTAGGTGATTACATCTCTTTTAAAGATAAGTTATTTGTCTCATCCAGGGTCACACAATAGGTGAGTGGTCAAGCCAGGAGTCTATGCCAGACCGGTTGATTGTAAATCCAGTCTTCCTGTGGTTACAAATGAGATAACCTCGGCATCTCCATAGTGTTATAAAGAGGTATGCACCCACACCTTTGGAACGAACGAAGATTGAGAGAAGGCAACACCAAGGTACATTGGGTGCTTTTGGACAGGTAGGCTTTAATCAGACTGAGAAAAGTGAGGTCTTTCTAAGTAAAAGAATTGGCAAGGAGTTAAAAACAATCTTGGCATGATGCCTGATGCAAAAGAAGAGCTTGTAGAAGACAAAGTTGGCCAAGCAGACTAGAGTCAGAACTGAAAGTTCTTGTATGACAAGCTAAAAGTTTTAACTTTACCATAAGGTTTTAGGTGACTGTAAGCTACTCGGATTTTTAAGTATGATGGTGAGAACATTTCCATTTGAAAAAATAAGGCTGTTACCAGTTGGGAGGACATCTGGAGATGAAGCTAGAGAGAGGGGGCGTAGGTAAGAGATCATTTCAATGGCCTGATGAAAGTTGGTGAGTGGTCGTGAGTATAAGAGAAAACGGATCAAGAAGCTGTTTAGGAAGCAGACCGGACAAGGGATTTGGGGAAGATTAAGCGTGGAGAATGAGGGTATGAAAGTAGATATTATGGCAACTTGATCCCATTCTCCAGGGCAGTGTATGCCTGAGGAAGCACACATTTGGGAAGGGAAAGTGGAAGGGTAGTGAATGACTAGTTAGAACCTTTTAAGTATAAGGTGCCTGAGCGATAGGCAAGTTGAGGTTTCCGTTGGAAAGACGGAAATGTGGGTCTTGAGCTCAGAGAAAGGACCAGGTGTGGACACAGTGATTGGGGGCAAGAGCGTATGGGTAGTAGTTGAGGCATGAGAGTACATGTGCTGAGGCAGCGACAGCCCTGACACCAGGTTCTGGAGGATTCCATCACTGAAGGTGAGATGAGACCAGGTAAGCTGAGAAGGAGCAGGTAGAGAGCCACAGACCCTGCCATGAGGAAGTCAGTGAGGTGAGGTGGGATGGGAGAAGGGTGCCAGACAAAAAGGGGCAAGCGTGTAGGAAAATGCAGAAATGTCAAGTAAGATGGGGTCTCAGAACCTGCCATTAGATGTGATCATTCCCACTGTCTCTCTTCCACGCTTTGCCAAAAAGGCCTAAGATTCTTCTGTAAAGTTGTGTTGTTTTTCTGCAATAATACTGCTGAATCTCTGGGACAGAGGGAGTCCAAGGCCTGGAACTTTCTCCATTTTGCAGAAGCTGTTTCCTCCCTCTTAAAAAAGGGGGAAAAAATTAAAAATCCATTTTCTCTTTGAATGACATGAGTGGGTAGGCATTTGTTCAAAAGTTAAAACTATGTAGCCACGAAGATTTATCTTCGAGGGAAACAAAATACAAACTTTTTAAAAACCTCTTTCTGGTTTTTGTTAGCCCCCCCACCCCCGGCCCAGAATTAATGCGTTGGTAGAAAAGTGAAAGCAGAAGTCAGACTATAACAGATTGAGGGTGAACAGAGGACAAGGAAGCAGACAGTTTTGAGAAATTTGTGAGTGAAAGGAAGGAGCAGTAATAGAAGTAAGTAGCTATAAAATATGGCAGAATAGATGACGTACGTGCTCATCAAGGCAAGGAGAAAACGTGGCAGAGTGATATAAATGGTCGTGCCAAAAAAAAGAGCCGCCTTAGAATGAGAAGCATCTCTAACACGCCTCAAAGCTCAGAGTTTGGGATTCCCCCCGGAAGACCAGCTCTTATTTAACTTTACTAAATTTGCTGACCTACTTAGATGATTTTCTTTCACCTTCCACCTTCCCACAGCCAAAAGACTGACCACCTGATGTTTTCTGTACTTAACATTAACGAAAGAAAATACTGAAAAGAACCCCTTAAGCATTTTCTCTTGTCTAGATAACTGAATTTAAGCTTTTGGATTGAGATGTACTCTGTACACATAAAATAAATACAATCAAATCCCTAAGGCCACTCTAAGTACTCTAAAGAGAGTTGCTCCTTCTAGCATGTGTCAATTGAGTGGCTTTTTGAAATGGATTTCAACAGCCTTCTCCAAAGAACTATAGATGATCTTTTTTGCCAAGTCACAAACAGAACAGTGTTGAGGAAATAGGCAGCTTTATCTTATAAAATTTAAAAAAAAAAATCCTTCTGTGAGGAACAGTAGAGAGAAATTTGGGCCCAAGACTGACTGAAGGAAATACACAGATTCAACAAATCCACTGAGAACAGTAGAGCTTGGTTTTCTCTGCTTACTTATTCAGAGATTCCCTAGCTTGCTCAAACTTTGGGTTTTGGTTTATTTGTGGGGCTACTTAAAAATATTCATAAAGTGCATTACTGGTTGGTGTTTGTGAGAGAGAGAGAGAGAGAGAGAGAGAGAGAGAGAGAGAGAGATTTTTTCCCTTCTGTTGTACCATCAACTTAGCTCCAAGTCTTGAAATTCAAAACCTCACTTACCCATTGTTGCTATATTTTTCTACTCGTATAATACAGAAGATTAAAGGCTGAACCTGTGGGAAATGTGAAAATTAATCTTACTTGAAAAACAGTGAATTAAGAAAACACTCTGCTGAGCATTTGTAACATGTAAAAACCTGTCTAGAACAATGAAACAAAAGCAGACAGAATTGAACTCTTGAGAGATGTGGGTAATGTAATGAAAATAGCTGAAAATAGATGGAGGGTGGAAACAGAAGAATCATATAGAGCTTAACCTTCTGTCAAAACATTCTGAATTCACTATGTCCCAACAACAAGCCTACAGGACAGCAGTTTATGGTCTATTGCCTTTTAACATTTTACTGTGTGGAGTTCATTCCACAAGCGTCAGTTGACTACCCACCAAACACACTCCAGTTGCTTTGGGGAATTCAAAATAAGAATATGGGGCAAAGAGAGGTTTGCCTTCAAAAAATCTTCCATTGCTAGCTGCACCTACTTCAGGATTCATCTGCATTTTTATTTGCTTCCTTGATTTGCTATGCTAATTCTTTTGGCCTTAAGCGTGTATTTCAAATCTTTTGTTATTCATATACGTATTATAGTAAATCATTCATCAACAAACTTACAAGATGGCAGACTCCTCATCAACAGGAAAGGGATGGACTTCATTCTATCCAAGGGCATGTTTGATGAATGCATGAAAATCGAATGAATGAATGAATGAATGAACGAACAATTGAATGAGCATAGCATACAAAGTATTGAAGGGAATCAAAGACCGTTCAAAAATTGATACAAGATATAATCCAACATCGAAAAAACAAACAAACAACCCAACTAAACAATAGGCAGAGGTCCTAAATAGACATTTTTCCAAAGAAGACACACAGACGGCCAACAGGCGTATGAAAAGATGCTCAATATCACTAATCGTCAGGGAAATGCAAATCAAAACCACAAGGAAATATCACTTTACACCTATCAGAACGCCTAAAATCAAAAAGACAAGAAATAACAAGTGTTGGCAAGAACGAGGAGGAAAAGGAACCCTTGTGCACTGTCGGTGGGAAGGCAAATTGGTACAGCTGCTGTGGAAAACAGCATAGAGGCTTCTTAAAAAGTTAAAAATAGAAATACCATGTATACTGTATGATCCAATAATTTCACTACTATTTACCCCAAAAACGCAAAAACACTAATTCAAAAGGATATATGCACCCTTATATTTATTGCAGCATTATTTACAATAGCCAAGATATGGAAGTAACCTAAGAGTCTATAAATAGATGAACCAAGAGGGAAGAAGGTGTGTGTGTGTGTGTGTGTGTGTGTGTGTGTGTGAATATTATGCCGTCAGAAAAAAGAATGAGATTGTGTCATTTGTCACAACATGGTATTATGCTAAGTGAAATAAGTCAAATTGAAAAATGGGATTTCACTCATTTAAAATCTACTAAATAGAATAGAGCAATAACTCATTAAATATAATCTATTAAAAAAAACCAACAGCAACTGAATAAAGAAACAAAAAACAGAATCAGACCTGTAAACACAGAACAGACTGATGGATGTCAGAGGGGGTGGGCAAAAGGGGTGAAGGGGAGTGGGAGATACAGGCTTCCAGTTACAAAATGAGTAAGTCATGGGGATAAAATGCCCCACATAAGGAGTACAGTCAAAGATATTGTAATCATATTGTTGCATGGTGACGGATGGTAGCTACCCTCGTGGTGAGCATAGAATAATGTTTAAACTTGTGGAATCAGAATGTTGTGCACCTGAAGCGAGTGTAACATTGTGTGTTAACTGCGTTCAAATAAAAGAATGAAGTTGATATTAGAAATTCTAAGACTGAACCTGAATAGCTAAGCATTTTCTATTACACCTGAAAAAAACTCAAATTGGCTGGGTAAATACAATCTTGTTACCAATAAGCTTTCCTTAAGCTAGACAATATATGTTTAACAAATAGTTTTGCCTGCATCAGTCTTTCCGTATTATACTATCTAACCATCTAGAGGGTTCTCCGCTCTCCTTAGCACACATTTTCTGGTGTGGATGAATTCCCAGACTTGTAAAATCAACAGAGCTGTGAATGTGTTTAAAAGATAGCTAACTGAAGCTATGGTTTCTGGAAATCACTGCAGTGGTATAGGACACTATTTTGAATAGTCTGGGAATATTATGTGACTCACACAGACGAAAGCAAAGAGAAGTTACCTTCTCTCTATTTCCAAGATACCATTCCTCTTAATGTGAGGCAACCATCTCACCTTGACACCAACTGAAAGTAATGAAAACTTCTCCCCCTTTTCCCTTAGGCAAGATTTCTGTCTCCAGTTGGCCCCTTTTAATTTACTCAGATTGCAACACTGAAGAGAGCTCACTCCAAGTGAATCACCTATAAACAAGAGCTGAAGGTGTTACTTGACTTTCTGTAAGAAAAACTATCTCAGGGCACCTGGGTGGCTCAGTCAGTTAAGCGTCCGACTTGGGCTCAGGTCATGATCTCACGGTTTGTGAGTTCGAACCCCGCCTCCTGCTCTGTGCTGACAGCTCGGAGCCCGAAGCCTGCTTCAGATTCTGGATCTCCCTCTCTCTCTGCCCCTCCCCTGTTCACACTCTGTCAATCTCTCTCTCAAAAAATAAACAAACATTTAAAAACCGATTTCCTAACACTATTTTGAGTGAGTTCAGGTAACTTAGCTATTACACTTGGATGATACAGTCCTGGGACAAGTTTGAGTTTTACAAGTGGATAGTTAGACAGATGAACCTGTGGGCACTCAGCGATTTTTTGAAAGGCTTGGTCGATTGAATTTAGTTTAAATGCATTTAATCACTTATTACTATTTAAAGACATTTCATTTTACTAACCTCACCGCCCTCCTTCATTGGGCTGCGGGGCTCTGCTACCTCGTTCTGACTTCTTTCTTCTGAAAACAGGCCCTAAGCTAGTAGTATTGGAAGCTCACTAGGTTGTCCAGACAACAGGTCAGACAGCTGGATCTGAGATTTCTAGACTTTTCAGATTTCACTCTGGGATCGCAATCCCACATCACAAGCAAAACTCCTTGATCGGCCGCCTGCTCTTTCACCTTCCCCATTGCCAAATACACCACCTCCAGAGGCCAGGAAACCACAGGTATCAAAATAGTGCTGTGGCTGAGAACATAATTGGGTCAGCAGGAGCTGGGAGCGGCCTCTCCTCACAGCCGGCAGTGAGGAGAGCGATCAAAGACCATGAAACATCCAAGTCAAGTCCCCCACCGGGGGGTTTCCTGCACATAACCTTCTTGTTTAAAATAACTCACCTGGGACCTGTAAAATAGCCTTGCTTTTCCTACAAGTGCTTCTCTGAATAGGAGGGGAAAAAACACTGATCTTCAAAGAAAGAAACAGGAAAAATTCTTAGGGCAGATGGATGAGTATTCGTAGAAAACTACGAAGGTTTACCAACTAAAGATACATTCTCTACAACAGACATACTTTGGGCAGTTAGTTGGGTTCGAGAGTCGTGTTATAAAAACTTCTTTGGGGGAAGCAGACATGTGTTTGGATTACCAGTATTGTCGGTCTTCCTTATCCCCCACCCCCAGGAACCTGCCTGGGGAGTATACCAGTAGTCCGATGCATGTTTGGCCATGCTACTGTGGTCAGTCCTCTTCCGGCTCTTCTCATGTCCCCAGGTTTCAAGACACTAGTTCGCTTCGAAGCACAGATTCATTTTCTCCTATGTTGCTTGTTTCAAACCTGAAAGTTTACACTATAAGATTGAAAGAAAGAAGCAGTTACGATCAGGAGTGAAACACTCCCTGCTGAAGGTCACTGACTTCCCTTTACAAAACGAAATAGACAGTCTTACTGATTTCTGCAAGGAAATTGGTATTTATTTTTTCACTCTGACGTGCTCCCTGCGTGTTTAGCTAGTGCAGTGATAGCTGCACTCACTACTGAAAAGGGTTTGCTCTTCGGTATATCAAAATAAAACATTTTTTTAAGAGGTGGGTGAGGTTAATAGGGTTTGTCCTGAAACTGACACTCCCAACACTTTCTATCTGCCAACATCTGCATGTGTTCAGGGTTCCTTTCAAACAAAGGGGTTTCTGATTATAATCCTGGATTGTTATTGCCATGACTGGTGCAAAAAGATATTTATTTTTATCCATTTAGTAAAGAAAAATAGTTCCAAGGAAAACTCTAGTTGTGATTCATCCTGTGCTTCGCTACCAGTAATACGAAGTGTTTAAAATTTTTTATTTTAAAAACTCACTACCAATAAATTATTCATTGTGCTGCTTTTACCCCTTATTCCATCCACTCCTTTTTTATCTAGAATATAAGTATTAGTGAGAAGGAAAGCTCAGTCAGGGTGCCAAAGCAAGATTCTCCCCATATACATTTATTCATAGTACTCCTTTGTCACAGGGGGGTTTATCTAACTGTCAATCGTTTCATTTGGCAGATTGTTCTTTTTATTCCGATTTGTGTGTCCCTTTACTTTCTTTAGGTCACACGGGCAGTCAGCATAAGAACATGATTAGACTTTAAATAATCTCATGCCTGTTTCAAAGGCAGTAAGCCCTCCTTTTCTTCCCTAAACAGGATGAGTCATTGGACGATTGTCCCATAACATGAGTGGTAACTCTAAAATAGTGTGCAAGATTTCCTTAAATCATGTCAGCAAGTAGTTCCAGAAGTGTATCATGACCATTCTGAAATGGAAGGATAAAAACAGAAATGAAAAAAGTGAATTAACATCAGTTTTCAAATGGGCTACTTTACAAGTATCAGTTTTTGCAGAATCCATGAATCCAAGAAGAAAAGACCAACTGTCCAAAAGCGGCAGAAACATAAGATGTGTAACAACAATGGTAATTAGTGATTACCATTTCTAATGAGCCCAGGTCCAGTCATTTTATAAATCCTAGCAGAAAAAAAAAACAAACTAATCTCTAATAAGGGAACTTCAAGGTCAAGAGCTTAATTGCTTAGATGTTCCATTGGTTAGCAACACACGATGTTGTCTTCCTTTCCTGACATTTTTTTGCAGACTTATGACATTCTCAGTTCCCTGTCACAAAAGCAAATTTAATTAGTGTCTATCCTTTCTCAGAGGTGGGTAAAAGCATCAGAGGTGGATTTAAAAAAAAAAAAGATTCTTGAACCTAACCACCTCTAGTGATTTGACATGAAAGGAAATTGGTCATTAAAAGCCAATTTCTCAGGGCAGAAGGTCTCTGCTGAAACAGTTTCCTTTTCTGGGTCACCTCAATTAAAAGTTAATTCCTCTGCAATATACCTAGTAGGCGATAATCCACCCTGGTTTGTAAATTGACGTAAATCTGAACTGATGGTCCCACTTCCTGTGTTCCGAAAAAGGTCAGGGGGACAATTACAATGGCAGCCAACTTTGTCTAATCTTTCTATCTTTGGCAGGAAGTTTGAAATAAAAGTTAATTGGGAAAATATAATGCCTGAAAGGTCGTCTGCCAAGATTACATGTAGTCTAAAGAAAGTCTTGAAACTGGTTCCCGCTACCCTCTCATTCTCAGAGTTTACTATCACAGTGCACGTTAGGAACTCAAAATAGGAATCACAGTGTCCTACTAATGCACTGAACATCCATTATAGTTTCTAGCCCAGCTGAGATTTCACCCTGTCACAAACGCACATCGGTTCTCAGATATCACATATTTTGGTCCAAGTTCCCATTATATTTTAAAAGATCGTGGGTGGGGGTGATGTCAGCAGGATAGTAGACTAGAAAGTTTGGGGCCTTTATTCCCCCCCTAGATATATCAATTAAACAATTCGAAATGGGCTAAAATGACTTCATAGGCACTCTGGGAACCAGTTAAAAACCTACAGAAATCAAGAGGTACCCAATCAGGAAAAAAACACATTCAAAATGGTAGGAATTTTCCTTGCCTTTGTCCTACCTCCTACTTGGCAAGATACAGCACGGTTTAGAAGAAGCAGTGGCTTGCTCCCCGATTACCTTCTATGGAAGGGAGGGAATGGAACAGAGTGAATTTGTGACACGGTAGTCTGCAGGCTCCCTGAGGTATTAGTCTCTGAGTTACCTAATCTTGATTCAGGTGCTCAAAAGCAGTTGAGGTCTCAAACTAAGGGAAGCTGTGGGAAGCATTAGGCACAGATTGTGAAAACGTCAAGAAGACCACCAATCCACAGATGCCTGTGGTAAGAGGTTTCTGATTGAGAAATTAAATAGAACAGCTGAGGTGCCAAGAATAGGCAGGAGTAAAATTCTAAAGGAAATCAAGGCACTTAAAAGCAACCATGTATAAGGTAGAATTAGAAAAACCCCCCCACACACAAGCCAAGGAAGGAGGCACACCATGGAAAATCTTAAGAAAACCTTAAGTGTTTGTGCCACAATGATTAGTGAAGGTTTCCCCTGAACAGAGACAGTCTGCAAAGACTGAGAAAGGTGGATGTTTTGGCAAAATTAAAAAAAAAAGTCGCAAGTCGTACAGCGACAGAAGAAAACATGGTCTGTTAGAGGAAATAAAACAAATCTGTAAAAACCATTTCTGAAGAAACACATGCATTAGACCTCCTTAAAAAAGAATTTAACACAACTACCTTAAATATGCCCAAAGGGTTAAAGGAAAACATAAACAAAGAACTAAAGGAAATCAGGAAATGTTATATGAACAAAACGAGAATATCAACAGAAATAGAAATCATAAAGAACCAAACGGAAATTAAGGAATTGAAAAATTCAGTACAGGAGTTCAAGAACAGATTTGAACAAGCAAAGGAAAGAATCGATGAACTTAAAGACAGTTAATTTAAAATTATTGAGTCTAAGAAGTAAAAAGAAAAAAATAATGAAAAATGCAAAGAGCTTGAAGGATTTATGGAACTCCAACAAGCAAACCAATATACACATTATGGAAGAAAGGGTCCCAAAGGAAGAGTGAACAAAAGAGAGAATTTATTTGAAAATATAATGGCTAAAAACTTCCCAAATTTGAGGATATACATGGATATACACATAAAGGAAGCTCCACAAACTTCAAGCAGTATACACCCCCAAACTGCCACACTACACATTATATTAAAACTGTTGAATATCAAAAAATAAAGACAGCATCTTGAAAACCATAAGAGAAAGGTCACATACAAGGAATCCTCAATTACATTACCTTACAAGCCAGAAGACAAGTGAAATGATGTATTTAAAGAACTGAAAGAAAACCATAATGAGATACCACATCACACCCATTAGAATGGCTATTATAAAGCAAAAAAAAAAAAACACAATAAATGTTGGCCAGAATGTGGAGAAATCAGAATTTTTGTGCACTGCTCATGGGAATGTGCAATGATATATAGCCGCTATAAAAATAGTTTGGTGGTTCCTCAAAGAGCTAAACATAGAATTATCATATAATCTACCAATCCCATGTCAAGGTATATACCCAAAGGCACTGAAAGGAGGGACTCAAACAGACACTTGTACACCAATGTTTATTGTAGCATTATACACAACAGCTGAAAGGTGAAAACAATCCGAGTGTCTATCAACAGTTGAATGGATAAAATGTATATATACATACAGTGCAATATTATTCAGTCATAAAAATGCAGTTCTGATATATTCTACAGTGTGCATGGACTTTGAAAACATTATGCTGAGCAAAATTAGCCAGATAGAAAAGAATAAATACTGTATGCTAGCTCTTATATGAGGTACCAAGAATGGGCAAATTCATAGAGACAGAAAATTACCAGAGACTAAGAGAAGGAGAAATGAGAGTTAATGCTTAATGATTACAGAGTTTCTGTTTAGGGCAATAAAAATGTTTTGGAAATATATAGTAGTGATGTTTTCACAACATTATGAATATAGCTAATTCTACTTAAACTAGTTACATATGCCTTAAGGACCACGTCCTAGAAGGATGCCAACAGCAAACCCACTATAACAAGGCCGAAAGCCAAGCTCCAAAGCCATTTGCAAATAGAGAGTTTGAAGTTTGAGTGGCCAAATTAGAGGGCCTTGGAAAACACTACTTTTCTTTTTATAGATCTTCCTTAATAAACCATAATGCTAAGCTTATCCAAATTCAAGTTTAATCAATAAATGATTCATCCACCCAACAGAACAAACATCAGTGTTCTTCAGAGGACAATAATGGACTCTGAAGTTCTATAATGCACCATCCACATTGTCTACAACAAAAAATTCTAATTATGAAAAAAAATAAAGAAGATAAGTATGAGTCATAATCAAGAAAAAAGCATCCAACAGAATCAAAGGCAAAAATGGACCAGATATTGGCCTTAGTAGACAAAACTTGAAAGCACCTATTGTAAGTATGTTTGAAAAATTAAAAGAGGGGCACCTAGGTGCTTCAGTCAATTAAGCATCTGACTCTTTATTTTAGCTCAGGTCATGATCTCACGGTTCATGGGGTTGAACCCTGAGTCATGCTCTGCGCTGACAGTACAGAGCCTGCTTGGGATTCTAACTCTCCCTGCCCCTCTCCCCCATCTTGTGCTCTCTTTCTCTCTCTCAAAATAAATAAATAAGCTTTTAAAAATTAAAATTAAAATTAAAATTAAAACGTGCTCAAAGAATGGAAGAAATGCAGTTGTAATGAGTCAACAAATAATCTCAGCAAAGAAATGGAAATTATGAAGAAGAGCCAAGTGGAAATTCTAGAACAGAAAAATTAGAAGGAATAAAAATTCAAAATCTACTAGACGAGCTCAACAGCAGACTGGAGACAGTAGAAGAGTCAATGAACTTGAAGATACAAATAGAAATCATGCCATCTGAAGGACACAGAAGATTGGAGGAAAGGAAGAGCATCTTAGGACTTGTGAAACAATGTCTATGACATAAACAAAGATGCACTGCCAACATGTCCTTTCAGGGACAGTCTTCCAATCCAGCTGTAGGGAATACAGTTGGCATACAGTTTCCAGCTATGCTCTCCTTCAGGGCCTGTCTTACCTACAAAACTCTGTCTTGTCCAAAATCATTTTGGGTACATTTGGTATACCAGATGACTGAGCAAAGCAGAGGTAAGAGGGCTTGGTCACTTAAATCTAACATGAGCAATATGAACTCCAGAGATTCCTACACTTTGGGCTGTGTTTTCTTGGCCTACATCCCAGCTTTTCTTCTGTCCTTCCCCCTTCCTTTCACATGGTCCCATCCCACTAGAGATTTTGCATTGCAGCATCTACTTTCAGAGAACTCAGCCTGGGAGCTTTTATACTGACAGTGTTCTAGAAAGCGGTTGATAAGATGAGATTTGGGACATAAGTCACTCATTGTTCGGATGGACATAAGGGTCCTAAACTGATGCACGGAGGAGGACAGACAGCCCTGGACACAAGGGGACGTTCGAATGCTGAACTTTCAGCGGGAGTAAACTGGGATGATTTGCTGTTGGAAGGCAATGCACGAGAGGAGGCAGCACAAGCATCAGGCTTATCAGAATTTTCAGATTCATGGAAAATATAGATAAAAAACATTGAGATCAGATGGCTGTTGTTAAGTGGTGTTGGTGCTATACAACAATAGGACCAAAAACTGAGAGATCATAATAGGCAATGAAGGCCTCTTACAAAGAAGTTTTATCCCCTGTAGCAGCAAAGAAGAGAATGTAAGAGGATCAAGGCCAGTAATTAAGAGTGCGAGTGGCTAAAATTCAAAGGTTTTTACATTCCCAACTAAGTAACCTCTGAGAAGCCGGGGTTGGAGCTCTCGTGATGAAACCCATGGCTTGGACCCGTCTAGTGAGCACTCCCAAAGAGCTGATTCTCTCGACTTCTCTGAAACTTCTCAAAATGCATGAACTCTGCAGGGTTCCCTAGGAAGAGTTAGCCTTGTATCCCGTGCTGAAAAGAAAACAAACACCTCTCCCTTCAATAGGTTTTCCGCTCAGAATTTACCTCTACCTCACATCTTGGCCATTCATCCTATAAGGTTAAATCATAGGAAAGTGTAGGGGCACCTGGATGGCCCTGTCGGTTAAGCGTCTGACTCTTGATTTGTGCTCAGGTCACGATCTCATGATCGGTGGGATCAAGCCCTACATCAGGCTCTGCACTGACAGCACAGATGCTGCTTGAGATTCTTTCTCTCCCTCTTCCTCTGCCCCTTCCCCCACCCTCTCTCTAAAAATGAATAATTAAACATGAAAAATGTTTTAAAAATCACAGGAAAGCTCAGCTGTGCATGTACTGAGACTGGTAAAGAAGAAACTGACTACATTTAAAGGAGCTGAAAGATTTAGCTGGTTAGTATTGGCCAGAACTAGAGGGAATATGTATGGTACCAGATTCTGAGGGTGCTGAATGTGATGATGAGAACTGGGACACAAAACAGGAGAGGACTGACCTGGGCATGCTCTCCTGAGATGCCGTATGGTCCTGGCAAGGGCCATAGGAGATGAGGCAAACTTGCAGGAAGGATGGCCCTTAGCAGCAGGAAAGAAGCAATGGCCCTCACTGAGCAAAGTCTAAATACCAGAATTGCCACAGAAGACGGTAGAAAGAGGACTAACAGGCTCAAGATGGTTGGCATGCTTAACATGAGTACTGAAACCATGAAAATCCTAGAAAAGAATACAGGCAGTAATTTCTCTGGCATTGGCCATAACAACTTCTATCTAGGTATGTCTCATGAGGCAAGGGAAACAAAACCAAAAATAAACTATTGAAACTACATCAAAGTAAAAAGCTTCTGCATAGTGAAGCAAACAATCAACAAACCTAAAAGACATCCCATAGAATGGGAGAAGATATTTGCAAAGGATATATCAGCTAAAAGACTAGTATCCAAGATAGAAATAGAACTTACAAAACTCAACACCCCCAAAACCCCAAGTAATCCAATTAAAAATGGGAAGAAGACATGAATAGACCTTTTTCCAAAGAAGACGCACAGATGGCCAACAGACTCATGAAAAGATCACTCATCATCAGGGAAATGCAAATCAAAGCTACAATGAGATATCACCTCACACATATCAGAATGGCTAATATCAACGACACAAGAAACTACAGGTGTTGGCGAGGATATGGAGAAAAAGGAACCCTCTCGCACTGTTGGTGGGAACGCAAACCGGTGCAGCCACTGTGGAAATGGTATGGAGGTTCCTCAAAAAGTTAAAAATAGAACTACCTTGTGATCCAGCAATCACACTACTGAGTACCCAAAGAATATAAGAACACTAATTCAAAGGGATACATGCATTCTGATGTTTATAGCATCATTATTTATAATAGCCAAATTATGGAAGGAGCCCAAGTGAGCATCAATTGGTGAATGGATAAAGAAGACGCAATATATATAGATTTTATATATATATATTATATAATTATCTATATCTATATATATAGATTATATATAATCTATATATTATATGTAATATGTAATATAAATAACATAGATTTATATATAGATTATATATAATCTATATCTATCTATATATTATATATTACATATATATGCATTGTGTGTGTGCGCACGCACACACACACACACACACACACACACACAGAGAATGGAATATTATTCAGCCATAAGACAGAATGAAATTGTGCCATTTGCAAGATTAAAAGAAAAGAAAATGGATAATGTGAATAGATACATATATATATTGGGAAAAGTTGCCACATGATTAGTTTCTACCAGAAACACCAGGGGATTCACCTCATTAGAAGAGGAAGAGATACCGGAAATGTATGCCCAGAAAAAAAGCCAAGTGAGAGCACAACAAGAAGACAGCCATCTGCAGGCATAGGAGAGAGGCCGCAGGAGACACTACGCCTGCCAACACCTTGATCTTGGTCTTCCAGCATCCAGAACAGTGAGAAAGTGGATTTCTGTTGTTTAAGCCACACAGTATGTGGTATTTTGTTACAGCAGTCCTAGCGGACTAAGATGACACTCAACTCTGCCCCCAGCGGTTCAGGGAGGACTGATGCTAATCTCACTTCCGCGATTCAAATTATGGGCAGGTAACAACCCATACCTACCCAAATCATAAAATCTCACCCCAGGCCTCAGAGATCGGTTCAGAGTCGAGCATTTAACCGGAGTCAGGCCAATCAGAGAGTCTCAGGTTGCGATGCTGGAACTCTGAGCGAAGGGGCACAATTTCTCCTCTGAATTTGCTTAGCTGATAGAATGTAAGCCTGTAGCTTCTAGGATTCATGTTGTCCGCCATGAAGAAAACGGCTTTCTGAGAACGAAGCTAAGACAGAGAAAGCGGAGCCAGGAGATAGAGAGAGATCAGTTCCAGACATCAATGTGTTAACATCTGGCTGTGGCCTTGCCTGCTATTATCTACCCTAGACTTGGTGTTTTGCGAGCCAACACATCTCCCGTGGTCAAGACACTTTGAGTCAGGTTTCTTTCACTCACAACCAAAAAAATCCTGACAAAAGCAGGAGCCTGATTCTTCTTTTACTATGTAAATATTAGCATGTGATTTGATACTCTCCAGAAAAGCAGCCATATGTTAGTTAAATATTGGTAGCACTCATTTGCCTTTAAGTAAAACATTTCTTTAATATGTGTTGTAAACCTTTCTTTTGTATATCTCTCATACGTTGTCAAGTGTTTTGCCTAAACCCACGGGCTACACCTGTCCTATTCCTGAAAACACGCCGCGTTTCAAAAGGTGAGGTGTTCAGTTTCCCAGAATTCCTCCCCGGTCGCATGTCAGGGCTCATCAGGCTCCCACAGCACCTTTGCTCAGCTGTTTCCCCTGGGAGGTGCACGAGGGCTGTAGCCACTGGGTTTCCTGAGAGGAAACATCCAAGAGGAACTAAGGCTGCAAAATGAAACCATCATCATCTCTCTCCTCTGAGTGACATAACCCACCAGGTGTCACTCCTTAGTAAAGCGCTGGAAGCTCTTTTTCTTACTTGGAGGAAGAGATTTCACTTTGGATCCCCCTGAAACAGAGAAGGGATGCTTTTTTCAGGAAAATGCTGCAGGATGGCAACTCCGTGGATTCCTCCTGCTCCTTCTGTGGCAGTATAAGCGCATTTCTTGAATAAGGCAAGTCTTGATAGACACCTTTTACCGTCAACTCTGCAGCCTTCTGTGAGTATATTTGGAGTGTCCCCTGAATATACAGCAACAGAGTAAAAGATTTCCCAGTTTTTCCCTGAAGGGACCCTTGATGCAAGAGGGCTTCATCTAGAAGAAAGCCTTTTCTAGAAAGTATAGACTCTCTCCAAGGAGTTTATGTCATTAAAAATTTTATTTGTGTCAAAACGGATCAATCTTAAATGCATAAAGGATGTCAACATGACCAGAAACATCTATTAACAATGTGTGAGTCTAGGTCTATACTATTATATTTACATTCTGCTGCATTATACAGAACCAAATTCCAAACCCAACCAAGTTTAAGGCGTGTCGTTAAGCAAAAGAAAGACTGGATTATGAATGGGGCACACCTAATTCATTTCTATCCAAAAATCTGTTCACATAACTTCATTTTTAAATCTAATATCCATCTCAAACTTAACGCACCAAAAATCGAACTCTTGAATTCCTCTGGCAAAAAAATAGTGCAGAAACTTTACGTTCTTTCTCATCTCAGTAAATGAGAGTTCAGAAAATACTTGCAGTCCTAGTCAGAGTCCTTAAAAAGACAAACTCCTTGAGATGCTGAACAAATGTAGATGGGTCCTTTGAGTAGCAGCCCTGGAAACTCAAGGGCAGAGTTGCAGGATTATGCTCAGTGTTCGGGGGTGTGGCCTTTTCAGACACACATGATGATACAAGATTTTCCTCTCCAATAAACATCCAGAAGAAAATTCGCCCAACTCTGCCACTTGGCCACGCGCCCTGAGACTGCGTGATTAACAGCACAGAAGCAACTCCAGCAATGTTACTGCAGTCGAGAAGACCAGCTTCTGGGCTTTGGTAATTTCCCTTCCATTACCATTTCTGTAATTCTCCCAGACAGAGGAAGGAATTCTCCACCCAGAGATATCTTCCTGGCTGACTTGGCCTCCACTTTTTTACGCGTTCTCTCACTGTTTCTTGCTGGTGGTGAGCAAAGAATGATTTAACATGGTCGCCTCTACAGCAGACAAAACAGGCACAGCCTCTGTCTGAAAGAGATTAGGATCTAAATAAACCTGACGGAAGACGCCTATGTTTCCTCGGGGAGAGGGTCTCTAAGAGAGTGATATTATACAGGGGATTCTGGAGTGAGATCGACCAGTTTGCCCTGGAGGAGGGAGACCTGGGCATAGGGCTCCAGAAAGGGCAATCTGGAAAGAGTAAAGCTCTGCCTGCCCCGAAGTTCAGACTTCTCAAGATTTGTTGATAACCTTTATCATTTGTTGTTCTGGAAACATCCAGAGGGAGAGAAGAGTAGAAACCATTTCAAAGCCACTTATCCAGGTGAGACAGTCAATTCACGATCTGTGACCCCACTTTTATGCAGGAGGTAAAAGACCCCAACAGTCTCACGTTCGTGGCTAAGGTCAGGGCTCTGCAGAGCCTTGCCTCTATTCCCAGGCTGCCCTGCAGTCGTTACAGCTACGGCCCCAGACCTTTCAGGTTGAATAGAAGGCTTGCCTCCCCACAAAGCCACCTGCATCTCATCAGTCAAGGACGCCTGAGCTGACCACGCCCTCCCTTAACCCTTGGCCCCTACGCCTTCCTGAACCTAACTCATCTTTCTAACCTCCTCTACTTTTGGCTCTGAAATCGTGCCCTCTGGGTCTCTGGCATCCACAAACTCCTATGTATCTTCAACTTCTCTGAAAATTTCCTTCACTTTCTTGCCCCTCTGACAATACCAATTCTTTCTCGCCCTCTTCAGTGGATACAGTTCCATGACTGTCCGTGTCTTGCAACATAAACTGTTCACCATGGGTGCTCACGTCTTCCAAGGCCTGGGGAAAGTTTCCTCCGGGCTCTGCACTGCTGCTCCCAGATCACCTGACTTCTCCTTCTTTCAGACTCCCCATTTCTGGAAGTTCATACCCCCCAGCAAACCTGCCAGTTTGCCACTCAGTAACCCCCTCTTTGGTCATCATCTACCACATCCTTCATTCTCTGATGGTGCCTTCAGCACCTGCATCACTGCCTTTATTTTCACTCCTACTTCATCATTTTATTTGGCCTCAACATCTATATAAATGAGTTCCTCATCTCCAGAGACCTTATTCTCTACCTCCCATTGGCGATCTCACAGTCTTCTATTGACCTCATCATCTCTCATAACCACATTATCGTGAAATCCTCAGTTTCAAGCTTCTTACTCAGCAATAACCACTTTCTGTTATTCCAGCTCATTAGTTAATTCCATCATTTCATCCCTTTAAACCAAATACAAAACGCATTGACCATTCAACCTTTTCTTTTTTCATATTCATCCGCATGCCTTCCCCTCTCTTTTTACCCAATTTAAACTCCGTGGTCCCTCGTTATAATCTTCTCCTGGCAAACAGTCTTAACTCCCCTGACCCCTCTCCTTTCATTCATACTAGCCTGGGAAAAAAACCCCAAACTCTGCTGATTCCTTCCCTGAACCTGAGCAGCTGAATATTAACTAACGAAACCTTCGAAACTGTGCTGTCTGGACTCACTTTAAATTTATTACCACAAATCTCAAGAAGCAGTTCACCATGACTCATCATTCCTACCATGTCTGCCCAAGATACTCACTTTCTCACTTTCCAGTATGGGTATTTCTCCTTTTCTTCTTCCTCTCTAGCCCCCTCGTGCCATTTATTCCCACCCATATCTCTTAGCTGATTACCATACCTCATATTTAACAGAGAAACCATAAAACAATGGTCGGAAACTTCCACGTCTCTCCTTCCAAATGGACTAATCTTCCATGATACGTACTTTACTCGTTGCCTTCTCTCTTGTCACAGTGGAAGGAATAGCTCCACTTCTATCCCAGGCCAATCCCCCACCTCTGCTATGGGTCCTACCATCTCTCACCTTCCCAAGAACTTCATGTCTGCACCATCAATCTTTGCCTTGCTCCTGAATAATTCCCATCAGTATACAATCAAACCCTAGTATATCTCACCTAAAACCCAGATCCCTTCCTTGTCTTCATATGCCTTTCCAACTACCTCCATTTCTACTTACCCATATTCTGCTCCCTCTTAAAGAAAACTTCTCAAGAGATGTGGCCAGTGTCACTGCTTCTAACCCCTCATCCCCACTCTCTCTTCAATTCACTGCAATACAGCTATCATTTTCGCTACTTCAGTGACATTGCTCTTGTCAAGATCATCAATAATCTCACTGCCCCAGATCCAATGGTTGGTTGTCCCTCCTCATTTCTTAAAATCTTAGCGTTGCTATCTTAACATCGTAACTTAACGTTTCAGCAACGATTCATCACAGCGGACTCACTCTTTTGCCTCTGGAATGCTTCCCTTTAACTTCATAACATCATACTCCCTTAATTTCCTGCTTTTCCTCCTACCAGAAAAGAGTCTTCCCTTTTAGTCTCCTTTGATGAGTTCTTCTCCTCTGAAAGATCTACAGATGTTGCATCGGCCTAGGTCCTTGTTCTGGAAATTTCGTCGTCCATCTACCTCGTCCATATAGGTAATGTAATTTCCTTTCATTGCTCACAATGCCATCTATATGTTAGGGAGTCCCAAGTTGAGCATTGTATGCATTTTTTCCTGGGTGGCTCAGTCAGCTAAGTGTCCTACTTTGGCTTAGGTCATGATCTCACAGTTCATGAGTTTGAGCCCTGCATCAGGCTCTGTGCTGACAGCTCAGAGCCTGGAGCCTGCTTCAGATTCTGTGTCTCCTTCTCTCTGCCCTTACCCTGCTTGCGCTATGTCTCTCCCTCTCTCAAAAATAAATAAACATTAAAAAAATTTTTTTAAAGAACAAAAAAAAAATAAAATAAAATGTCTGTACACAATGGTAAACTAATACAGAGGTAACAAATTCACGTGGGCCATGAAGAATCTTGTCTCTTACTCACTTCTCAAGAATGCCGAGTGGAATAATATAATGAGAATAATTAACAATCCAATGCATATATTTTCCACCACCTCGGGATTATTAATCAAGAACATCTTTGATACTCTATGTGATAATGTATATGATATTGTGTACATATGTGTTTGTGTGTGTGTGAGTTTATTTCCTCATTTAACGTTCATAGCTTTAATCAGATTCTCTTTAAAAGTTGGGGTAAGCTTGTTTTCTGAAGCAAATAGTTTAACAACTCTTTTATTGATATGAGCTGATGCCATTGTAAGTTTATTTTTGTGGCCACTGTTTATACTATGTAAAAATTTCCTGAGTCAATCCACCAGATGTAAAGTCTACTATGTGTGGTTTAGTGCCTATATTTCATTTTTATGTGCCTATAACCATAATTATCATTAATTATGTAAACTGGATTAAAGGCAACCAGTTACATTACTACTTAGCTAATATCATTGCAATGAATTGAAAACCATTGATTCTGAATGTTGATCTTATATCCAGACACATTACATTTTTTAAATTTGTTCTTATATATTTTCAATAATAGGCAATTAGTTTGTTGGTAAGAAATATATCTTGCTGACGTTTTTGCCCAAAGTCATTTTAAGACTTCAGATAAATGCATTAAAACACTTGCAAAATATTTCCTAAAATCAGAAAAATTGAACTTAATACAATGACATCATTCTTGCTCATAATTGGAATTCATTTTTTAATTTGATAATGGCCCACGTTGGCAATGGTGCAAAGAGTCTTCTATAATTTTCATGGGAATGTAATTTGATCTAAAGTTTTGTGAGGGCAATATAGCAGAGTGAGTCAATATTTAATTGCATAACCCCTTTTTAAAATTATACTTAAAGGTGTCTTTCACACAGAAATTCTGACAGATGTACATGAGATGATATATACATTTCATGAAGGACATGACACCCAAACAGAGACTTGAAGGACAATGAATAAAATTTTGCAGGCTAAGAAGACCTAAATAAATAAATAAATAAATAAATAAATAGGTTTCATCTGCTTTGTTTTTCGTTCGGATGAATTAGCGTGTTTAAAAGCTTGGAAAATCTAAAAAGAACTGTGAAAGCTAAAGGAACGTGGTAAGTTTGGTTAAAAAAAATCAAAAAGCAGCAGCACCTGGGTGGCTCAGTCGGTTGAGTGTCTGACTCCTAGTTTAGGCCAGGTCATGATCTCATGGTTCACGGGTTTGAGCCCCGCATAGGGCTCCTCACTGAGAGTGTAGGGCCTGCTTGGGATTCTGTCTCTCTCCCTCTCTCTGCCCCTTCCCCTCCCTGTCCCTTTCTCTCAAAATAAATAAATAAATAAATATTAAATTTTTTTAAGCAAAAAGCAAATGAATAACTTATTACTGGTCATAAATTACACACACACACACACACACACACACACACACACACGGCATTCTATTTGTTAAAATAGCCACAAACTGACCCAGATTCAAGGGAATAAGATAAAGGTGTATTTCTAAATTGGATGAAATGTCAAAGAATGTGGGGTCCTGTTTTAAAATCACCACAGTACCTAGAGCAGAAGAAACAGACAGAACAAATAAAACAAAATATATCCCCAGTAGTTCATTTAATCCCCCAACAGCCCTGTGCTTCTCATTTTACAGATGTGGAAATAGTTCAGAGAAGTTAGTTAACTGGTAAAATGTCACAAGGCCTATAAATAAAAGCTACCATCATTCTATTCTTGAAAAGGGGCCGGGGGGGGGGGTGTATGTCAGGACACAGTTCAAATCAACTTAGACAAAAAGGGGTGCGGATTGGCTCCCACCATTGGGAAGGACCAGGCAGGGCTGTAGGTGATAGGAATCAGGGACTGTGGGTCACCCCTGCAGCTGGCTTCTGCTTCATACTGACCATCAGCTTTATTATCTCCTGCAATAGACTGCTAGCAGCTCCTGGACATACCCCTTAGTTCTGCCACCGGGAGCAAGGGCTAGTTTCCTGTATGTCACAATTGGAAGATCCTAAAGGAAAGACTGGCCAGGTTTGCGTCTGTTGCCCTCCTTTCTTTCTTCAGCAGAAAAGGGGTAGTTTTGCAGACAGGGTATTATCACCGGCCAGAGTGAGCCATTCCTCTAAAATAACCGAGTGGTCCTCAAAAAGGAAAGGAGGCTGGACAGTCTGACACTTCTTTCCATCCAACTATAGCAGGAACGCCGTAAGCTGCTTGCACAAAATTTTCTTCTAAAGGCTTTGGGGCTTTGTATTTTAAGGCGTTTCCTTTACTGCATCTGCGAAGAGTCATGCCAGAGAACTTTCAAAAGGAAGCCTTTTGCTACATATGGGTCTTTTTATTGAAAACAAAATATTTGCATAGAGCATAGAATATAATAATGGTGCAGCACTGTTGGGACTTCTTTTGTGGATGGCAGAGTTTGGCAGTAGTTAGCAGCTGCTATGGCATTAATTACATATTTTCTTTCGGTTCTGGTGTTTATTGGAATGTGGAGAGTGTTGAGAACCTTGTACAATCACCACTAATTTCTTCTATAATACACCTTTAATATCATGAAGATTGAATCTGGTCTTTCTATCTGCCCCTACTCTGCTCATGCTCTCTCTCTCTCTCTCTCAAAATAAACAAATAAACTTAAAAGAGTCAAGAAATTGAGTAAATGGTGTTATTTTTGTTCAGTGTCAATACATAATCCTCAAATAATCCTCAAATAATTAGTTTACTAGAGGACTCTAGTTTTAATATCCTGGACAAGTAAAAGTTTTCTTTACTTTTATCAAAACACAATTAATATTCTTTTTGTCATGAAAATTATATTGTCAGTTAAAGAAATATTCTTTTTTTAGAAAGTCTTAGGAATTAATTAAAAATTAAGTCCTTCCAAAATAAATAAATATAGATAGATAGATAGATGATAGATAGATAGATAGATAGATGATAGATAGATAAAAAAGAAATGCTACTACATAACAAGTAAATGTCTTATCAAGGACCAAAATAGTGGAAACCTTTATATAGAACATAGAGTGCAATGTTTACTCAACAGGCTTTTTATTGACCAATTTTGACTGAGGTACACATTTGATGCTACAGGTCAGAAACAGCAAATTTCAGACACTCTCCAAGGACTTGAGAAGACCCGTTTAGCGTGAAGCAAGGCAGGATTCTATGCCATGTGCCTTCATTAATTCAATTTCATGCATTCATTATGTCTTGAGTAACTACTATGCAAATGTGCTTAATCCATTTCTTTTTTGTTCTATTGGATCTTATACCCCTTTTAACTTTCACAGGCCAATTTTTCTCCAAAAAACCCTCATTTTCTCAGTCAAAAGATTGTGTCAGTGTAGACCCACAGGCAGAGCTCTGCTCTCAGTGGCCATGATTCTCTTGAGAAGTTCATACCTAAAACCAAGGAAAAGATTTAATGAAGGATCTAGAATCAATCAGATAATAACTCCTGAGTGCTCATTCTGAGGTGTTTATAACCTTGTAGGATCACCACTAAAACATGTGCTTGGCAAAATAAATAAAAGACATCAGGCAAAATTGTTCCAATTACCCATTTTGCGTTAGCTTTGGATGATTGACCTTGGTGGTTATGATACCTTCTTCTCTTGGGATTTGATCCCTGTCCCAACCTAACAGCGAACTCCTTCTTTTCTTTTCTTTTCTTTTCTTTTCTTTTCTTTTCTTTTCTAGACACCTGCTTAATTTCCTAGCCAGGGTCAGTAATCCCCACTGGCCTCACTTCTCCAGCAACTTCCCCTGGGCACATGACTCCACTTCAGAGGTATTGAAAGATCTGTCTCTTCCAATGTTCGGTGTTTCGCCGGTACTACCTCTGATTACTTTCTCTGCCAATGTGCCTATTTGTTCCCACTCAGAATCCAAATAGTGACACAATCCTAATTATTTTCAGATGAGCTTTAATGATGTCATTTTATTTGAGTACATGGCAAAGAATAAAAGAGAACCATCATATACCCATGCTCGAAATAAGTACCTAATGTGAATAAACTCCCAAATCCCTTTAACTAAAAATTATATGTTATTTACTGCTCTTTTCAATAGTACAAACTTCCCATTTTGTCCTTCACCCAAAGGAGACACTTTCAAAATAGTAGACCTGTGTTTGAGTCAGCCAAAAATTCTCTGGAAACGAACCATTGAGCCATATGTCATATATTAGACATTTCAGGTACCAAGATCTTGCCTCATGAGGACATTATTGTCTTGTGGAATTCAGTCATTTCCCATTCATGATGAGTTTCCTTTTAAAGAAGTGATTTGCTGTGCAATTATGATTTGTTGAATTAATATAACTATGGCCCTTTATTCAAATCTAATCCCTAACCAAAATTTGAATTATTAAATCATTAGTAGTGTGGTTTCATTAGACATGTACCACTTGCTATAAAAGTTTAAAAGTCTCTTAACTGTCATTATTATTCAACATTGTGTTTCCTACCAGTGCATTAAGCAAAGGGGGAAAGGTATTATTATTGGAAAGTAATTATTATTTGCAAATGATTTGATTTATCCATCCAGAAAACCCAGAAAAAATAATGAAAAACTGTTGGAGCCCCTAAGACCTATTAAGAATTATGTGTCTAATATAAGATAAAAATAACAAATTAATAGCTTTCTTTTATAGTCACAATAATACATTTGATAATATAAAGAAGACAAATCCATTTATATTAATATTTCACATAAGATGTGTAGAAATTAACTTTATGAGAAATATGCAAGCTTGATATAAAGAAAGGTCATAAAAGCAAAATTGAAAAGATAGGAAAACATATCATTTTCCAACCCGGATAATCTTAGTAATATAAACTTTCCAGCTCATCAAAAATGCATTCTGGAGCGCCTGGTGGTTCATTCGGTTAAGTGTCCCACTTTGGCTCATACCATGATTTCACAGTTCGTGGGTTTGAAACCCACATCGGGCTCTGTGCTTACAGCTCAGAGCCTGGAGCCTGCTTCAGAATATGTGTCTCCATCTCTCTGTCCCTCCCCCGCTCATGCTCTGTCTCTCTTTCTCTCTCAAAAATAAATAAACATTAAAAAAAATTTTTTTAATGCGTTCTGCGTATTTAATACAATATCAAAGTTCCAAAGGGTTTGTTCCATTGGCAAATTGACCTTAAATTTCATCAGAAAGATTTTATGCTCAGATTCAATGGTAACCGTAAGTAAATTGGTCCGGGAACATGAGGACAGGATTATTAGATTTTAAAGGCTGCATGTAGCCCTTTATGTAATAATTATATAAGGGAAAATGTAAATATTGCCATGAGATGTTTGGGAATATAGGGAGAACAGATGTTTAAACCTAACTTCACCTTTGTTTCTTCTCAACTTTCATCCCTTCTGTTCCTCTAAGTAATCAATTAGTCAATTGTCAATGACATCTTCTAACTTTCATACTCAACACTGCACATTGCTACACCAGCCTCTTTGTAAGTCTCTGTCTTTAGTGCTTAGTGCTTTAGTGCTTAGTGCTTAGTGCTTTAGTGCTTAGTGCTTAGTGCTTTAGTGCTTTAGTGTCCTTAGTGCTCCAGAACATTCAAAATACCGCTTTTGTAAACTTGCAGAAGAGCACCAAAACTTGCCAACACCTGCAGTTGACTACCAAATCAAATTTAAATGCCTCAATACATAGCTTTTATGTATTACACCCATGAAGTCAGAGAGACTCCCCACTAACAGTACAATCTTGGGTGTATTTCTAAAACCTCACTAAGTTTCATTTCCTCCTCCTTAATGGACATTATAATATTATGTCATAGGGTTCTTGTGACAATTCAGTGTGCCTGGATTATCAATTAAGAGATCAGTTTAGGGTTGATGCTCATAGACACAGAACACTTAGAGGAATGAATAAAAGATAGTCTTCTGTCATCCCAAGAAGTTGGACAGACATCGTGTTTTGAGTTTTGACTTTCTTACCTCAAGATTTGAATCAGAGGTGAAAACAGAAATTTCCAAGCCCTCCTAACATCCCAGGCCCCTGGATGGCCTCAGATCTCAGTGGGGAGAAGTAGACCGGCATAGAAACGAGAGATATTGAGAGCCCTTCTATAAACTCAGAAGGTGGGTAACTGGAACATTACAGGTTGATGAACAGTGGAACTAGTCTCTGGGTTTTCCAGGTATCTAGAGGAAGCCTTAGAATCTTAAATAGGAAAAGCTGTTGGATGCTTTTACCTTCACAAAGACACTTATGTTCATGATTGACAGAGCTACTCGCCTTCAAGAATCCCCTGACTTAAAAACTAAGCATATCAAGGTGAACTCGAGGCCTGCCGCCCTATCTCTGAACGTTCTGGCCTTGGATTCAGGCATGGTCTGAGGGAGAGGAACAGTCCCCAGTAAATACGATGAAGAGAGAATTGCCCGTCAGCGGAGTGAACAGGAATGGGAAACTAAATTGGGATTTCTGGTACCAAATCCAAAGAATTCTCAGACACCAGCTGCTTGTGTCCTACAGCTCAACTCAGTTCTGACACTCTACCTGATAGAGCATCAGATTCCATAGGTCAAGGGTTCAGTCCTCCACGACTGCCCATCCCCCACTTCAAACGCTAGTGGCAAAGCCCAAATTGTCACCTCTCCCTCTGACC